>NC_081851.1:38497413-38824913 GCF_963259705.1 Myotis daubentonii
TTGAAACTTGGACAGCACACAGCATAATCCCATTTATAGAAAGACAGCTGTTGTGCATTTATTACTTACTAGTACCAAAGTAGTTTCTAAATAGATTAGAGAAATGAATGTAGAAAAGGTACTCCTTGGTTCTTTCATTAGATGTCAGATAATCCATGTAAGATTAATCCATACTAATGCTTACTAGCATAATATCTGGCACCCAGTAAGGTCTCAGTAATGCTTGGCAAGGATAGAGGAGTGGAAAGAGGGGAAGGAACCCCACACACCCCTCTCCCAATACAGAATGCAGTAGGCCTCTTCTTAACCGCACGAAATGACCAGCCCCCAAAGGATGAAAGGCCCTTCTCCCTGGGAAGCTCACTTATAATCCTCCCAAATTTCCCATCGCCCTGCAGAGCCAAGGATTCTTTATGGGAATCCTTTTCTGCCTCCGCTTCCTTGATTCATTCGTTTTCTTTCTCTCTCTCTCTCTCTCTCTCTCTCTCTCTCTCTCTCTCTCTCTCTCTCTCTCTCTCTCTCTTTCTCTCTGAGGGCCAGCTTGCCATTCCATAAACTGAACCATGTGACCAAGTTCACAATGACTCGGACTTTGTGTCGGGGTTTTAAAATCTCCTTTGCTGCTCACAGGTGGAGAAAATATTGAACAACTGTGGCTCAGCCTTGATACCTATAAAACACAGACACACTCAGGACGGAGTGTGGTTCAAATGACCCTAAAAACATCGGGATTCTTCAAGAAGGATCAATGAAGACGGAAGGGACCATATGTTTGTGACCACTAAAAATACCTAAGCGGTAGGCAGTATGTGGGTGGGAAACTGTAACTTCTTTACAATATGGAATTCTGCCATGAGGGTTCATGGCAGGGCTCCTGAAGATTTTAAGACGTTGTTTTAGAGCAAACTGAGAGAAAGCTAGGAACTAAACATAAGAAACCTATTCCAAAAGCAGTTACATAAGGAAATAACGTGTTGTAAGTAAGTTCAACCTACTTCAGGTAAGATTACAAAAATTTGCAGAGATAATTTATGTTGGATTCATAAAGAAAGAAATTAAATATGTGGAGAGCACATCCATATTGTTTTCAGGTTGAATGTCTAGAAGGATAATTATTACACCATCCAACAAATTGCCCATTGGTATCACTGCCAGAAATTGAAAGCTGAGTGCTGACTCAAGTAGAAAGTTTCTTATGTCCTTGTGGCAGATGGCAGGTCTGTGGAACAAGAACCTCAGATTTCAAGTAATACTTCAGTGGGCCTTTACAAGGAGAGGCTGTGTGGCGCATTCCTCCCCACATACCCAAAACTTGGAAAGCAGGCAAATCATATTGTTCCCTGAGCTATAGATGAGTAAAATCATCAAATAAGCACCAAAACAAAGATATACAAACTGATTTCAATGAGAACGAATGGCTCCTGAACTGAAGTTAACTTGCTGAAAGGTATCAGCATATTTAAAGAAAAACTGTTTCCACTGCAATGCAAGCTCCACACAAAATCCTGAGAGGCTTACTCTGGAATATTATTCAAAACCCAATCCAAAGGAAAAGGTGGCTTAGTCCCAGGATCCAATGGTCCAGAGTCAGTTATTTCCCCACTGTGAAGATGAAATTTATCCATCGAAAACCCTTTGCTCTACTTCCATGGTTGCCAAGCAACCTCTGGACTAGAATTTGGCTTCCCAGGTGTACCTGTCTACAAAGTACTGGAGCATAAGGCTTTTTATCTAAGTAACAACTGCATTTCTCAATGTAAATAAATTAGCAGTGTGTCTGTTTGTGTATGAGTGCATGTGTGCATGCATGCGTGTGTGTGTGTGTGTATGTGTGTGTGTGTGTGTATGATAAGCCTGTAAATATAAAACTGTCCCTAAGAGATGAACCCCTTCTTTTTTTTTAAAATATATTTTATTGATTTTTTACAGAGAGGAAGGGAGAGAGATAGAGAGTTAGAAACATCAATGAGAGAGAAACATCGATCAGCTGCCTCCTGCACATCTCCCACTGGGGATGTGCCCGCAACCCAGGTACATGCCCTTGACCAGAATCGAACCTGGGACCTTTCAGTCCGCAGGCTGACGCTCTATCCACTGAGCCAAAACGGCTTTGGCTGAACCCCTTCTTGATGTGCTGATGAATACAATTTCCCTGGTCCTGCTGGTTGTGGCAACAGGATGAATTTACCCCAGTAGCACACACTATCTTTGAGATCCCAACTGAATTTGGTGGCCTCCATTCAGATTCATAACATTGACCCACATCCCAGAACAGGGAACCAGAACAGTCATTCTGAAGGGATTTGCTGTCCTTGTGTCACATTCTTGCTGAATCCCTCTCCCTTCCGGAAGATCACATGTGAGTGAGTCATTCACCATTTTCCTTTGGTACATGGTTTCATTTTACAACCCACAGGCTGACAAATTTATACTTCTAGTCTGTGGATTTGTAGAGGGTGTGATTGGGCACCACCTGAACACGAAGGCTTTCAAAACTGTCTATGTAATAGGAAAATGAAAGCAACTCTTTTTCCTTGGAACTTAAGATCCTTCTAAAAGTAAAGGAATTTGAAGAGCTGGGGTTTGAGTCTGGAGAAATAAGAGTCAAACATTTAATCAAAGCCAGAACCGGTTTGGCTCAGTGGATAGAGCGTTGGCCTGTGGACTCAAGGGTCCCCGATTCGGTTCCGGTCAAGGGCATGTACCTTGGTTTCGGGCACGTCCCCAGTGGGGGGCGTGCAGGAGGCAGCTGATCAATGTTTCTCTCTCATTGATGTTTCTGGCTCTCTATCCCTCTCCCTTCCTCTCTGTAAAAAATCAATAAAAATATATTAAAAAAAACACACACATTTAATCAAAGACAAAGGGTGTGAGCTAAATCAAAGCAGACAAATTTGGAAACCTGCCTAAGTATTCTTAGGAAAGAATCTAACCCAACCCAGCACCTGGCAAGTAACTTACTGACAGACTTTTGTCTAAGTTTTAGCCACTGATTCACAGCAGTCTGTTAAAGTTTCTACTCTACTCCAATGATTCCTTTGTCTAAAAGGCAGGGGAAAAGAGGGAAGAAACATCTATTAAATACTCCTCTGCATTATCTTACTAATCTACTCAATAACCTTTGGAGACACTAAGATTAGAAAAATAAAAAGAGAACTGAGGTGGCCTAAACGATTGTTGGGAGAGTTGGTTGGGTACAATTCTTTGCTCAATGCCCGCCTTGCTAAAGGTCTTTCTATTTCTACTTCACATAATTCCTCAGTTTCCCCAGACAGAAACTTCTAGTAGGGCATAAATCAAATCATATTCTAATAAGCTTTATGCCGGGAGCCGGTCCATCCTTGCTGTTTCAAAGGACCTGGCATATATGGCATACTGTTCTTAATATGTTTGCTCACCTTCTTGGCACTATGTGTTTTAACCAAGGTCTCTGAGAAAGGTTGTTTCCCCAGGTAGGGATTTTCCCCTGAAGTTAGGGAGGGAATAAAACCTCTTAACTAAGTGCCAGGCGGGTAATTAATCACTTTAACTACGAACAATCATGCTTAAGCTACATAATCTTTACTCCCTGGAATGGAGATAAGAAACGCCCTAACCTTTGTAATAGAGATTGATAGGATTGAATCAACTGGTATAAATACAGATGTAACAAGACAGAAAGAGACAGAACTTAGGACACAGAACTTAGAACACAGAACTTAGAAGAGAACCAAGAAGACAGAACCTACACAGAACCTACAGACAGAAGAACTTCGCTGGAGAGAACATGGCAAAAGATCCTGGACTGAACCTGACTACAGAAATTGGCAAGAGAACCTGACTAGAACCTGGTGACTGAACCTGGCTGGAGAACCTGGACAGAACCTGGCTGGAGAACCTAGCAAGGGAACATGGCCGCAGAACCTGGCTGGAGATCCGAAGCAGAACCTCTCTGGAGATCCAGACCAGAACTTGGCTGGAGATCCTGGCTGGAGATCCTGGCTAGGCTGCTGATCAACTGAACACTGTCTCCGTGTCATTCCTTCTTCGCCGACTCCATCCGCACCTTTGGGGACCCCTGGACCTGCTGGGGTTGGACCCCGGCAGCTTTATAAATAGATAGCTACCCTACCCTACCTTGTTTCTCTGGGTACTGAATTCAGCTTACATAGTTTAGTGCTTGAAATTTTTTACAAGTGGTTTTCTTTTCTTCTTTTTTTGGGGGGTGGGGGTGCGGAGGTGATCCTCACCGGAGAATATTTTTCTATTTATTTTATTTTTTAAAAAAAATATTTTATTGATTTTTTACAGAGAGGAAGGAAGAGGGATACAGAGTTAGAAACATCGATGAGAGAGAAACATCGACCAGCTGCCTCCTGCACACCCCCCACTGGGGATGTGCCCGCAACCAAGGTACATGCCCTTGACCGGAATTGAACCCGGAACCCTTCAGTCCGCAGGCCGACGCTCTATCCACTGAGCCAAACCGATCAGGGCTCTATTTTTTTAAATATATTTTTATTGATTTCAAAGAGGAAGGGAGAGATAGAAACATCAATGATAAGAGTCATTGATCGGCTGCCTCCTGCACACTCCACATTGGGGATCGAGCCCACAGCCCGGGCATGTGCGCTTGACCCAAATCGAACCTGCGACCCCTCAGTCCGCAGGCCAATGTTCTATCTACTGAGCCAAACCAGCCAGGGCCCGAGGATATTTTTCCATTCATTATTTTTAGAAAGAGTGGAAGGGAAGGGGAGAGATAGAGAAACATCGATGTTAGAGAGGCATCGCTTGGTTGCCTCCTGCACAGGTCCCGACCAGGCCCAGGGATGGAGCCTGCAACGGACGTATGTGCCCTTGACTGAAATCGAACTCAGTCCGCTGGCGGATGCTCTATCCACTGAACCAAACGAGCTAGGGCTGGTTTTCTTTTGTTATCTGAGTGACTCCTAGTACAGTCTGTGAACTGGAGACCTCGGGAATTCTAGTGGGTGGTTTTCGGTTGGTGTCTGTGTTTTTTAACTATTCTGCCTTTTAACTGCAGACAAACGGGATTCCCCTCCTCCCACGTCAGTGACCACTGAAACAAGAAGCTGATGTGCTGGTGATGCTGATTTTTGCTCACAGTCACGAGACTGATATGATAGTTTCACTGATGTTTCATGTTCACTCATTCAGCAAGCATTATCTGAATGCCTGTCCATGCCTGGTACATTCTGGGCACTAAAAGGCACACTTCAATTTCCACCTGTATTCCCTTCATATAGAAAATTATCCCATATGCCTTCTCAGTTCAAGAGTAGACTATTGTTTAAAAAGAAGCTATTCTTGCCCTGACCGGTTTGGCTCAGTGGATAGAGCGTCAGCCTGCGGACTGAAGGGTCCCGGGTTCGATTCTGGTCAAGGGCATGTACCTTGGTTGTGGGCATATCCCCAGTGGGGGGTGTGCAGGAGGCAGCTGATCAATGTTTCTCTCTCATCGATGTTTCTAACTCTCTATCCCACTCTCTTCCTCTCTGTAAAAAATCAATAAAATATATATTTTTTTAAAAAAAGAAGCTATTCTTGAACCAAAAAGGCATATGGAATAATTTTCTGGAGGCTGTTGGGATGACTCAGTGGAACTTCCTTCCCACTGCAAGGCTCTCTACAGCCTTTCTCAATGGTCACCTCCAGCCTTTAGTCATTCTCCCTCTGGTCATGGGGCTCACTCCTCCACAGGACAGGCCGGCCACTGCTTAGTGGCTCAGCATCAGGAAAGCCAGTCTTGTATTATTTATTCTGTGCTCTGCAGCTAGTATCAAAGGAGTTTAGAAATAATTACCCTTTTGATTATATTTATCCTAGTGCTAGCCACATTAATACAATAATAATATTATCCAGTATGCATCAGTAGCAAGTGAGGGAAGAAATGCCAGAAATAGCTCTTCTAGCTTTTGCTCTGAACCAAAAACATTACAGACTTTCATTCAAAGCTACGGGTTTGGCACAGCTATGACATATTTTCTCAAGCCCTTGGTGGCAGTTGCTTATTCTGCTAGAGGCAGTGCCCCTTTAGATTTAAAACATAACTGTTCTTCTTTTTTTTTTTTTATTGCTTAAAGTATTACAAAGGGTATTACATATGTGTCCATTTTTTTCCCCCGCCCTAGACAGTCCCCTAGCCTCCCCTATCCCCCGGTGTCTTATGTCCATTGGTTATGCTTATATGCATGCATACAAGTCCTTTGGTTGATCTCTTACCCGCCAACCTCCTGCACCCCCACCCTCCCCGGCCTTCCCGCTGCAGTTTGACAATCTGTTTGAGGCAGCTCTGCCTCTGTAGATAACTGTTCTTTTGATCACAGAGTTTACAATGAGGCAGGCCAGTAAGCCAGGACAAGGGGAATAGGGAAACTGAGACGGATAACTGAACTAACTGGCAGAGCAATTTACAGCAGACTCAGGTCACCTGCCTAGAAAGAGGAGGCCTCAGTAGTACCTCACGTCCAGATCCAGAAAAGCAGCAAGCCAAGCGGGCGACACCAGTACCAGCAGCAATGACTAATGACCCCCTGTCCTGACACTGGCCAATCAGTGAAGACCACAACCCCGAAGGAGCACACCTAGAAAAACTGATAGATATTCTGTTGAAACCCTCCCCTGAGGTCTCCCCTAAGATTCCTGCCTGCAAGAGAGAGATAAAAGCCTCCAGACAAAGGACTCAGCGAGCCTTCTCCTTCCCAGGAGCACGCCTGCCCGTGCCCCCCCCACCCCCCCACCCCCGCCTTCTTCCCCCACAGACTTGCATCTCCTAAACTCTGAGGCTTGCAACCAGGTCGGCAATGGGCAGCAGCAGTTTGTCTCAGACAAACCCTGAACCTGTCCCCAAGCCCCCCTTTTCTCTGACTTCCTAGTGAGCCAAAGTAGACCAGCCTGGGCTCATTTCCCTAGTCCTTTCTTGTTTCACTGTCCCCAACTTTAATAAACATCCTCTAAAATTCACTTGGCCTCGCCCTAGCTGATTTGGCTCAGGGGAGAGTGTTGGCCTGCGGACTGAAGGGTCCCAGGTTCGATTTCAGTGAAGGGCACATGCTCAGATTGCGGGCTTGATCCCCAGTAGGGGTTGTGCAGGAGGCAGTCGATCAATGAATCTCTCTCATCATTGATGTTTCTCTCTCTCCCTCTCCCTTCCTCTCTGAAGTCAATAAAAATATATTTTTAAAAAATAAAATAAAATTCACCTGGACTCACATTGTGAAATTTGTCCTGTACAACACTACCGGCTGGCCCTAGGCAGGCCTGTTCAGGGCCAGGTCCCCTTTCCAATAACAATGAGATCAAAATGTTAAGCTAACCACAGGTGAGAGAGCAATTCCAAGGCTGAGATGTAAGTACACAAAGAAAGCGGGAGTAGAAATTGGGGTGGGCGGGGGGGGGGGGGCACGGAGGGAGGAATGCTTGCCCCCTTAAAGAGATCATTTCTGCCAGTGCTGGATTATCAGGTAGGGAAGACTTGAGAGAGTGTCTAGCCCAACCCTTCATTTTGTAGACAGAAAACAGCCCCGAGACCACTTTCTGGGTAATGTGCACGGTAACAACGTGTCGGGTTCGCTCACTGGACCCGAGGTCTGGCGGGTGCTGGCATCGTGAACAGCACAAGTTCCCACTAAGATGAGAGCATCCATGCCATCCTCCGGATGAGAAACAGCCATGCGAAGGTACTGATTTGAGTTGGTGGAACCAACTTCACAGCCTAGTTGCTAATTTCCCATGATGGCCATTCAGGCAGGAGCTCCTCCTTCAAAGACCACACCATCCTAACAGAGTGGCTGGAGTCCAGAGCCCAATCACTTGGGTTTGTAAACCTCCATACCCACTTCCTAGCTGTATGATTTGGGGCAAGTTATTTCTCTGTACTTCAATTTCCTCATTGGTCACACGGAATTAATAGCAGTACTTTATAGGGTTGTTGCAAAGGTTAATCAAATTATTATATCAGAAAGGTGCACACATTATGTACTCAACAAACGTTAGCTATTCTTTTTATTACTCTGTTCTCCAGGTATCTCCCATTATCTTTATATTCTAGTGAGCTGTTCAGTGAGCTAAGGTGGGGGTTATCAACTGGACCCATATTAAAAACATCTGTGGTGTACAGAGTTCAGGCTTTCACATCTACCAGCAAGTCAAACCAGATTTCCCTTTTGGCCACCAAATCAGTGAGGCACTCTGTGTGAGTATGTGTTTGTCCTCTGATAAAATCATTGCCCTCAGTTGTCTGAGTTCTAAGACAGCACTTCCCTGGACTCTGCTCACCAGATGCCCATCCTGGGCCCCCAACTTTCCTGCTTCTAATTCTTTTGTTTGTTTGTTTGTTTGTTTGTTTGTTAATCCTCACTCAAGGACATTTTTCCCCCATTAATTCCCAGAGAGAGTGGAAGGGAGGGGGAGAGACAGAGAAACATTGATGTGAAACAAACACACCGATTGGCTGCCTCCCACACATGCCCGACCAGGGCTGGGGACACAGCCTGCAACTGAAGTATGCACTCTTGATCGGAACTGAACCCAAACCTGTGACCCTATAGCCCAGGGGTGGGCAAACTTTTTGACTCGAGGGCCACAATGGGTTCTTAAACTGGACCGGAGGGCCGGAACAAAAGCATGGATGGAGTGTTTGTGTGAACTAATATAAATTCAAAGTAAACATCATTACATAAAAGGGTACGGTCTTTTTTTTTCAATAGTTTTATTCATTTCAAAGGGCTGCTATAGCCCAAGGGCCGATGTACTAACCAATGAGCCAAACCAGCAAGGGCCCCCCCCCCCTTCGAATTCTTAACAGGACCTTACACACAGTGCACCTGCAAGAAATGCTTGCTGACTAACTGAACTAGCTGTTCCTGCAGCTGCAGGACCAGTTCTAGTCACCTTGGCTCTTTGGGATTCCTGAAGGTCTGGTCTCCAGGAAGGTTCCCCACAGCCTTTTCAGCTATATCCACAGTCTCCTCCTCTCACCTTGTTTCTGAGCCCCAGGGTTTTCACTAAAGAAGCATTAGCATAGTTTCGATTACGCCAGTCACACTGGGGTTTATTGTATTCTCTACCTTGGGGTAGGCAAGGATTTCTGAAGACACAAAAAAGTACTAGCCATAAAAGACAATATTGATAAATAAACATTATTCTGAATAAATGAAGCCAAACAAAGTTTTATATGAAATTCTAGAACAAGCAAAGCTTATATATACTGCCCGGCTGGCATAGTTCAGTGGTTGAACATCGACCTATGAACCAGGAGATCGAGGTTTGATTCCCAGTCAGGGGCACATGCCTGGGTTGTGGGCTCAATCCCCAGTGTGGGGCATGCAGGAGGTAGCCGATCAATGGTTCTCCCTCATCATTGATGTTTCTCTCCCTCTCCCTCTCCCTCTCCCTCTCTCTCTGAAATCAATAAAAAAATGTATTTTTAAAAAAGTTTATCTATGCTGCTAAAAAGCACAAAAATGGTTGCCTGGGGCCAGGGATTGGGGGTGGTGGTGAGGCAGAGGGGTTACTAACTACTGAGAGTGTAAGAGAAGGAACTTTAGGGAGTAATAGAAATGTTCTTTATCTTGATTGGGGTAGTAGTATTCAGATGTATACATTTGTCAAAACTCACTGAACTCACCTCACACCTATTGGGATGGCTTCTATAAAACAAAACAAAACAGAAATAAGTGTTAGTAAAGATGTGGAGAAACTGGAACCCATGTATAAAATGGTACAGCCACTGTGGAAAACAGCATGGTGGTTCCCCAAAAAGTTAAAAATAGACCTGGCCAATGCGGCTCAGTTGGTTGGGCATCGTCCCATGCACTGAAAGGTTGCCAGTTCCTTTCCCAGTCAGGGCACATGCTTGGTTTCGGCTTGATCCCTGGTAGAGGGCATGCAGGAAGCAGCCGATTGATGTTTCACTTTCATATTGATGTTTCTCTCTCTCTCTCTCTCTCAAAATCAATAAAAATTCTTCTGGGGAAAAATGCTTTTAAAAAATGTAAAAACAATAATTACTATATGATCCAGCAATTCCACTCTTGGACTCAGAAATATCTATACAGCCATGTTCATAGCAGCCTTATTTGCAGTAGCCAAAGGATGGAAGCAACACATGTGTCAATTGACAAATGAATGGATAAACAAAATGTGGTACATACATACAATGATATACTAGTCAGCCTTAAAAAGGAAGGAATTTTCAAAAAATATTTTTATTGATTTCAGAGAAATGAACCAAGAGGAAAAGAGAGAAACATCAGTGATGAGAGAGAATCATTGATCAGCTGCCTCCTGCATGCCCCCTACTGGGTATCAAGCCTGCAAACCCTGGCATGTGCCCTGACAGGGAATCAAACGCTGACCTCCTGGTTCATGGGTCAACGCTCAACCACCGAGCCACACCAGCTGGGCAAGGATGGAAATTTGACACATGCTACAACATGGATGAACCTTGAGGACATGATGCTAAGTGAGATACTTAGAGTAGGCAAACTCATAAAACAGAAAGTAGAATGGCAGTAGCAGGGGATGGAAGAAGGGGCTAATATGGAGTCACTAGTATATAGTTTAACAGGTAGAGTTTCAGTTTCGTAAGATGGATGTTGGTGATGATTGCACAACAATGTAAATGTACTTAAAAATAATTAACTGTACACCTAACACTTAAGAACTGTACACTTAAAAATAGTTAATGTGGTAAATCTTATATGTATTTTACTGCAATTTGTAAAAGTAATTTAAAAAATGTGAACTCCTTTAAAAAAATGCTCATCAACAAAACAATAGGTTTTTAAAAAATAATAGGATTTGTAAAAAAATGAAATAAAAAAATGCTCATCAAACTAACTACTAACAATATGTGCATTTTATTGTATGTGAACTGTGCCTCAATAAAGAGAGGCCAAGGTCTCAGCTTTGTAAGGTGACAGAGGCCTCTCAGGGGAAGCATGCTGCTGTTATCCTTCATTTAGCGATATCCACTCTAAGGTAAAAATCCAGCTCAGTGGAGAATCTAAAAACCCATATATCTTTTGCACAACATCCTGGGTAAAATCATATGTCCTCAGGTATAACAATTATTCAAAGAAAAAAAATTGTCCAGCATAGTTAGGCTTTCATCTTGTTTCCTGATTCATTTCCAGAGTTATTTTAGAATCAAGGGTCACCTAAATTCCATGTTCCTTCTTCAGAAATACCGTAAGTAAATTACTCTAGGCAAGTCACAATCTAATGGAGGGAACCCAGTTGATCATAAGCTACTGGCATTGATCTCCAGTTCTTGTCTGTGCTATTACCAGGAACTCTCATAGGTCCAACTGCACTTGCGTCACCTCTGGCCTGTCCCTATGAGTCACACACTACAGGCTACCTTATCCTGAGGCTCAGACCCCAAGGCTGATAGCTTCTCTTGTCTCAGCAACCGGAAGCCTTAGGGATAAAACAAGTGGAGCGCCTTCGATGGAGCACCTGAGTTAAGGAACTATGAGGTGGACCTATTAGTGACCCTAGTCACCCCCAAACCAGCCAAGAGGTGTTGAGGTAGATACCAGGGTGGTAGAATGGATACTGAAGCATCATTACATGTTGGCTCTTTGTATTCAAATAATTTTCTCATCAGAAAAAAAAAGAACCTTGAATTTAACATCTGGTCTTTTCTCTTATCATCTTTCCCAAAGAAACTAAAATCCACTGCATCTTTCTTTACAAAATCCTTGTGATGCAGAAAGGGAAGAGACAGACTAGACCCGAATATAAAACTAAAGTATAGTCGTCTTCCCTTATCCGCGGTTTCACTTTCTGTGGTTTCAATTACCCATGGTCAACCACAGTTCAAAAAACACTGAATGGAAATTTCCAGAAATAAACAATTAATAAGTTTTAAATTTCGTGCTGTTCTGAGTAGCAGGGTGAAATCTCGCACTGTCCCATTCTGTTCCACCCACGATGGGACTCGCCCCTATGTCCAGCAATATCCATGCTGTATACACTACCTGCCTGTTAGTCACTTAGTTGTTATCTTGGTTATCAGAGACAGAGAGAGCACATTCAGTATGTTACAATTGATTTTATTACAGTATGTTGTTATAATTGATCTATTTTATTATGAGTCATTGCTATTAATCTCTTACTGTGTCTAATTTACGAATGGAACCTTATTATAGGTATGCCTGTATAGGAAAACCCAGTGTACATCAGATTCAGTACTATCTGCAGTTTTAAGCATCACTGGGGTTCTTGGAACGTATCCCGCGTGTATATGGGGAGATACTGTGCAGGAGGGAAGGGATTTGCAGTGAGTCAGTGAGAAAAGCAGCCATGCAGCCAGGCTTCCTGTTGTCCTGCTAGGTCTTATTTGCCTGTAGGTAAGAAAACAGGTATTATGCAGTCTAGTCATTTCCCTACAACACCATTTCTGTTTGCCCCTGAGGGATGCAAACACTGTCCAGGTGGATAGGAAAAGCAGCTGAATAGATTTTCCTTCAGTGGGCCAGGGCAGCCTTAGAGATCTGGGAGTGAGCTAAGAATAAACACTGCTCTCAAATGTTCCATTTTATTCTGATGCCTCCTATGCCCTACAAATCTTCTAGCTTTGTGGGCAACTCCCCCTGCCCTGGTTCAGCCACTCCTTCAGTGGGCCAGGGCAGGGTTCTAGTTCCAAATCTTTCCAGAATCCAAGTTACCCTGGCAGAAGAATACAAAAACACAACTGTTAAAAATCTTCCACAGGGGATTTCTGATTCACATAAGGAACTTGCTATTTCTGATGCAGCCTCTCCCGAATTCTCATTAAAAACCTCATGAAGGCCTGGCCTGGCCAGTGTGACTCATTGGATTGAGCATCCTTCCTTGTACCAAGAGGGCAACAGCCCAGGTTGCGGGCTCTGTCTCTGGTGGGAGTGTGCAGAAGGCTGCCGATCAATGTTTCTATCTCTCTCTCCCTCTCTCTTACTCTCTTTTTAAAATAAATAAAAATATATATATTTTAAAACCTCATGAAGGTATGGGAAGACAAAGGAAGAAACTCAGGACAAAACCAAAACACTAGGACTGCCATGAGATAAGTTAGAAGATGAGAAGAAACTGAAATTAACTTAAGGCAGATGGAGTGTGTAGTGTAGTAGTTGAGTGGATGCTGAAGCATAATTGCGTGTTGGCTCTTTGTATTCAAATGAGAACGTATATGATCATACATTAAGTTTGAAGGTGGAAAATTTGATAATTATTCATTCTTCATCTCTGTTTCAATCTTCTTCTTTACAATGTTAAAATGGGCAGGTGATATTGGTAACTCTTTTCCTGTGTATTCTTTCAGAAGTAGTTAATGTATTAACACGTATATAAGAATATAGACGGCCTCTGTCATTCTTATCTACAGAAATGGTAGCTTACCAGGAAAACCTATATTTTGCTTTTTTAAGAAAAAAAGTATCTTTGATATCATCTTATATCTATTTCTACCAGTCTGCGTTACTTTTTTTTTAAAGCCTCACCCAAGGATATGTTTTTTAAGAGAGAGAGAGGGAGAGAGAAAGAAATATCCATGTGAAAGAAAAACATCAATTGGTTATCGCCTGTATGTGCCCTGACCGAGGATTGAACCCACAATCTCCTTAAGTGCCCTGACCAGGAATCAAACCCACAACCCTTTGGTGTATGGGACAACACTCCAACCATCTGAGCCACCCCGCCAGGGCAATCTGTATTACTTTTTAAAAGCTGCATAATATTGCTTTGCATGGATAGTCCACAATTTAATCAGTCTCTTACTGATAGACATTTAGGCCATTGATAACCTTTTATTGCTACAAAAGAGGCTGCAATGCATATACCCTTGTACACATGCCTCTACACACATGCCCAAGTACATCTTTGGAATAAATTCCTAGAATTCAAATTGCTGGAACAAAGGTAAATGCATTTTTTTTTTTTTACAAACATTGCCCAATTTACAAAGGACCTAAATAGACACCTTTCAAAAGAGGACATTCAGAAAGCCAAGAGACATATGAAAACATGCTCAAAGTCACTAATCATCTGAGAGATGCAAATCAAAACAGCAATGAGGTACCATCTCACACCTGTCAGAATGGCTATCATCAACAAATCAACAAACGACAAGTGCTGGAGAGGATGTGGAGAAAAAGGAACACTTGTGCACTGCTGGTGGGAATGCAGACTGGTGCAGCCACTATGGAAGACAGTATGGAGTTTCCTCAAAAAACTGAAAATGGAACTCCCATTTGACCCTGTGATCCCACTTCTAGGAATATATCCCAAGAAACCAGAAACACCAATCAGAAAGGATATATGCACCCCTATGTTCATAGCAGCACAATTCACCATAGCTAAGATCTGGAAACAGCCTAAGTGCCCATCAGTAGATGAATGGATTAGAAAACTGTGGTACACCTACATGATGGAATACTATGCTGCTCTAAAAAGGAAGGAACTCTTACCATTTGCAACGTCATGGATGGAACTGGAGAGCATTATGCTAAGTGAAATAAGCCAGTCAATAAAGGGAAAATACCACATGATCTCACTCATTCATGGACAATAGAGACCATTATAAACTTTTGAACAATAATAGATACAGAGGCAGAGCTGCCTCAAACAGATTGTCAAACTGCAGCGGGAAGGCCGGGGAGGGTTGGGGGGCAGGAGGTAGGGGGGTAAGAGATCAACTAAAGGACTTGTATGCATGCATATAAGCATAACCAATGGACATAAGACACTGGGGGATAGGGGAGGCTAGGGGACTGTCTAGGGCGGGGGGATAAAATGGACACATATGTAATACCCTTTGTAATACTTTAAGCAATAAAAAAAAAAAGAAAAAAAAACATTGCCCAATTTCAGGGCTTTTTTTTTTTTTTTTGGTTATCAAATGATCTTAGCCAAAACACCCATATCAAATGATCTTTAATTGAAATATTCTCGTTTGTAGTTCCTTTTGTTGATGTTTTGATGTTGTTGTTGCTGTGTTGTTGTTGTTAATCCTCACCCAAGGATATTTTTTCCCATTGATTTTTGAGAGAATTGAAGGGAGGGAGGGAGAGAGGTGTGGGGAGAGAGAGAGAGAAACATCAATGTGAGACACATTGCTTGGTTGCCTCCTGCATGTGCCCTGACCGGGGCAGGGGATTGAACCTGCAACCCAGGTATGTGCCCTTGATTGAGAATTGAACCCACAACCCTTTGATGCGTGGGCTGGTGTTCTAACCACTGAGAAACACTAGCCAGGGCTCCTTTGTAGTTCTTAACTAGCTGGGCATTCCACTGCACTACTGTTGATTTGCTGATGTCATCTATGATGTCATGAGGGTGGCAGCCATCAATATTGCAGCCCACAGACTGGGCAATCCAGGGCAATTCTTAACTTAATGTCTATATACCTGCTAGGTGTCTGTGACTGGGTTTAGAAGGGTGTCTGTAAACCCCTTGAAACTATGAAAAATGTCAAATGTGTGTTTTTCTCGAGACAGTATTCATGGCTTTAATCGGATTCTCAAAGGGGTCTGTGACTCTAACAAGGATAAGAACCAGTGAGTCAACAAGTCCTTGTACAGCATCAAAAAGCAACTGTAGCAGAAGCTGAAGCTAAACAGGGCCCAGGGAATGCTTTCCTGAGCTCCCTGGAGGAGTGAGGGGGGGATGCTTGAGGCTGATTATTACCACTGGGCTTGTACCTATAATGGACTTCCTCCACGGAAAATGGCTCAATTACACGTAAGTGAGGAACCTTGCTCCCACTCACCACAGGGCCCCTCTACATTACTTTCTGCTAGTAACTTACTATTACCTCTTGGAAGTGGAAAGGTGAGTGCCCTAAACCAGAGTTTCGAATCCATAGTGATTCTTTGGCCATTCATGGAGATCCCTGCTCTGTGACAAGTCAGGCTACTCATGCTGCCTTATGTCTAGGCCTTAAAGGGTTAATGGTGTTGAGGAAGAAAGTTAAAGGTCTTTTTCCAGAGTAATTTACATTCTGGCATTTAGCTGTAATTTATGTCTGCTGGTGATTATAGATAAAAGATTCACTGTGGTATTCATGTCTAGCAGTCCAGACCAAGAAGTGATATGGCAATTTCCTGACCTCAGACATCTTGAACCTTTCAAAAAAATTCTTCAGAGTGGTGGTTCAGGTTTCCATAGCAAACACTTTCAGTCTAGTTCAAACACAACTGGACACCAACAACTTACTCTCATAAAACCAACAAGAGGCCTTAATAGAAATCCTAAATTCCTGGGGAAATTAAACTTTATTTTTATTTGTTTGATTTGCATATACTGTGAAATGATTACCACAATAGGTTCTGCCAATACTCATCATCTCAGATATAATAAAAAGAAGAGAAGAAATACTTTTCTCCACATAAAGAGAACTCCGGATTTACTCTCTTAACATCTTTCTTATATATCATAGAGCAGTGTTAACAATCTTTATCATATTGTACATTACATCCCTAGCCCTATTTATCTGAGGGAAATTAGTGTTAATATAGTAACCCATCTCAGTTTCAACTTTGTTTATTTTAAAATGAGCAAAAAAACTTGTTGGAAATCTATATTGGTCTAGAGGTGTTAAGCACTGTAAAACTGTGGGGTGAATTTGATGTGATAGGTATAATAAAGAGGTATAATAAAAAGGGAGAATGGGGACAATTTCAGCCTTGAGCAATGGCAATATCATAGCCAATGAGGTTTATTTGAGGTGTGATTATTGCTCATTGAGAATGGGGCCAATTTCAGCATTTACCACATTACCTAGAGTTCATAGCATAATAACAGGCCTACGGTTTCGTTAATGCTGTATTTATCAAACATGCACATATTCATAAAATGGTTAGAAGCATGCTTCTAAAACTTAGTTTATCAAAGCAAGGTCCAAGGAATACTTGAATTACAATCATCCAGGGAGCCTCTTAAATAGGCAGATCTCTGGGTCTACCCTGTCATACTAGATATGAATGTTTAGGAGAGCGGCAAAAATCTGCATGTTGTGCAAGCTTCCTGGGGAATGTACCTGCAGCTTGGAAACCATGGCTTTAGAAGTCATCTTAGGTTAGCCTTCTACCCTTCACAGCTCCATTAGAAAGGGCCTGTGAATACCTCTGCCTAGATACCTCTGGTGAGAGAGTTCTCACCAACTCCAAGCCCATCCAGACCAACTCCAAGCCCATCCAGCCTACGGGTTTCAAAAGTCACTTCCTTAAATTTAACCAGAAGCTACCACCCAAAAAACACCTACCCAGCTCTGCCCAGCGCCACACAGAGTGAGTTGATTTCCTCATCCACATGCCAAGCCCCTCAAGCATGTAGGGCTATTAACATGTGTCCCCACACCCACCTCAGTCTACCCACTCTAGTGGAAACAGCTCTAGTTCTTTTAACCATATTAAAAGATATGGTTGACAAAAGGAAAGTTAAAGAGGAAGAGAAAGATATTTGGTCAAGATTTAGTTAATAAGCCAGGAAGCCACAAATCCAAACCTCAAGTCACTATGAACCAAGCGCTGATGGAGCCACAGTCGGGCAGAGACCAAATCTGTTTCCAGTAGCCTGACCCTGACCAAGGACCACAAACTGTAGCCTTGGGATCCTCATCTATAAAACCAGGTTAATAATCCCTCAGGCTGTATAATAAAGGTTAAAATGAGTAATCTGGGTAACTGTTATTTAAAGTCCCTCCAGGAAAGACAATGGAGCACCTATCAAACTGCCTTCATAAGTAGCCCTAATTGCAGTGAAAGCAAACCCTCAAGGGCTAGATTTGGGCCAAATCACAGCCCAAAGCCTATGCCAAAATGTTTTGAACTTTCTTTTTTTTGTTTGTTTTTTGTTTTTTGTTTTGAACTTTCTTGTTTTACATTAAAAAGGTGTCTACGCTTTGAATTCTACTCCAAAATTTATCTGTGGTGTATAAAAAAATTTTTTTAGCCTTAATATTTGGGTAAAATTGACACCCAAGGAAAATTCCCCCCCACTCCCCTTACTTATTCTGAAACTTTAGGTGATCCCTGGCATACCGTCTACCATCCCCAGGGCCCGCCATTCACCTCCATCTCCCTTGGAGAGGAGCAGGCTTAGTTTACAAGCAGATGAGCAAGATGAGGAAAACAAATGAGTGACCAGACATAAGCAAAGAAACATGCCACAAGACATGAGTCTGGGGGTGACCAGGAGGCTCAGTCTTCAGATGCTGAGAGCTGGTGTGGTCCCACTTGACTTGAAATCGCTTTCAGAGAAAAATTATCCCTAACAAAGGCAAGAACACCTAGGAGGGAAATTCATTGACACCGTTGAGTCAGTAGTTGTGAGTTTGTGCATGCTGCGTCTATGTGTGTATGTATGTATGTGCCCAAAGCAACAGAAATCTGGCCTAAGATGAATGTAGGGGATCTGGCCTTGGCCAGACAGGGCTTCGGGAAGTAAGCCGGCCTTGGGTGGCTATGGTTACCCATTTTCTAAATCCTGTCCCCTTCCTCTCCTGCTTGTTCTTCCACCTGTCTGCCATCTGACAAGTCCCTGGCTTGGCTATCAATAGAGTTACTTGCAATGGAAGGAGGAGGTGGGTTTCTAGAATTGATGGACAATGGGATGGATCATTCAGAGGAGGGGGTCCTATCCATTCTTCCCACAAATGTTGGGAAGAGAGTTGAAAAGCGATAATATCTTTGGTCCTCAAGTCTCCATCCAGCTGGCCAAAGCCACGACAAAGGAGTGAAACTGAACCGCTGGCAGACTAAACAATTATTATCTAATAATAATAACAGATTCAATAATAATAATATTAGTTACAGAGTCCTATGTGCCAGGCATTGTGCTGAGGGTATCAGATACACAAGGAGAGAAAAGGTAAGAAAGTAGGAGAAAGTTTCTTAAAAGGATCAAGGAAAGAATTGAAAAGTAAAACTTGGGTGTCAGACTGAGTCAGCTCCAGGGAATATGAGCTCAGTCCTTCGTTTTTAATGCCCAAACCCGCACAGTGCCTGGCGCGCGAACTTTTGGGGTCCAGAGCTGTGTAACCTGCTCTGGGGTCCTTCTGGGTAAAGGCCGCGTTTGTCCCCTGGGAGCGAGTCCGGGCCGGGCCTCCCGCTCCACCCAGCGCCGCCCGGGCCGGCCGCCACTTGCCGGCGACGGGAACCCCCTCCCGGGTGCGGCCCAGGCCCGGCGTCCCCCCAGGCGCTCAGGGGCCGCCGCGCCCCCTTCCCCGCGCGCAGGACCCCGGCCCGGGGTCCCCTTACCGATCGCGCCGAGACGGGGCTTCGCCTGTCCTCAGTGGCTACGGAGGTCACACCCTCGTCGGGGCTGGGCAGCCGGTCTTATTCCTGCGGACCCGCCCCACTTCAGGGTGGAGACTGAGCCCGAGTTCCTGGTTGTTCCTCGGCCCACGAGACCGGAAAATCGGCCGGGGCGAAGCGCACCGGAACCCCAGACTGGGACCGCGGGGGGCGTCACCAGGCGGCGGGGGGAGGGAGGGTTGCACCCGACACGTGCCTGCTCCCCAGGCATCGGCTCTCCCGGCACCGGATCGCCTAGCCCGCCCGGTATCGTCCCGCCCCGCTCCTGCCCTGAAGAGCGGGAGCTCCCGTACCCTCCGCGGCTCCGGTGCCCGCGGGCCTCCGCGCTGCAGCCGGGAGTCACGCCGCGAGTCAACTGCACTTTCTCACTGCGGGGCTCACGCTGAGCCTGTGGCTGGAAAAGTGGAAAGTCACATCATTGCCCTCTTGCGCGTTAAAATATACAGTCCAAGAGTTCCTAGTAGTTCCACTTCTCTCTGGCGGAAAACTGAGTTCCTTTCCTTGGGGGGAGCCTTTGGAGACAGGAGTTAGCAGCCCCAGATCTTTCCCCCTTCACCTGTTAAATGACCGGGTTTGGTACTGGCCTGCAGCTCCTGGGTGCGCCTGGGCGCAGCATTCGCCCCTAGTAATACAGTTTAGTGTGTTCGTGTCCGCCGCCCCGCCTGGACACAACAAGCCTTTGGGAGGCACTGAGTCGAGGTCGTCTTTGCACCTGCGCCCAGTACCGTTTCTCTGCAAGCGCTGAGTGAATGAATGCTTGCAGAATGAATGCGTTGAGTCTACAGGCAAATTCCGATTTTAACCAAGGGTAGGTAGCTTTGGGGGAGTGTGTTAACTATTCAACAGACCAAAATCCAAGTGGCTATGAGCACCCTTCAAGCTGGAGACAAAAAGTTAAGTGGTTTCATTTCAGATGTAGCTGAAGGATCAGACGGATGCCGATTCTAAACTTGGTTTTGCCCCTTTTCTCTGCCTGCAAACTTGAAGTTTCTGAGCTGCTGTTTATGAACCAAGGAGGAAGCAAAATTAACGAGACAAACAGTAGAAAAAGAATAAAAGATGGATAATTCATTTCCTCAGAGAGACTATTACATCCCTTTAAAAATAACAATTAGGGAAATGCTGTCATTACCTGCCTTTTCTATTCCCAGTGCACGCAGCTCACAGCTTCTCCTTTCTCCCCATAACGTCTCCCAGCCCAGGTTGGGAAGCCATAATCAGAAGCTAACTTTTATGGGGTACAAAAAGCCAGGAATAAACCTGGGACACCTTTCCTATTCCAGAGCTCCCACAGACTTAGGCTGAGACTAAATTTGAGCAGAGACCCTATCTTTGCTCCGCTTCTTCCTCTACTAGTACGCTGTCCTACTTCTCGCAGTTTCTCTTGAGAATATCCCTTCACTGAGGCACTTACCTGGGAGAATCCCCATCTCAGGCTCTGCTTGGAGGAACCTGACCGAAGACACCATGTTTTAAAAATTAATGTAGCTGTTGAAATGAAACACTCAAAGGAGCCTTTAAATTAAAGATAGCAGAATGAACACACGCATTTGCTTCAACTCCCTCTGGAAATCCATCCAATAAAAGAGCAGTTTTGTTTTGTTTTTAATCTCACGAGGACAAGGAAACAAGAGAGGAAAAAATAACAAAATTATAGAAACCTCGAAAGCAGAGTGGCAGGTGATAATGGACTTCCTCAGACCTGAGAAAACTGACATCTAAACCAGGAGTAGGGAAAGCTGAGAAGCAACATGATATTGTAGAATTTCTCAGGATACGAAGGAATTTGCTGCATCAGGTACTTTTGAAAGTGGGTGTATAGTTAAGACTAAAAGCAGGAGGAATTTTTTCTAAGTCTGTATAGGAAACTCTCAGACTCCTCCATCCCCTGTCCACACTGCACAGCTGCCATTGCCTCTCTCCTAATTGGGTGGAAAATTGGAAACATTTGCTGGAGGCGATAAATCAGAGGATCTCCAATACGGGACATTTCAGTTATAAAGTGTTTTGGTTATCTAAGGCTGCCGAACAAACTATCCCAAAACCTAGTGACTTAAAACAATGACCATTTTGTTATGCCTCATGATTTTGGGGGTCTGAATTTGGACAGGGCTTGATTGGGCAATTCTTCTGTTCCATGTGGCATCAACAAAGGTCATTTGGTGGTCTTCAGCTGGCAGCTAGGCCAGCCTGGAGGATTCACTCACATATCTGGCGCCCTGGCAAGGATAGCTGGAAGGCTGGTCTCAGCCAGCACTGTCACCCAGACCTCCTACATGCGCTCCCTCCCCAAGGCAGTCTCAGGGTAATGGGGTTTCCTACACGAAGGCTCAGGGCTTCCACAGAGGATACTCCAAGAGACCCAGGAAGAAGTTACTGGGCTTATTATCTAGGCTTGGAAGTCCCTGAATGTTATTTCTGTTGCATCCTATAGGTCAGCGGTTCTCAACCTGTGGGTCGCGACCCCTTTGGCGGTCGAAGGACCCTTTCACAGGGGTCGCCTAAGACCATCCTGCATATCAGATATTTACATTACGATTCATAACAGTAGCAACATTACAGTTATGAAGTAGCAACAAAAATAATTTTATGGTTGGGTCACAACATGAGGAACTGTATTTAAAGGGCCAGAAGGTTGAGAACCACTGCTATAGGTCATGCAAATCACTACGGCCAGCCCAAATTCCAAGGAAGGGCAATTAGGCTCTAACCCTGAATGGGGGTGTTATTGGACAGGGACCACCCTGAGAGGGTCTGCTTCTGTCTGGCCCGTAGTATGTGGGCTCTGGACTTGGGGCAGGAAATATTTCACAGCAGGAGTCCAGGTGATTTTGTGACTGCGTTTATTAAAGTTGGGGACAATTAAATAAGGAAGAGCCTAGGATAGAAGAAGCAACAGGAGAAAGACTAGGTGGGCTGCTTCGGCTCTCTAAAAACGTTATGGGAAAGAAGTGAGCCAGGCAGGGCTGCTGTCAGCTCACTGGAGAGTCAGAGAAAAGGGGCCTTGGGACAGGTTCAGGGGTGAGCCCCGGATGAGCTGATGCTGCCCATTGCTCCCCTGGTTGCAAGTCTCCTGGGATCCCTTAGAATTTAGGAGAAACATGCCTGTGGGAGAAGACGATGGGGAAAGGGAAGGTGTGGGTGTGCTCCCAGGAGGGAGAGCGGGTGCTGTGTCCTACGTCTTGAGGGCTTTAGAGGCTGGGAGTTTAGGGAAGGTTTTAGGAAGGATCCCAACAGAATATTCATCAGCCTTTCCAGGTATAAACTTTCAGAATAGTGGTCTCCACCGATTGGTCGGCTCCAGGATAGGGGGTCATTAATCATCGCAGCTGGTCCTGGCCTCGCCTGCCTGGTTTTGCTGCTTTTTCTGGGCCTGGATCTGAAAAGCAACTGAGGCCTAGATGTTATCTCTAGGGAGGAAAGGTCAGGAGGGTCTAACCTGCATGACCATAGATGATATGCCAGGGGAGTAAAGGCCACGCTGGGGGCGAGGTCCAGCACCAGTTTTGCCTGTTGCCAGGCCCCGGGGGCATTTGCCCTGGTGGCCTTCTGCATCTGGCTGTACATTGCTCAGCCAGCTTGTTCAGCTCTTAGTTTCCCCACTCCACTTGTCAAGGAATGTTCCTAGCTTTGTTCTATCCTGCCTCAGGGAGACTAACAAAAAGAAAATTGCTGCCAGCTTTAATCTACCACCCAAGACTCGGGGAGTGATATGAAACTGAAGATGTATAGGAAACTTAATATGATGACTATGGAGCTGCTCAGTTGTCTTCACTTGGCTCCCAGGACACTGGCAGCTAAGGTGGGGAGTTTGGAATACTGTCCTCTTCTCTGGGGAGGAGTAAAGATCTAAAGAGACAGCCATCATTACTCAGTGAAACTGGAGCAGCCCTTTAGTGAACTCACTGTCGTTAAGCCCCACCCACTCACACACGAACAAAGCTTCCAGGCAGTATTTTATTACTTTATTTATTTTTAAAATATGTTTTTATTGATTTCAGAGAGAGGAAGGGAGAGGGAGAAAGGAATAGAAACATCAGCGATGAGACAGAATCCATGGGGGACTAAGCCCGAAACCCGGGCGTGTGCCATGACCAGGAATTGAACCGTGACCTCCTAGTTCATGGGTCCACACTCAACCACTGAGCCTCACCATCCGGCAGCATTTTAGATCTCACTCTTAGGTTTGCAAAGTGAAATACAGAACACTTAGTTAAATTAAAATTTCAGATAAACAACAAATAAATTTTTATTGAAGTATAAAACATTTATATACTAAATATTGCATGGGACAGACTTATACTACAAATTATTTGTTATTTATCTGAAATTTAAATTTAACTAGGTGTCCTATTTTGTTTTGCTAAACCTGGCACTTTTAAATAAGAGCAGAGAGCTGAAGGTCATCAGAATTTAAGGGAAAGTTTTGACATGAAACATAGAACAACAACAACAAAAAAGAAACTTGGAAGAAAGAGACTCTTTTTGGACAAAGAAATAATAAATTTATAAGAAATTGATAGGACAAAAAAAAGTTAGTGGTCATTAGAATGGAGTCTAATTTGGGGTATTTATTAATGAGAAATTGAAACAAAGCATTTAATTAGAAAAGAGCAACAAGATTTGTTTATACAGATTGTTTTGGTTCTGAGTTATTTAACTCTAACAATTAGGGGTGTCTTCCCAGGTGTGGGGAGGACACCTTCTAGGTGGGAGATTTAATTCCTGCACTCAAGGAGACGAGGGAGGGCCAAGGTGCCCTTCTGGCTCCGGCTGCTTGTCAAGTAACGTTAATTCAAAGAAATCAATATGCCATTGTGGGCTACTTTGGGGCAGCCTGTCTTGGGCACTGACATAAAAGATAAGAAAATTGGAAAGTCAGCTCAGGACATCTGGGAAACAGAGGAGAAAAAATCACTTAAATAATTCAATTATGCTCTTTTAGAACTAAAGGACATACATTTTCACATTGCAAGTGCTTGCTGAACCCAGCGCAATGGACAAAAACAGAACCACACCAAGGAACATCAAGATAAAATTTCAGAAGACTGAAGATACAGAGAAGATCTTAAAAGCACCCGGGGGGGACGTGGGGGATGAGGTTTCATACAAAGAATCAAGAACCAGGTGGCATCCGATTTCTCCACAGCAACATGTGAAACTAGAAGACAATGCAATAAGGCCTTTACAATTCTAAGGGAAAATAATTTACAACACAGACTTTCAGACCCATCCAAACTATTGTTCAAGTGTGGGGGGTAAATAAAAATATTTGCAGGCAAGCAAGATTTTACAAAATATTTCTCCCCTGTATCTTTTCTTATGAAGCTTTCAGATGGTGTGTTCAACCAAAACAAGAAGGTTAAAAAAAATAAGTGAATAGCAGAATGGACAACTGAAAATCGGATGGTGAGGAGGGGTGGTTTTTTAACACTGGAGTTATTGATTTCTAATTTTCCTTGACTGTAGAGTATAGCTAACATTTATATAAGCACCATGTGCCAGGCAGTATTCTAAGTGCTTTAGATATAATCAGTTAATCCTTGGAAGAGTTCTGTGAGTTAGATACTTGCATAGAATTGTGTGGGAGAGGAAGAAACTTTTCTCTACCCTCAAGGTTCTTCTGGCTGATCTGTTAATCAACTAGACATGAGACAGGTTAGCAAAATAACCAAATTTAATACATACATAGGCACGGAAACTTTGATTATGAGTCAGAGACCCCTGCATGCACTCAAGTTTCAGAGATCAGAAAGGGGATCAGCTAAATGAAACATTCTGAGGTAGCGATAAGGTAAGATGCCTTGGGGGCTTTAAGAAGAGCAGGTAGTAAACAGAAGTTTGTCCTGCCCTATAGATAAGTCAAAAGAGGCAAAGGCCCCTATTAAAGTTCTTCCAGATAATCAAGGGAGGGGCAGATGTTTCTCTTGAGCCTTCAGCTAAAGTTGCCTTTAGCTCAAAACAATCTGCATACCATAGAGGCACATCTTGGGTAACTTGTTCTGGACGCCCACATCGGTATCAATAGGTATTACTACTGATGATATACAATCATTTTTCATTGAACAGAATTGTATTAAACTTCCAATGGCAGATTGCATTTTCAAGACTGGTCTCACATGCTCTTGGAAAACTCTCCTCAAGTCAAGAGATGGCACCTCTGACCCTCTCTTGGAACCTGAGTGGGCTCTTTGGGGGAGCTTCTGTGACTATACCCCAGAAGTAACTCTATGTGACTTTCAAGGCTGGGTGTTAAAAGGTGATACAGTTTCTATATAGTTCTCTCTCACTCAGAACATATGCCTGTGGAGCCCTGAGCAGCCATGTAATAAGTTCGGCTGCCCTGAAGCCATCGTGCTGCGGAGACCACATGGACAGACCACATGAAGATAGAGTTGGAGGGGCCCTCGCTGTTCCAGCCCCAGCAGTTTAAACTTGCCCAGTTCCTGTGCCAGACATGTGAATGTGGAAGCCTTCAAGATGACTCCAGCATTGTCTGTCTCGCTGCAGCCAACTGAGTGAACCTGAATGAGAAGTATCTACTGAGCCCAGTCAATCACCAGAATCATGAGAGATAACAGTAGTGAATAATTGTTGTTCCATACCTCAAAATGTGGGTGTTATTTAATGAAGCAATATATAACCAAGAACACTTTCAGATAAAAGTGTGTGTGGCCTTGGGGGAGTGGGGGGGGGGGGGATAGGAGTGAGAGGGTGCGGGGGGGGGGGGGCGGGGGCGGGTAGCCCAGACTTCTGAATCTTCCTTCCCAGTACTCATTGAGATGGCCCATGGCATGTGAAGAAGGGGAATGCTTACCTTGATTGGCAAGCTCCTCTCTGAAGATGTCAATCTTAGGAGGATAGCCAGGCCACTGGCCATGAAGGATGTGAGGACGAAGGCCAGATAACCTTCGGCCACTCAGGACAGTGGCTTTGGAAAACATTGAGAAGAAAGCCTGCAAGGGTGATGCTCAGTGCCAGATGGCTCCTCCGCAATCCTTTTAGGCTGCTGGAAGGTAATCAATTCTTCAGTCTAAGATGCGAGAAGATTCTAATAGCATCCAAATAGGCAGGCTGGGAGCCAAGAAGAATGAGCTCATCCTGTTGGGGAACAAATGCAAAGTGTGGATAAAACTTTTAACTTTCAAGGATGACTAAGCATAAAAAGTGTACAGAAGTATAAAAAATTCTGGAACATAGAAAAGAAAACAGTACGTAAGAGTCAGAGGAAGAAACCATCTTTTTCCTTTAAGTTTCACAATATGAAGCAGAAGTAAATTTTAAGCTGTCTCTGCTACGTCTTTGATAGATGAAACAGACAAAAAAAGAAGTAATCTGAATAATATTGTTCATGAGGTAGAATTAATAGTTATGAACTGGACCAGACTCCATATTCTACAGAGAAAGCACCTTCTTTTCAGTCATCTACTGAATATAGGGTGGGGCAAAAATAGGTTTACAGTTGTTCCTATGGAAAATAATACAATCATCAATAAGTAATAATAGAAGAAATAACTTTTGTGTACTCACAACTGTAAACCTACTTTTGCCCAACCCTGTATTTATAAAAACTGACAAATATTTATTTGCAAAGAAAACTTGGCTAAATTCCAAAATAAAAATGGGGTTTGAATCCCAGCTTTACCATTTATTAGCTCACAAGCTTAAGAAAGTAATTAATCTTGTCTGTGCCTCAGTAGAAAACTGTAGTATGGGGATAATGAGAGTGCCTACATCATAAGTGCTATGTTATAAAATTAAGTGACTTACTATAGATAAAAATTATTTGAAGAGTTCTTGGCTTATTGTATGCTCTGTATACCAATAGTGTTGGCTATTTTTCTGATCACAATTAAATAAAATTAAAATTCAATAATAAAACTTTTAACCAATCACTCCTTTCCCCAATCATAGTATTTGCTACCACCTAATCATGTAAATGTCACGTTTAAGGGCTTTATAGGAAACTAATTTTGACACTATCCTTAAAGATGTTTCTCCATTGTCTTGTTCCTTTGTAGTTTAATCTAGTTCTTCTCACTAGAAAAATTTAAGATTTCCTTTTTCCCTTGAAGAACGTGTTTAAGAGTGGAACCTGTTTCGTTAGTCTTGGTTGGCAACTCTGAAGATTTGAATCTTTTCCAAACTCAGAAATGCTCTGCTATGACCTCTCTTCCATTATCTCCATTTTTGTTGTTGTTTTTCTGGAATTTCTATTTGATACCGAGGAAACTTTTGACTTTAGCCTCCATATCACTTAACCTTGCTTTTGTTGGTTGTTTTTGTTTTAGACCTTTAGCTCTGAGTTTAAAAGAACCCTTAGGATTAATCTTACAAGTTTATTAATTCTATTTTCAGTTGTGTCCCATTCTATTCAGCTCATCTACCAAATTTTTAAAAATATAGCTTAAAAAAAAATCAAAGTTACAAATGCACACCGTTTCAAGAGAAAGATAGTTCTGCAAATCTTGTTATAAAACAAACAGCAGTTTTCCATCTCCTTTTTCTCCCCCATCTTTCTGCCAGGCAACTAGTGCTGTTTCAGGCACAAATCCAATGATTTCTGAAGTTATACAAAAGGGCAGCAGAATCCCAAGTTGCAGCAGCGTATTAAGCTTGCTTAAAAAAAAAAAAATCCATGAATATTTGCAAGAGGGATTCTCATGAAGAACCTGTGTTTTCAATCTGCTAAACTGAGAGTGAGGGGGAAACAGTAAGAAGGAGATCTACAGGAAGACAGGTCTGTTTGGGGACAGACCCTCCCCGGGCCCAGTGGTAGTGACAGTTCTACCTCTGTTAGCACTTGCCTTCCCCTTTCCCCACCTCCTCAAACCCGGGCCAGGAGATCAGTCTCCCCACCTGGGCTGCTAAGGAATATAGGCACAGCATGGCAACAAGCGAGCCAAATGCCGAGATTAGCACAAACTCTTGTTTCGGGTCCTCCTTTGGTACTGTGATCATCTTTATTCACTGAACTTCATTGGTGTTTGGAAAGAACCACTGCCCGGTGTGTCTCACTTTTAGATAACAGGATCTCAGAACTTTAGGTTTGCCTGACACACATATTGAGCAAAGGCAATGAATCCCCTATAGCCTGAACCTCATTCCCCACCGGGTGGTAGACTTATATTCTGGATATATATGGGAGAAGAAGCAGTAGCATTTGCTATTGAACACAGGGAGGTGAATAATTTGCATTCTAGCAATATAAACTGCAGCATAGTTTGATTGTCAAATAGCAATGCATTAGCAGATCACTGCCTCTGGGGGAAGTGTCCATCCCCACCCCTCATCCTACTCAGAAGCATAGTCACTGACCAGAAGGTATTTTTTCCTTCAAGATTGTTGACTTTTTTTTTTTTTTTGCCCTGGCTGGTGTTGCTCAATGGTTGGAGCGCTGACCCGGGCACTGAAGGGTCACAGGTTCGTTTCCCTGGTCAAGGGAATGTACCTGGGTTGCAGGTTCCATCTCTGGCCCCAGCAGGATGTGTGCAGGAGGCAACCAATCAATGTGTTTCTCTCACATCTCTCTCTCTCTCTCCCTTCCCCTTCCACTCTTCCTAAAAAGCAATGGAAAACATATCCTTGGGTGAGGATTAACAACAACAAAAAAGATTGTTGACTTTCATAAATATCTGCTGTTCTAGCTTGTACCTTTCCTGCTGCTGTCCTGCTGCTCACATATATGCCTTGTGAAATCAACCCAAGATTATGAAAATTAGCTCTGGTCATAGGAATCAACATGGTCTCATTTGTTGTCACAAATACTCCAGGTGACATGGGCAGCCCTGAAGTGACCATAGGTAAGTTAGCAATCACAAAATCACAGCAGCTGCTAATAGGATAGGGTGAGAGATAGCATGATAACCCATCTTTTTCATATACAATATTTTATGTAGGGGCTTTTAGCTTGAATTCGATTGTGGCTACCACGGGGCTCAGGTAAGTCTGGGTAGGTGTGGCAAATTGTTAGTAGGCCTCTGATGACTACAGGTAAGTTGTGAATTTGAAAGTAGACAACGACCTGGTGGCTGTTGGCTCTCTGAATGTCGCAGGGTCAGCACCTCAAACCTGTCCATCTAAGGGGCAGGTCTTGGGAAATTTTGATAGAGACACAGTTTTCCTTATCCAAACTTCATCATCACTCCAGGATAGAGAAAACACTCTATGGCATTATGGTGCCTCCTCCCCTTCCTACATTGCCCGCAGGCCTTGCTAAGGAGTCACTGCCAAGCAATTCCTAAGCAGCAGATTACTGCAGCTGCTAGGTCAGCTCAGCACACTGCTATAGATTCAGCCAGTAGGGAGACAACAAGCCCAAATGGAATTACACAGTTTGTTACCCGGTGCAGCAGGCAGCTAAGGTTCACTTTAGCCTCCAAGTCCCATCGGGGCAATGTAGGGGCAGGTCCTGGTAGACACTGAGCACACTATGATCTGTGTCACAGCTGAGGAGCCCTAGGGAACCCCTAAACTTATTAGGGCATTGCTAACAAAACGGACCATTCCCCCGCAGAGAGAGGTGTTATATGTTATCACTCCGGAATGTAAGCAAATCTGTAGGGAAATAAGGCCAAGCTTTACTACCCTGGAATACCAACAGGGAGGGACAGCTCCAAATCCCTCTGCAGGGAGTCATTGTTTTTATCTTTCCAAGGCTGTCTGTTATGCAAACATCCTTGAACAAAATTGTCAATCCAAAACTCATGGAGAATTATGTCTCAACAATTATAACATCCTTTTTATAAACTTCTGAAAATGTCGTTTCATTTACACCCCAACAGCAAAGAATAAGTTTAATAAGATAAAAATGTCACTCTAGCTTTGGCCGGTGTGGTTCAGTTGGTTGGAGCATCATCCCCTATACCAAAAGGCTGCAAGTTTGATTCCCAGTCGGGACACATGCCTAGGTTTTGGGTTCAATCTCTGGTCTGGCACATATGGGAAGGCAACTCACCGAGGTTTCATTCTCCTCTTTCTCTCTCTCCCTGTTTCTAAAATCAACAAGCATGTCCTCTGGTGAGGACATTACTAGTAAAAAAAAGTCACATCCTGGCTGGTTTTGCTCAGCAGTTAGAGTGTAGGCCTTGAGACTGAAGGGTCGTAGGTTCAATTCCCAGCCAAGAGCACATACCTTGGTTGCAGGTTCCACCCCGCCCCTGTTGTGGCACATGCAGGAGGCAACCAATCAATGTGTCTCTTTCACATCGATGTTCTCTCTTTCTCTCTCTCCCCCCCCCTTCTCCCTTCTTTCCCCTCCCTCTAAAAAAATCAATAGAAAAAATATCCTCAGGTGAGGATTAAAAAAAAATTTTAAAAAGTCACTGTGGATCACTATGCCACATGAAATACAAAAATCCATAAATAACATATATAAAAGAATGACTATGAAGAGACATTTTTCTAGAAATTCTTAACTGTATATTGCACTGAAGTTTCTTGAAAGGAGCATTATGACATTTTGGACTGGATAATTATTTGTTGTGGGAGACTGTTCTGGGCATAGTAGGGTGTTTAGCAGCATCACAACCTTTACCCACTGGCTGTCAGTAGCCCTACCCCCAGCGTGACAACCAAAATTGCCAAAGATGTTCTGGGAACAAAATCACCTCCCATTGAGAGCTCCTGCTCTTCTCATGTAGTCCTATTTTAAAAATAAATTATCAAACATCAAATAACTGAGGAATAAATCAATGAAAACTGTGCAAGACAACTACACTAAAAACTATAAAACATTACTGAGAGGAATAAAGATCTAATTAAAGGGAGGGAAGAAGTAGGTTCATAATTGGAATTTGATATTGTAAATATGTAATGCTCCCAAATTCATCTACAGATTCAACACAATTTAAATCATCCCATCAAGGGTTTATGATATGCGTATGGAAATTAACAAACTGATTCTAAAATGTAGACTGAATAGCAAAAGGCCAAAAATAGCCAACTCTATCTTAAAGGAGAAGATCAAAGCAGAAATAGAAAGACATCAATATTTAATAATATGGCCCTTATGTCAGTATGGTACTCCCACAAAGATAGATATATAGACAAATGGAACAGGAGAGAGAGGACAGAAACAGCCCTTCACCCATGCACTCACTAGATTTATGGCAAAGGTGGCAGTGCAGCGGAGAAAGGATAGATGTTTCCATAAATAGTGCTAGGTCAATTTAATATCATATGAAAAAATAATGAATTTCATAAATATATAAGTCAAACCATCATGTTGTATGCCTTAAACTTATACAGTGATTTATGTCAATTATGTCTCAATAAAATTGGAAAAATAATGAATCTTGATACTTACCTTGAAGAGAGTCAATTGCAGATGGATTGTAATTTCCATGAAAGGAAAAACAATAAAGCTTTTAGAAGAAGAAATAAGCAAATGTCATCATGACCTTGAGATAGGTAAAGCTTTCTTTAAAATAAATATTTTTTAATTTCAGAGAGGAAGAGAGGAGGAGAGAGAGATAGAAACATCAATGATGAGAGAGAATCGTTGATCAGCTGCCTCCTGCTTACCCCCTACTGGGAATCGAGCCTGGGCTTGTGCCCTGACCAGGAATCCAACCTCAACCTCCTGGTTCATAGGTGGATGCTCAACCACTGAATCACACCAGCTGGGCTCTTTCTTTTCTTGATCAAACAACAAATGTTTATTAAACACCAACTGAGTCAAAGGCATTATGCGCACTGTTTTTATGTTTACATGACTTTTGAACTGCCTCATATATATTTTTTTGGATTGCCTTTATGGTAGAATACTTTCTGACATCTCAGTGTAAGCTCTTCCTCTACTAAAAATTCTAAGTTACCTCTGGGGTAGACCTCTGGCCAGCTTAATCTAAATCTTAGCATGTAAGTTTTTATTAGCTTCTACCCCAGTACCTAAAATGTCTTGGCATCTCACTTTCCGTTTTGTAACCTACAGATCACAGAGAAATTTCATTCCTTCTTTCCTGCAAAATATTAAGAGAACTGATTTCTGAGGAAGAAGTAAAGATTTCTTAAACAGGACTCAAATAGTGGTAACCACAAGGGAAAAAATGATAAACTTAATTATATTAACCTTAAAAATTTCTGTTCATCAAAAGACATGAAATCGAACAGATTGTCAAACTACAGCGGCAAGGCCGGGGAGGGTTGGGGGTGGGTGGGTAAGAGATCAACTGAAGGACTTGTATGCATGCATATAAGCATAACCAATGGACACAAGACACTGGGGGATATGAGAGGCTAGGGGAAGGTCAAGGGGAGAAAAAAAAAGGAGACATATATAATACTCTTTGTAATACTTTAAGCAATAAAACAATTGGAAAAAAAAAAAAGACATGAAGAGAGTGAAAAAGCAAGCCGTTAGCCCTGCTGGTGTAGCTCAGTGGTTGAGTGTCGACCTATGAACCAGGAGGTCACAGTTTGATTCCTGGTCAGGGACTATGCCCAGGTTGCGAGCGCTCGATTACTGGTGAGGGGTGTGCAGGAGGCAGCCGATCAATGATTCTCTCTCATCACTAATGTTTCTATCTCTTTCTCCCTTTCCCTTCCTCTCTGAAATCAATCAATCTATCTATCTATCTTTTTTAAAGCAAGCCTTTAGAGTAGGGTAAGATATTTACAATATATTTATAAAAAAGTGGACTAATAAGAATATATAAATAATACTATACATTAAAAACATTGTAGAGCCAAAGAATGACAAGAACTAGGATATTTACATATAGCTTTAAGGGGTATTTACTAACAACAAAGTGGGAAAAGTAACTTCACAATGGAGACACCTGGCAGTCACTACCTTAACCAAGTGACCAAAGTTGGCATCACCACTGATGAGACATACTGACATCAAGTTCTTCGTGCTATCATGCACTAGGATACAACATCACTCCTTCACAGATGCATACCTTGAATGAATCTTGAGGGAACATTAAAGAAATACAACCTGAGGGCATTTTACAAAATAACTGGCCAGTACTCTTTGAAAGTGTTAAAGTAATTAAGACAATGTAAGAGTGAAGAAGACTATTCCAGATTAATGGAGACTAAGGAAACATAGTAACTAAAAAACATGTGTAACCCTGGATTGAATCGTGGTCCAGAAAAAGACATGAGTGAGACAATAGGTAAAGTTTTAATGAGGTCTGTAGATGAGTACTAATGTTACTTTCTTGATTTCCATAACTGGACTACAGTTATACAAGATATCAAGATATGAAGCTGGGTGAAAGGAATTGGACTTTTTTGGTACTATTTTTGCCAAAGTCTAAAATTATTTCAAGATGAAAGTTAATAATTAAAAACTTTTGTTAAGTGCCTTCTCAAATGTTTTGCAGAAACTTGGCAGAAGACTTGAACAAGCACTTTACAAAAGAGGATATACAAATAGTCCTAGCATGTGAAAGGTTTTATTAGTCATCAGAGAAATGCAAATTAAAGTCCTGGTGAGATACCACTGTCCACAATGAAATATCTAAAATGAAAAAGACTAGTTATATAAAATATTGTCAAATTGGAACAACCTCTCCTCTCATACACTGCTGGTGGGAGTTTAATTAGCACAACCACACTGGGAAACAGTTTGGCAGCATGGATTTAAGCAAATGCAGATTCTATGACCCAGCAATGTTTAGATCAGTGATGGTGAACCTATGACACGCGTGTCAGAGGTGACACGCAAACTCATTTTTTTGGTTGATTTTTCTTTGTTAAATGGCATTTAAATATATAAAATAAATATCAAAAATAAAAGTCTTTGTTTTACTATGGTTGCAAATATCAAAAAATTTCTATATGTGACATGGCACCAAAGCTAAGTTAGGGTTTTTCAAAATGCTGACATGCCGAGCTCAAAAGGTTCGCCATCACTGGTTTAGATAATGTACATCAAAAGATATTTTCAGCCTGGCCTGTGCTGCTCAGTGGTTGAGTATTGCCCTGTGAACCTGGAGGTCATGGTTGGATTCCTGGTCAGGGCACATGCCTGGGTTGTGAGCTTGATCGCAATAGAGGGCATGCAGGAGGCAGCCAACCAATGATTCTCATTGATATTTCTCTCTCTTCCTCTCTGAAATCAATCAATCAACATATATATATATACTATATATATAGTATATATATATATTAAACATACTAGTATATATATTTTTAAGATATTTTCTAAAGTTTTTATAGCAGCATTATTTGTAATAACCAATAACTGGAAACAATTTGTATGTGAAAAAATATCTATAATAATAAAAGCATAATATACTAATTAGACCAGACGTCCTTCCGGACAACCTTCCAGATGAAACCGGGGCTGCAAGGGAAGCCCGGGTCCCGGGTCCCGGGTGCCAGAGGGAAGCCGGTGCCGGCAGCTTGGGGAGGAAGGCCTACTCTTGCACAAATTGTATGCATCAGGCTTCTAGTATATAGTGAAATGGATAAATAGTTGTCACACCATAGAACACGAATAGAGCAAGAGAAAGAATTACAATATAGCAAAGACATGAATGTCTTTCTCAAATAAAACACTGAATGATGGAAGCCAGGCACAAAACAGCACCTATTACATGATTCTTTTTATGGAAAGTTCCAAAGCAGATAAAATTAATCTCTGTTTTGTTTTGTTTAATCCTCACCAAAGATATGTTTATGAATGTTAGAGAGAGGAAGGAAGAGATGTGAGAGAGAAACATTAGTTGCCTCCAACACACGCCTGGACTGGGGATTGAACCCACAACCTTTTGGTTTTGGGACAATGCTCCAACCAACTGAGTCAGGGCCAGCGACACCTCTGTTTTTAGAAGCCATCGTAATGGTTACCTTCGGAATGACTAGAAGGGCTTCTGGGGTTATATATTGTTTCACATATAAATTGTTTGCAGTTATTGGTTATTACAAATAATGCTGCTATGAAAACTTTTGTAATATGTTGCTTAACCTGGGTGCTGATTACATAGGTGTGTTGACGTGTAAATTCACTGAGCTGTGCTCTTCTCTGGATGCATGTTATGCTTCCATAAAAAGTTTACAACAAAGAAGTCATCTCCGTAGAAATCGCATCATTTCTCTAGCTTAGTAAAAGGGACACAGGTAACGCAGGCTGACAAATGAATTCAAATCCTGGGCTGATGAATCCCAGAAAGAAGGTTTTCAAAACAAATCGCTGAACAATTTTGATCATTTTCTCAGCTGTAGCCTAACAACGGCACAGTGAAAGAACTACACAAGAACTAAATCATGAAGCAACGACAAAACATATTTTAGAGAATTTCCTGTGCTTACGTACCTGGAAGAAAATTATAGTACTAAAACGCTGGATAAAATAAACAGGTTTTAAAATGCCATTTCTCTCTTTCTTTCTTTTTTTTTAATGCGATGCTTGCTTTATTGTGGGCACCTGGGGCCCTCCATTTCTTTCTTAAAAATAAATGGTTGCTTTATTTTATCAGAAAAACACAAAAATATATGGCTGTGAATCATTAAGAATTGTACTTAGCATCTTACAGTGCACGTTACCCTCAAGGCCTGTTCCCACTGTTGGCACTGCTCTGGGTCTTCTTCAGGTCATAGGGCTTGACTTGGAAGGCAGACAAGAGAATTTACCAGCATGATGGGGATGACCTATGTCCTAGCTGGGCTGGTGGTTACACTGGTGTATACATTTGTGCGTCAAACTGCAGAGTTCAAATTTGTACCTTTAAGTGTATGCAAATTATGACACCCCCTTAAAAAAAAATGCAACATGACTAATAGCTATTGGTTGCCTAGAGTCAGAATTTATTAAACCAATACCCCATTATGTTATCACTAAAGCTTCTTAGTATTTCCCAGAAATATCAAGTGCCAAGGATATGTGTTCCCAGAGGCTTGACCTGACTCCTGGATTAGATTTGAACAGCTGCAGATTGAAATACAGTTAGATGAACAAGAAAAGGAGAAGAGGGTCTATCCGAGCTTGATGAGTGCTGTGAAACTTTTATTCCATTAATAAAATTGCGTGGTAGGGTGACAAGGCATTCCAAAATTACATAATAAAAAAGCTGGGATCAAATGTAAGTCCGTTTACACAGGCAGGCAGGCAGGCAGGTCCTGCTTACTGGCTTTTGGTTTCCCCAATGTAGCCCTCAGGAAGGCCTGTTTCTGGTTCCTGGGCGAGGTCTCCATCTAGTGGCAGGAGAGGCAATCGCAGGGCCAAGAGCGGCGTGGGGAAGATGAGCTTGTGTTCGCTTTTTTTTTTTTTTTTTTTTTGGTCTCCTGGCAGAAGATAACTCTCCATCTGTGGATTGCCAGTGGTGGGTTACTCATCCTCCAAAGGGCTCGACTAGATGCTCTGAACAGCAGCTTTGAAGCTGAAGAGGACTAAGGGAGCTCTTTTGAAGGGACAGGCAGGGCCCCCCAGGTACTGCCTCTCCAGCAATAGCGATGCCAGCCAAAAACACAGGGCTGCAATTGGCCCGTACTCACTGACGCATTTGTGCCAAATAGAAAAAGGCTTCTTTCACCAGGGTGGACAAAATCCCAGGGTGCACGGCTTGGTAAGAGGAGTACAGGCTGTGGATACAGCCTCCCCCGCTTGTCCCCCCCAACTCTGCCAGGAGCTCTTGTGCAGCGGACAACCTGCGCGCCACACACTGCAGACCCCATGAAGCACCAGTCCCTTCCTTGGCACCTCAGATGCCCACAGCAAACACCAACCCCTAAAGCTGGGGCACAGGATGGGCACACCCCACTCTCACATGAATCCTTAAGGTCCTTGTGAATTTCAGTTTTCTTTTCAACAAGCACTATCAATTTTGGTTTCTATTCAGGCCTGGTTGTTGAAAGCCTCATTTCAGGTGAAATGGAGACAAAGTTGGGAAATTCTAATGTAGTGTCTTTAGGAAAGTAGCATCACACTGCTTTGTTATGAAAGACTCTAGAGTGGAATTGGACAAATCCAAAAGTTATAGGTTAAGGGTTTAGGAAATTTTACACTTTAAAATTCATGGACAGACAAAAGACACACTGTGAAACTAATATAGTGAAGGTGTTTATTCATTTGGCAAGCATTTCTTAAACACCCTTGTTTGAGACACTGGGCTACACACACACACACACACACACACACACACACACACACACACACCCCAGGCTCTGTGCCCTAGAAAACTCCTACTTTTCTCTCCCAAGTTCCCAGTTCAAAATCATATCGTTTGTGAAGCCTTCTCCTGCTCGCCTCTGCAGTGAGGAGTTTCTTCATAGCGCTCTATTTGTGTATCTTTTTTAGCACTAACCATATTTTATTAAAATTACTTCTTTCTGATTTGTTTATATTTATTTAATTAGCTTTCCCCTCCCGTTTGAATTAGCTTTTGATTTGTTGACTTTATTATTTCTATTTCATTAATTTTTTCTTTAAGCTTTATTATTTCTTTTCTGATATTTTCTTTACGTTTGCCCTGTTGTTCTTTTTTGGTGTCTTTAGTTGAAGTTGAACCCATTTATTTATTTTCCTTCTTATGGTAAAATGTATACAACATAAAACTTGCTATTTGTAGCCATTTCAAGTGTACAATTTAGTGGCATTACTTACATATGTAATGCTGTGCAACCAGCGCCACTTTCCAAATTTTCACCACCCTAAACAGAAACTCTGTACCCGTGAATGATAACGTCCCGGTCCCATCCTTCCCTGGTAAGCTCTAACCTACTTTCTGTATCTATGAATTTCCCCATTCCAGGTGTTTCATATGAGTAGGATCATACAATGTTTTTCCTTTTGTGTTTGGCATCTTTCACTTAGCGTGATATTTTCAAGGTTTTTCTCATGCATCAGAACTTCATTCCTTTTCATGGCAGAATAACATTCCATGGTACATACATAACACATTTTGATTATCCATTCACCTGTTCACAGACACCTGGGTTGTTTCCAGCTTTGGCTGTTGTCAATAGTGCTGCTATGAATACTGACATATAAGTATGGGTTTGAGTGGCTGTATTTAATTCTTTTGCATATATACCTATGGTTACCTCTTTACATTACTGGTACTTCCAGCTTTAGAGTTAAAAGAAGGAGTGGCAGGTTCTGGAAAGTCAAGTAACTCAAGTCAGAACTTGAATGATCCTGTTACCTCTTCTACTGACCCCAAGTTCAGTTTAGCATATCAATTATGTAGTCGAAATAGTATCTGAGAGTGTTAAATATAATTTTGTTTCTGGCTTGTGAATTACATCCCCCAACAACTTTTAAGAGTTTAAGAGACTATAGGGAAGAAATGAAGAAGGGCAGCCTAGCTGGTTTGGGTCAGTGGATAGAGCGTCGGCCTGCGGGCTAACTGGTCCTGGGCTCGATTCCAGTCAAGGGCACATGCCCGGGTTGCGGGCTGGATCCCCAGTGTGAGGGCGTGCAGGAGGCAGCCAGCCGATCAATGATTCTCTTTCATCATTGATCTTTCTAGCTCTCTCTCCCTCTCCCTTCCTCTCTGAAATCAATAAAAGAAATATGTATTTTTTTTTAAAAAAAGCAAGAAATGAAAGAAGGGTGAAATGAAAAACATTCAGATTTTCTTCCAAAAGTAGTTTTTTTGGGAACTCCAACCATCAGGGGGGTCTTTTGCTGGTAGCCCTTGCTTCTATTCTGTAGATGGCAAGCAAGGGAAGCAGGGTTCTCCTGGGGTCGCACAGCAGGAACTTGACATGTGGGGAATGTGATTGATGAATTCTGTGTTCCCACAGAGGGGCCTCATGGTGAGAGAGGACTCCAGAAGCCAAATAGGCAAGGGACTTTCCAAACCAAACATCTGCAATGAAACGCAGATCCTGGTGAGCTCTGCCAATCTAGCTGACACACAGCTCTGTGGCTCCTATGACAGCATCTTCCCAGCCAGATTCTCCACCTTTAAAACAACTACTTTTAAGTTCAGCTTTCTTCCTGGAAGACTGCTGATATAAAATCCCAGAGGGAAGGGATCACATAGTCTGTGTCAGCTTCTCAGCTTACCTGTCACCTGGGAGAAAGCCAGACGCCAGAGTGTGTGCTGTAGGGATCCAGGCAGATCCGGAGCTCAGGCCGCACTGAGATGAGTATGTTGGATGAAGTACCAATACAGGGCCTCATGATGATGAAGCAAAGCTTTGGAGGGGCAGGGGAGGGTGAAGAACAGGGAACAAAATATTCCAAAGAAGAGAAAAGCATGGGTGGGGGCAGTCCTTAAAGGCACCTAGCCTTCTTCACAATTTTTTCTAGGACTGGCCATTACCTCAACGTCATTATCAAATTCATTATCTTTCTCCCTTATCTTCTCTCCTCTTAGGACCCTATAGAAAAAATATTAATTGCGGTAGATCCCTTACATTATCAATAAACAGTCTGTAGTTCTTTGAGAATCCCCCAATTCTCTACAACCAGTAGTGATTAGGAAGGCTGGGCAGAAGGCTGGGCTCACTCGCTAGTGATGAGTGTGCATACTAGAGAGAAAAGACAACAGATTTCAATTTGTGCTGGGATTGTCCCGGGTTCCTTCTCTTTTAGACTTCATATAAACTTGTGAAATGGGTATTATTTTCTGTTTTCAAAATTACTGCTTATCGTAGGTTTTGGGAGTTACCCTTGAATGGTAGAGGTCAGGTATTATAAGTTCACACGTCATGAATCCAATCCGGTCTGAATGCTACACTTTACCTCATTAAACCTAGTGTAAAATATCATTAGGTGATGCCGAAACCGGTTTGGCTCAGTGGATAGAGCGTCGGCCTGCGGACTGAGGGGTCCCAGGTTCGATTCCGGTCAAGGGCATGTACATGGGTTGCGGGCACATCCCCAGTGGGAGGTGTGCAGGAGGCAGCTGATCGATGTTTCTCTCTCATCGATGTTTCTGGCTCTCTAGCTCTCTCCCTTCCTCTCTGTAGAAAGTCAATAAAATATATTTAAAAAAAATATCATTAGGTGACAACAGAAATCGTGCTTATATCTACTAAAATAAATGTACACTTTTATTTGTGATGCCCAAAACTAGAAACAACCCAATGTCCACCAAAAGTAAATTGTGACATAGTCACACAATGGAATACAATACAGCTCTAAAAAAGAGTGGACTGCTGGCACAATGCAACAACATGGATGAATCTCAGACAAAATGTTGAATGAAAGCAATCAGGCACAGGAGAGTACACACTCTCTGGATCCATATATGAAGTTCAAAAAACAGGTAATGTTAATCTATGGCGATAGCATCAGGATCTTACACTGGGTGGTATTCAGTGATTACTGAAGATGGAGACTGCTGACTGAAGGGCACAAAGGAGTCACCGGAGTGTTGGAAATATTCTCTATCTTGATCTAGATAGTGGTTCGCCAGGTGTATAAATGTGTAAAAATTCACTTAGCTGTGCACCGAAGATTTGTTCACTGCACTGTATGCAGGTTTATCACAGTTAAATTGTGTGATTTCACTCATCTGCAGAATCTAATAAACAAACTGATCCTAGCCAGTTTGGCTCAGTAGATAGAGTACTGGCCTGCGGACTGAAGGGTCCCCGGTTTAATTCTGGTCAAGGGCACATGCCTGGGTTGTGTGCTTGATCCCCAGTAGGGGGCGTGCAAGAGGCAGGCAATCAATGATACTCTCTCGTCATTGATGTTTCTATCTCTCCCCTCTCCCTTCCTCTCTGAAATCAATAAAAGTATATATATTTTTAAAAAACTAAACTAACAAGCAAAGTAGAGACAGACAGCTGCGGGGGAGGGGGTTAGTGGTAGAGGGACTGAGCAAAAAAGAAAAAGAACTCATTGACATGGACAACAGTGTGGTGATTTCGGGGGTTGAGGTGGAGGTGGAACAATGTCAATGTTCTTTCTCCTGTTTCAGCTTGTAAAAATTATGGGAAAGTCTAAGAATAGCTTGGCTGGGGACATGTGCCCACTCATTGACCCATGGCTGAAGAAATAAAGTTATGATTGGCCAGACCTTGGACTGTCCCTCTTTTAAATATATATGTTTTTAATTGATTTCAGAGAGAAAGGGAGAAGGAGAGAGAGATACAAACATAAATGATGAGAGAGAATCATCGAGTAGCTGCCTCCCCGTGTTGAGGATTAAGCCTGCAACCCAGGCATGTGGCCTGACCAGGAATCGAACATGACCTCCTGGTTTATAGGTCAACAGTCAACCACTGAGCCACACCAGCTGGACTGAACTGTTTCTCTTGACATGGGGCGGGTGGAGAGACTGGGTACACCCTTTGTTGGGGAGCTGTTCAATAAAAGAGAGGGTGCTGTTATCAGGGAAAAAAAGCAAACCACCCATGTCTATTAAGCCATCTCACCCCTCTGTCCCATTCTACTCATGTCCCCGTTGCCCTCTATGCAGAGGCAGAAGGATCAATGAGGAGTGGGCACAGAATTTTTAGCCAGATGGGCATAGATTCAATTATTGGCTTTATAATAACTATGTGACCTTGAGAATGTATTAAACCTCTCTATGCCTTTACTTTCTCAACAATATTTTAGGATTGTTGTGAGGATTCAAAGCAACATGAGCAAAGTGTCTGGCACACAGTATGTACTATTATTAATAATGCTCATAACAATCATCTGTATTTGCCTGTATCCTCCTCCTAGACCATGCATTACTTGAGGCAGGGCCTTGTTTTAGGTATAAGAAAACTCAGTTATAGCAGCTGGTTCAAATATATCAGAGACTGATATATCAGTTTGCTAGGACTGCCATAAAAATTACCACAGACTGGGTTGCTTGAACAACAGAAATTTATTTTCTTAAAGTTCTGAAGGCTAGAAATCTGAGATCAAGATGTCAGTCAACTGCCCTAGCTGGTTTGGCTCAGTGGATAGAGCATTGGCCTGCTGACTAAAGGGTTCCAGGTTCCGGTCAAGGGTATATGCCCCGGTTGTGGGCTCGATCCCCAGTAGGGGATGTGCAGGAGGCAGCTGATCCATGAGTCTCGCTCATCATTGATGTTTCTATCTCTCTCCCCCTCTCTCTTCCTCTCTGAAAGCAATAAAAATATATTTTAAAAATATGTCAGCCAAGTCATTTTCTTTTGGGGTCCCTCTCTTTGGCTTGAAGGGGCATATCCTTGTAGCTTCACATGATCATCCCTCTGTGTGCGTCTGTCTTAATTTCCTCCTCTTATAAGGACACCAGTCATAGTGAATTACAGCCCACCCTAATGTCCTCATTTTAACTTAATTACCACTTCAATGGGGCTACCTCCAAATACAGTCACATTCTGAGATACTGGAGGTTTGGACTTCAACCTATGAATATTGAGGGGACACAATTCAGCCCATTACAATTCATTTCTGTCCATTAAAACATTATGTCATTAAAAAGGTACGCATGATAAGGCAGATTTTGAGACTAAGGGAGGCACTTAGTTCTGTCCTCCTCAATCATGGCATTGTAATCATGGTCCACTGCGTTTATATAGTCTTCCTTTTCCTGCTCTCCGAAGCACCTTCACATCTATTACTTGACTTCACTATGCCACACCAGAGGGCCCCGAATTTGGTTTTTGGGACAGAAGGGACCAGGGATCCAGAAGACACAGGTTAACCAGAAATGATCAGCAGGGGGCGCTATGAACAAGCCCTGGGAAGTCCAAGGAAAAAACTGCTGTGGCTCAGAACCTAGACTTGGAGCAGACACAGCGTCTTACCAACTGACTGAGGCAACTTCTGGACGTGGGTTCCTGGCTATTGGCTGGGCTCAGGCTGAATCAGAGCTGACTCCCAGGGCATCTCACCACAAATTAGGTCCCAGCCCAGGAAACAGGCCCAATGTAAGCACTCACCCATGTATAGGAGCTGAGTGAACAGCACAGAAGGTCAGTGGGAGCCCACCCAGCCTTTTAACCCCGCCTGAATCCCAGGAAATAAAGTCCTGATATTTAATGAAGCCTGTGTCCACGGCGGTGGATGCACTGTGAGTAGCAGGCTGGCTGAATTGGGTTCATATTCCGACGCTGGCGCTAGAGAAGGCTTGAATGTTATGAGAGGTCTCAGTCATATTCTCTCACTGAAGCCCCAGGGTCCAATCTTATGCGTCCCCTGCTTTGATGGTTAGGATTAGAGCTTATATCTGAAGTCATGGGGGGGTGGGGGTGTCTTTGGTCCTCAGGGCATCTTTCCTTCTTTCCAGAAACTGTATACGCTCCTCCTTTGAGGAAGTCAAAGTTATCCCACGGGATTTGGATGGGGCTGCCAATCACAATGCTCCCACTTCTCCACCCTGACCCCAGCCCAGGGCCCATTCTCAACAAGGGGAGAGAGCCAGGGCTTGTAGGAAGGCGGCATGGAAGGAGATGAGCCTCCAAAAGAGGGAGGTCAAAAATGTGCTCAGACAAGGACCTATGTAATACTTTCTTTGTTTTATTGATTTTTTAAAGAGAGAGAGGAAGGGAGAGGGATAGAGAGAAACATCTATGAGAGAGGAATATCATTGATTGGCTGCCTCGTGCACACCCCCTACTGGGGATCAAGCCCGAAACCTGAGCTTGTGCCCTGACCGGGAATCAAACCAGTGACCTCTTGGTTCCTGGGTTAACACTCAACTGCTGAGCCACAGCTGCCGGGCATATGTAATACTTTCAACAATAAAGATTTTATATTTTAAAAAATGTGCTCAGCCATCTTCAAAAACTTGGAGAGAGAGCATCCACCAGGCACTGCTGTCATTGGGAACTTGTTTGGACAGAGATGCAGACTGAAGACTGTCCATGCCCTGCTCTCTTGGGTCACATCTAAGGGCAAAATGCCAAAATGGAGATCCTGCCCCTAACATCTGTCCTCTGGCTCTTCTTTATATAAGGGACTGGGTCTATCCTGTGGCTTTTCTGAATTTTTAATTTCCTCATCCATCGCACGGAAATAAAAATACTGCTTCATGCCTTTGGTGGACATAGATTAAAGGGCCTAGAACCCCTGCACATTCGTTACTGAAGGTTTCTGGAGTTTCCCAGTTGGATTCAATTAGGAGCATGACTGGTGTGGTTGCCTCCCCCAGGCTGAAAGAAAAATGACACCATTAACCTTTAATTATTCACAACAAACCCAAAGTAAGCCTTTGGCCAGGCTCCTAATGGAGCTATTAAAGCTATTTTCCTATTCAGTTGTTTAAACTCGGGCAAATAACCTGGTACTTTTCTGCTGCTTCTCTCCATAGAATGTAGAAGACCAAGGGTGAACCCTCCCTACTAGTTTTGGCAGGTGCCAAACTTTTTACCTTCTGTTTTCTTGGTTTACTTTCCGCCCTATTGTTCTCATTTGGTTGTATTGTTGGTGTGTGTGTGTGTGTGTGTGTGTATAGGAATATATGTATGGTCTATTTAGAGGGAGACTTTGCAGGGCAGAATGGTCACATACAAGGTATAAGACAACTCCTCCCTCAGGAAAAAGAAAGACCAAGTGAGAAAAAGGGGGAAGAAAAAGAAAATAAACCGAGACAAAAACAGGCAACACAAAACAAGCCTGTGTACAAAAACCAAATCTTTTCTCAATTTCATGCTGTTTTCTCCCTTTTTGCTCCATTACAGTTATTCTTTTCTTCGCGTATGGATGTGTATTTTTCTCTTTGTGCCTTCATTATCTCAACCTTGTTAACACTTCCCAACCAGGAGTCATTATTCTGACACCATTTCCCTCACCCCCGGAGCCCTACTTCTCTTGCTGAATTCCCCTTCTGTTCTCAGGTTCTACTTCACATTAGCAGCTCAAGTATAAAAACAAAAATAAACCACTCAGAATCATTTCTTACTTTAAAAATCTGCGTTATTGAGACATAATTTGCACACAAGAAAAATTTACATTTTAAGCGTTTGGTTTAATGCATTTTAACACATGTATGCAGTCAAGTAACCACCACCACAATCAAGACAGAACATTTTCATCACCCCAGAAGGTTTACTGTCTATCAATCTAGTTTTGCCTGTTCTAGAATGCCATGTAAGTGAAACCAAATAGTAGGTAGTCTTTCGTGTCTGGTTTCCTTTCTGAGCATATTGCTTCTGAGATTTAGCTATGTTGTTGCACAGATCAGTAACTCATTCATTTTTATTCATGAGGAATATTGTATTGTAGAGACAGATCACAATTATTTGTTTATCCACTCATCAGTTGATGAACACTTGCATTGCTTAAGTTTGGGGTTATTATAAATTAATTGCTATGAATATTCACATATAGGTCTTTGCATGGACATGTATTTTCCCATCTCTTGGATATAGAATTTTGTTTCATTTCTAGGAAGGCATTTGCTGGGTGTGTGTAGTTTAACTTTATAGAACACTGATAAACTGTTTTCCAAAGGGGCTGCACCATTTCCATTCCCACCAGTAATATATGAGAATTCCAGTTGCTCCTTATCATTGCCAGCACTTTGTATTGTCAGTTTTTAAATTTAACCCTCTAAGTGTAGTGTATTATTACTTCATTGTCCATTTAATTTGTGTTTCTCAAATCACTAATGTTGAGTATATTTTCATGTGCTTATTTGCCTTAGGTATACTGTATCTTCTTTGGTAAATTTTTCACATTCTTTGCCCACTTAAAAATTGTGTTGTTTTTTATTACTGATTTATAAGAGATCTTTAAATATTCTGGATACAAGTCCTGTATCATAGTTTGCCTATGGAAATAACCCAAAGTATAGACCAAGAGACATACATAAGTGTTTTCCCATCAATATTATATACAACTAGGGGCCCGGTGCACGAAATTCGTGCACTGGGTGTGTGTGTGTGGGGGGGGGAGTGTCCCTCAGCCCAGCCTGCCCCCTCTCACATACTGGGAGCCCTCAGGCGTTGACCCCCATCACCCTCCAATCGCAGGATCGGCCCCTTGCCCAGGCCTGACGCCTCTGGCCTAGGCGTCCGGCCCGGGCAGCGGGGACCCGCAGCGGCCCCGCGATCGTGGGCTTCGCTTTAGGCCCAGGCAAGGGACCCCTAGCTCCTGGGACTGCCAGCTTCGACCGTGCCCAGCTCCCATCGCTGGCTCCACCCCTACTTCCTGCTCTCACTGGCCAGGGCGGAAAAGGCACCTGATTCTCCGATCATGGCTGGGGGGCAGGGCAAAGGCGGCCCCAGGGCCGCCTTTGCCCTGCCCCCCAGCTCTTAGCTCCCCCCTGGGTTTCTGATCACTGTCAGTGGCAGGGGGCTTCTTCCTGCTTTCCCTTTCGCCTCCCTGCATTGTGCCTACATATGCAAATTAACCGCCATCTTGTTGACAGTTAACTGCCAATCTTAGTTGTCAGTTAACTGCCAATCTTAGTTGGCAGTTAACTGCCAATCTTAGTTGGCAGTTAATTTGCATATAGCCCTGATTAGCCAATGAAAAGGGTAGCTCGTACGCCAATTACCATTTTTCTCTTTTATTAGTGTTGATTGTGACGAAATTGGAAACCAGTTACAATCTAATAAAAGGGAAACTGTTCACTTCTTTATGATTCAAACAAATATTTTTAAAGTCATTTAGCGATATTAAAAATTTAAAGACATAGAAACTTGCTTTTGATGTAGAGCATTCCCCCCTTATCTGCGATTTTGCTTTCCATGATGTCAGTTACCCATAGTCAACTGCAGTCTGAAATATTAAATGGAACATTCCAGAAATAAAAACAATTCATAAGTTTTAAATTGCACTCTGTTCTGAGTAGCATGACGAAATCTCTCACTGTCCTGCTCCATCCCATCTGGGACGCGAATCACCCCTTGGTCCCGTGTGTCCTCGCCGTATATGTTACCTGCTTACCTGCTTGCTGGTCACTTAGTCACCAACTTGATTACCAGATTGACTTTTGTGGTTGACCGCAAGAACAGGAAAGGTGACTGCAGTACAGTAAGATATTTTGAGAGACAGAGTGGAGAGAGATCATATTCACATAACTTTTATTACAGTATATTATAATTGTTCTATTTTTTAAATTATATTTTTATTGATTTCAGAGAGAGGAAGGGAGAGGGAAAGATAGAAACATCAACGATGAGAGAGAATCATTGATCAGCTGCCTCCTGCACGCCCCACACTGAGGATCAAGCCCAAAACCGGACATATGGCCTGACCGGGAATCGAACCTGTCCTCCTGGTTAATAGGTTGATGCTCAACCACTGAATTACGCCGGCCAGGCTATAATTGTTCTATTTTATTATTAGTCGTTGTTCATCTCTTACTGTGCTTAATTTATAAATTAAACTTCATCAGAAGTATCTATGTAGAGGAAAAAACATAGTATATATATATATATGGTTTGACACTATTGGAGGGTTCAGGCATCTACTGGGGGGGGGGGTCTTGGAACATATCCCCCACAGATAAGGGGGAACTATTATAATTTTACGCAGAAAACAAAATTATGTATAATATCAGCTATGCATTAAGAAAAGCCAAAAACTTCCTGGAGAACCAAGATGGCGGCATAGGTTAACGCCGGAGTTTGCTGCTTTGAACAACTACTTCAAAAGTGAAACCAAAAAAACGGAAGGGACATCACCCAGAACCACAGGAACGCTGGCTGAGTGGAAGTCCTACAACTAGGAGGAAAGAGAAACGCACACGGACACTCAGAGGAGGCGCAGTGCTGAAGTCAAATTCTGAGGTGCCGAGTGCGCGGAGCGGGCTGGCGGCGGAGGGCGCGGTTGGCGTTTTCAATCGGGAGGGAGCCGCAGACTCTGAGCTCCAGATCCGGGCGAGTCTTTAGGGACCCAGACTCAAACGGGAGAAGCGGGACTGTCTGGCTTCGGTCAGAGCGAGTGCAACTTTCTCTCCCAGCTTTGCAGCGGGTGCTGGGACTCAGAGAGGCAGAGCCCCTGGGGACAGGACTGAGAGCCGCCATAACTGCTCTCTCCAGCCCACCGTGTTGATCCTGTGCGACCCGCCCTGCCCAAGCCCTGCACAGAGGCATTTGCCGGATAGCCTCAGGCAAAGGCTAGATTAGCACCTCCCTAGAGGACAGAAGTTCTCTCACTGCTGACACAGCTGATTCTCATAGCCACTTGGCCTGGAGGTCAAATCCTCCCTGGAATTAGCTACAACAATCAAGATTTATCTATAAGACTGCGAACAAAGACCACTAGGGGGTGCACCAAGGAAGCATAACAAAATGCGGAGACAAAGAAACAGGACAAAATTGTCAAAGGAAGATATAGAGTTCAGAACCACACTTTTAAGGTCTCTCAAGAACTGTTTAGAAGCTGCCGATAGACTTGATGAGATCTACACGAAAACTAATAAGACCCTCGATCTTATATTGGGGAACCAACTAGAAATTAAGCATACACGGACTGAAATAATGAATATTATGCAGACGCCCGACAGCAGACCAGAGGAGCGCAAGAGTCAAGTCAATGATTTGAAATGCGAGGAAGCAAAAAACATCCAACCGGAAAAGCAAAATGAAAAAAGAATCCAAAAATGCGAGGATAGTGTAAGGAGCCTCTGGGACAGCTTCAAGCGTACCAACATCAGAATTATAGGGGTGCCAGAAGATGAGAGAGAGCAAGATATTGAAAACCTATTTGAAGAAATAATGACAGAAAACTTCCCCCACCTGGTGAAAGAAATGGACTTACAGGTCCAAGAAGCGCAGAGAACCCCAAACAAAAGGAATCCAAAGAGGACCACACCAAGACACATCATAATTAAAATGCCAAGAGCAAAAGAGAAAGAGAGAATCTTAAAAACAGCAAGAGAAAGAAACTCAGTTACCTACAAGGGAATACCCATACGACTGTCAGCTGATTTCTCAACAGAAACTTTGCAGGCCAGAAGGGAGTGGCAAGAAATATTCAAAGTGATGAATACCAAGAACCTACAACCAAGATTACTTTATCCAGCAAAGCTATCATTCAGAATTGAAGGTCAGATAAAGAGCTTCACAGATAAGGAAAAGCTAAAGGAGTTCATCACCAACAAACCAGGATTATATGAAATGCTGAAAGGTATCCTTTAAGAAGAGGAAGAGGAAGAAAAAGGTAAAGATACAAATTATGAACAACAAATATGCATCTATCAACAAGTGAATCTAAGAATCAAGTGAGTAAATAATCTGATGAACAGAATGAACTGTTGATTATAATAGAATCAGGGACATAGAAAGGGAATGGACTGACTATTCTTGGGGGGGAAAGGGGTGTGGGAGATGTGGGAAGAGACTGGACAAAAATCGTGCACCTATGGATGAGGACAGTGGGTGGGGAGTGAGGGCGGAGGGTGGGGCGGGAACTGGGAGGAGGGGAGTTATGGGGGGGGAAAAAAAGAGGAACAAATGTAATAATCTGAACAATAAAGATTTAATTAAAAAAAAAAAAAGAAAAGCCTAGAAGTATATGCCAAAGTAATAAGAGTGATAATGTCTAAGTGGTAAGATTATGGCTGGTGTTTAATTCTCTATACTTTTCTATAGTTTTCAAGATTTACACAGGAAGCATGCTATAATTAAAAAGGGAAAAAAAATCTCATAAAGAAGTGAATGTTTTTTGTTTTTTTTTTAAATATATTTTATTGATTTTTTACAGAGAGGAAGGGAGAGAGATAGAGAGTCAGAAACATCAATGAGAGAGAAACATCGACCAGCCGCCTCCTGCACATCCCCCACTGGGGATGTGCCCGCAACCTAGGTACATGCCCTTGACCGGAATCGAACCCAGGACCTTTCAGTCCGCAGGACGACGCTCTATCCACTGAGCCAAACCGGTTTCGGCAGAAGTGAATGTTTAAAGCAGTGGTGGTGCTTCCTTTACAAGCTCACCCAAACTGCAGCATGATTTGTGATACCATTAATAACCAAGTGAGGTAGTTAATTGCATAATGGACCACCCAAAACCTTTGAACTATAATTCTAGCTCTGCCCTTGAACTCCAGGCAGTTTTACTCTCCTGTTTGAAATGGAATTCAGAACTATGAAGAACCTACAAAGTTGCATGTAGTTTTCTGAGGAACTGTTTTCCAGGTATGTACTCCTTTTTTTAAAAGTATATTTTTATTTATTTCAGAGAGGAAGGGAGAGGGAGAGAGAGAAAAATCAATGATGAAAGAGAATCATTGATCGGCTGTCTCCTGCACATCCCCCACCAAGGACCGAGCCTGCATCCTGGGCATATGCCCAGAACTGGGAATTGAACCGTGACCTCCTGGCTCCTAGGTCAACACTCAACTACTGAGCCATGCTGGCCAGGCTGTACTCTTTTTTTTTTTTTAAGATTAAGACTAGCTTTATTGTGATATTCACTGTATCGATCTGTTGTTTGTTTTGTTTTTAATATATATTTTTATTGATTTCAGAGAGGAATAGAAAGATAGAAACATCAATGATAAGAGAGAATCATTGATCAGCTGCCTCCTGCCACCCCTTCCCTCCCCACCACACTGGTGGCCAAGCCCGAAACCAGAGCATGCACCCTTGACTGGAATCAAACCTGGGACCTTTCAGTCCACAGGTTGACGCTCTATCCACTGAGCCAAACCCGGGTGAGCTGTACTCTTTAGTATACAAAATATCTTGAGCTTATGATCAATGACTTGGGAAGATGATCCTGATGTTAGTCAAATTAAAACAAGACCAAAGAGAACATAGACTTAGCTGGAGGGAAGCAAGGTGGACAGATAAAGAGGAAAGTTTTGGGTTGAAGAAAATATTGGAGCTAAGAAGAAGGAAGACAGGCATGGAAAGAGGAAACGGAGGAGGAATTGAAAGCTTAAGCACACAGGTCTCTGGACTGAGATCTGAGACTTGGAATAAGAACTTTGTGGATACATTTTGCACCTGTAAAGTCTTATCCTGTAATTTGTATCCTTTTACCGATTTTCATTTCCAGTTTTAAAGTTACTTCTGTTATCCTCTGAAGACTAGAAAGAGAATACAAATATTACTGGGTTTATGGAGAGGAAAGAACTTCTGATGCCCCTTGGAAATTAGTCTCTACCCTTGAGTTGTTGCCTATTGAACGACAACCTTGAGGTGAACACCCTAGAGAAGCCAGGGAAATCCATAAACGGTTAGATTATATTCTCTGTCAATTACTTCAGCTACAGAAAACAGTTTGGAGGTGCTGAGACTGTACACAAACACCCCACAATCCGCAGGCCCCAGATCACTCAGGAAGTAATTTCCTAAGGAAACAGACTTTGTGAAAGTCAATGATTCAGCTCCTACCAGAGACCGTTCTGAAACTGGTCTGTTACTTTACCTAAGGCAGCCATGCTACATATATTTGCTGGTGAGTGGCCCATGAAACAAAGAAATAATATTCAAGTGATTATTCAGAAGACCCCACAGAGGTTTCTTGTTTGTTTTGTTTCTTAAATTTGGCAGCCAACAAAATCTAACCAAGATTTTTTCCTTTGAAATTCAATGAGATAAAAATGCAAAGGGCTAAGAATAACTCACACAATCTTGAAGAACAAAGTGGGAGGACTTCCTCTTCTGTATATTTACATGTATTATAAAAGAGGGTAGCTCATTGACCAATGGAATAGAATATAAATCCAGGAAGAGATCCATGCATGCATGGATTTTTAATTTATGACAAAAGAGGCACTGCAAAGGAGTAAGGGAAACATGATCTTTTCAATAAATATTGCTGGGACAACTAGATAATAATGGGGAGGGACTTGACCCCTACCTTACATCATACATAAAAATTCATTTTAGATGTATCATAGACTTAAGTGTAAAAGGCTAAACAATAAAGCTTCTAGAGGGAAATATAGAAGTGCTTCATGACTAGAAGGTGGGGAAAGATTGCTAAATAAGTACTAACCAGAAAGAAAAAGATCAATACATTTGAATACATTAAAATTAAACCTCATTAAAGGAAAGACTTTAAAAATAAACTAAAAGAACTAATCATAGGGAAAAGATTGACAAATTTGACATCAATTTAACATTTAAATTTAACATTAATATTAAGAACTTTTAGCCATTAAAAGATACAGAATACGGAGATGATATTTGCAAAATTTATAACCTACAAAGAGCTCATGTATGGGATACATAAAGAAATCCTGCCGAAACTGGTTTGGCTCAGTGGATAGAGCGTCGGCCTGCGGACTGAAAGGTCCCAGGTTCGATTCCGGTCAAGGGCATGTACCTGGGTTGCGGGCATATCCCCAGTGGCAGATGTGCAGGAGGCAGCTGATCAATGTTTCTCTCTCATCGATGTTTCTAACTCTCTATCTCTCTCCCTTCCTCTCTGTAAAAAAAAAAAAAAGAAATCCTACAAACCAATGAGAAAATGACAAAGAACCCAAAGGAAAAAGGGGCAAAAGACTTAAACAGATGCTTCGGGGTTAAAAAAAAAAAAAAGGCTACCCAATGGACAATAAGTTTATGAAAAGATATTTAACATCACTAATAATCAGGGAAATGCAAATAAAACTATAACCAGACACCACTTTTAGAATAGGTAAAATTAAAAGATTAACACTACCAAATGCTGGTGAGGATGTAGACAACAGATATTCTTATATGGTGCTGGAGGAGTGTAGATTGATACAACATTTTGGAAAAATTTTTTATAACATTGAATAAAGTAAATAATTTATGACCTAACAATGCCATCAGTGGGCATATATCCAATAAAAATATGTGCACATGTTCTCCAAGAAACATATACAGAATGTTCATAACAGCTCGATTTGAATCATCTCAAACTAGAAACTGCTTCAAAGACCATAAACAGAAGAATGAATAAACAAATATGTAATGGTACATTACTATTCAGCAAAGTAAAAGAATAACAACAACTACACATAACAATCTGGGTGCCTCTTTAAAAAATATTGTTGAGTAGAAGAAGCCAAAGCCACAAATATACTGGTATCCTATATAATAAAAGGCTAATATGCAAATCAACCGAACAGCTGAATGACCGGTCGCTATGACGTGCACTGACCACCAAGGAGCAGATGCTCAATGCAGGAACTGCCCTCTGGTGGTCAGTGTGCTCCCACAGGGGGAGCGCCACTCAGCCAGAGGCCGGGCTCATGGCTGGCAAGTACAGTGGCGGTGGTGGGAGCCTCTCCGAGGGCTCCCAGACTGTGAGAGGGCGCCGGCCAGGCTGAGGGACCCCCCCCCCCCACCCCACTGCAAGTGTAGTATTGTGTAATTCCATTTATAGAAAGTTGAAGTACAGGTAAAAACAAACTATACTGTTTAGGGTTTCATGTTTAGGAGAAAAAAACTATTAAAAAAAAAGCAAGGACCTTGAGAACATTATGCAAAGTGAAATAAATCAAACAGAGAAAGCTAAGAACTATATGATTTAACTCATATGTGGAATATAAATCTGAAACTTATGTACATAAACAGCAGTGTGTTGGTTGCCAGAGAGAGGGGGGAAGAAAGGGGTCCTAATATGAGGTGACAGTAGAAGATTTGACTTTGGGTGGTGGGCACCGGTCCTATGTACAGATTTTGTAAATTAGTAATCCACACATGTAACCTATATGTTCATATAGACTACTGTCACCCCAATAAAATTTAAAATAAATAAATAAATAGCTAGCAAGGAAATAGTTATAACAGAAGTGAAGGTAATAATTATTTTTGAAAAGAAAAAGAGTAGTGATTGGAAGGAATCACTTTTGGGATTTCTGGAGTACTGGCGATGTTGTATTTCTTGACCTGGGTGTTACTTTGTGAAATGTCAGCAAGCTGTTTTGTAAACTTTACTGTTTTTTGTGTCAGAAAAATTGGATGAACCAATTTCCATAGGTGATACTGAAATGGTAGCCAAAGACTTACTTCCTAAAATAAACCCACAAAACCCAGATCTGTGAATCTATAATTAGATTTTATGAAACTTTCCAGGAGCAAATATTTCCTCTTATACAACAGTTCCTGTGCTAACATAATTCTTATACCAAAACCATATGAGGAAAGCAGGAGAAATGTAAAATACAAGTTAAGCTCATTTATTAAAAGATACCAACATTCTAAATAAAATACTAGCAAATTGAATCTTGCAATTCTTTAAAAGAATAATGACCACAACCAAATAAGATTTATCCAGAAATGAAGGAATGTTTCAAACCCAGAATATCTAGCATGCAGTTCACTAGAAAAGCAACATAAAGGAGGAGGAGGAGGTGAGTGTTAACTTGGAAGATGCCACAAAAGGATTTGTGTGTGGTATATCCATACAGTGGGACATTATTCAGCCATAAAAAGGAATGATGTAAAGATAGATGATACGACATGGAGGAACCTTGAAAACATCATGCTAAGTGAAACAAGCCATACACAAAAGGCCACACATTGTATAATTTCATGTAAATATGTTTTTATTGATTTCAGAGAGAGGAAAGGAGAAGGAGAGATAGAAACATCCTCCTGCACACCCCCTACCTAGGATTGAGCCCAGAACCCAGGGCACATACCCCAACCAGGAATCGAACTGGCAACCTCCTGGTACATGAGACGATGCTCAACAGGCTGGGCTATAATTTCATTTATATGAAATGTCTAGAATAGGCAGATCCAGAGACATAATTTTTCGTTATCAGCTGAAACAAAAACTCCTCAACTGTGGTTGTGAGACTCATGCCAGAAGTGCAAGTATGGTTCATAATTAGGGTTTGTATCAATCTGCTACTATATTAATAGATCAAGGGGAAAAAAACAATGTAATCATCTCAGTAGATATTGAATTGCCGTTTAGCAAAATTGAACATCCATTCCTGATTAAACAAATAAAACAAAAATTTTTAAAAAACACATACAGCCTTAGTATCTTAGAAATAGTTAGATTTCATTTTCTTTTTTGCCATTATAAAGATCCAGCATCATACTTTAAAACTCACTAAAATATTATACTTTAGTAGTGTTCTGGAAATCCTAATCAGTACAACTAAGAAAAGAATTTAAGAGTTAAAGTATTTCTTAAGGTAAGAAAAATGTGTTATTTGTAATAATATCCAAGAATAACTAAAAACCTGAAGAGATTAGGCCAAAGAAATGTTAGAAAGTTGTGGGAAATTGCAAAACAGGCTACAATGTATATTGCAGCTCTTCTCAGAAGTTGAGTCTATTTCTTCACACTTTGAACCTAATTTAGACAATGTGGCTTTCTTTAGAACAATAGGACATTTAGCAAACATGATGTAATCAGAAACTTGAAAAGGGCTTGCGCATTGGCACTTGCCCTTTTTAACCATTTTAAAGAACTTTGAGACCACTACTCTGAATTGCCAGTTAGCTTGATGGACATGTGGCTGAGTCATTCACACTGCCCCAGGTGAACAGAACCAGCTACCAGCCATCTGAGTGAGGAGTTCCAGATGATCTAGGCCAGTTGAGGTGCCAATTGAATGCAGAGATAAACTGCACTGGCCCAGACTAGAAGGACCAGTTGACTCAGAGTCATGAGAAATAACACATGCTTATTGTCATAAGCCACTACAACAAAAGCTAACTGACAGAGAAATCATGGGAGAATTTAAGCTTCATGTAGTTTGTATGTAATTAATGTACAAAATTGATTAGTTTGAAAATATAATGGAATAAAAGATTCTATAATAGCAATGCTACCACCAATTTACCTGAAAATAAACTTAACCAGAAATAGACAGGACCTATTTAAAGAAAATGTAAAATCTCAATTAAGGGATATAACTTCTTGCTGAATTAATCTATATACTCAATATGATCCCAATAAAAAATATCAAGTTTTTTTTAAAAAACATGAAAAAATGATATTGGGTTCATATGTAGAAATAAACAAGAAAAATCTGAACATATATATATTGGGGGTGGGGTGAAGGGGTGGAAAAGTGAAGGGATTAAGAGGTACCAACTTTAAGTGATAAAAATAAATAAGTCATGGGAATGTAATATACAGCATTGGGAATACAGTCAGTAATATTGAAAAACTTTGTATAGTGACAGATGTTACCAGACTTACGGTGATCATTTTGTAAGGTATGTAAATATCTAATTACTATGCCATACCTCTGAAACTATAATAGTCTATGACAACTATGATTTTTTTAAAAAGAAATATATTGGGAGAGGGCAGTTAGATTAGATATTCAAATCCATTTTGAAGTTACAAGAATTAAAAACAGTTTGGTTCTAGAAAAGATTTAGATAGATCAGTGAAATAAAATAGATTATCCGGAAATAGACTGAAATACACCTGAGATTTTAGTAAATGATAATGGTGACATTTCCAACCCATGAGAGGAAAGATGGACTATTTAAAAAACAGTTTGGGGCCCGGCCGGTGTTGCTCAGTGGTTAAGCGTCAACCTATGAACCAGAAGGTCAGGGTTCGATTCCTGGTCAGGGCACATGCCCAAGTTGCTGGCTCAATCCCAATCCCCAGTGTGAGCATACAGGAGGCAGTCAATCAATGATTCCCTCTCATCATTGATATTTCTATCTCTCTCTCCCCCTCTCTGTTCCTCTCTGAAATCAATAAAAAATATTTTTAAAAAATGAATAAAAAACAATTTTGGAACTATGGTGTATTGGAGTGGAGGGGGGATCAAGCTGTATAACCCCACTTCTATCATCAAAATAAATTCCAGCAGGAATGTAATACAATGTTAAAATAAAACTATGTAAAGGTACTAGTAGTCAAAAGCCAGATATAAAAGGCCACATATTGTATGATTTCATTTATATGAATGTCCTGGGAATTCACAGAGACAGAAACTAGATTAGTGTTTGACAGGGGCTGGGGGAGGGAAATGGGGAGTGACTACTTAATAGATATAAAGTTTCTTTTGGGCTTGATAAAAAAGTTCTAAATTTGATAGTGATGATGGTGAAAATACTAAAAACCACCGAATTGTAGAATACTTTAAAAGGGTGACTATTATGGTATGTGAATTATACAGTATTTCAATAGCACTCTTGTTTTAGAAGGAGAAGGAGGAGAGAAAGAGGAAGGGGAAGAAAGGGGAAGGAGAAGAAGGAAAAGGAGAAGGAGAAGGAGAAGGAGAAGGAGGAGGAGAAGGAGGAGAAGCAGCTGCCCAGAAGTTGGGGAGTCCACAGGAGGCTCTGAACCAAGTAGTGAGGTCAGGGACAGTGGAGCTGGGTCTGAAGGGTGCTTTTTGGAAGCAGATGTTTTATAGGTGAGGAAGGGGGTAAAGGAATTGATCTGCCTTTGCTCTGATTACTCTGTCACTCTCCCTTTTCCCAGTACTTAAGGACCCTGCATGTCCTGGGCAATCATTTAAAACTTATTAAATGGTTTTTGAATTTAAAAAAATTACTAGAAGAGCCCAGCCACTGTGGTTCAGTGGTTGAGTGTCGACCCAGGAACCAAGAGGTCACGGTTCAATTCTTGTTCAGGGCACATGCCCAGGATGCAGGCCTAATCCCCAATAGGGGGTGTGCAGGAGGCAGTCAATCAATGATGTTCCTCTCTCATCGATGTCTCTATCTGTCTCTCCCCCTCCCTTCCTCTTTCTCTAAAAATCAATTTAAAAACATATTAAAATATTTTTAAAAGGAAATAAATACTAGAAGAAAACATACGTAAATTCATTTATAATTTCTTAATGAAGATATTTCTATGCATGACACAAATGAAAAATGATTGATCCATTTGCATACAAATTAACAGTTTTTATATTGAAATACCTCATACATGTGATAGTAGTATCATACTTTTGTTTTTAAAAAGGTTTTGTCTTTACAGATACCTACTGAAACACTTGTGGATGAAATGATAGGATGTCTGAGATTTGCTTCAGAATGACTTGAGTGGGGTGAGGGTGAAGTTTGGTAATGGGTACATAGGGTGTTTCTCTCTCTACTTTTTTATATGTTTAACTTTTCCATAATAAAAAGTAAAAAATAAATAGCAAGAAAAAAATTTATGTGCAATTAAAAAAGATAAACTGGGGACAAATATTTGCAGCATAAGTATTAAAAGAATTGATTTCCCTAATTTATAAAAGCTCCTACAAATCACTAAGAAAAAGACAAACCAAAAGAAAAAAGGGGTGGAGGTATCAACAGGCAGAACAATGTAAAGGAAACAAAATGAATAAACGTGTGAGCCTTACTCATACAAGCAAAGGAAAGCAATAGTGAGATGCCATTTTCCACCTAGCAATTGGTGGCAAACCTGAAGAGGTTTAGGATAAAAAGCAGTGTGTGTGTGTGTGTGTGTGTGTGTGTGTGTGTGTGTGTGTGTGTGTGTGGTGGGGGTGGGGGTGGGGTGGACAGTTGTACCTACACATTGCAGTGGGAGTGTACATTAGTACCACCTTTTGGAAGAACATGGATGAACCTTTTTTTTTTTTATTGCTTAAAGTATTACAAAGGGTATTACATATGTATCCATTTTATCCCCCCGCCCTAGACAGTCCCCTAGCCTCCCCTATCCCCCAGTGTCTTATGTCCATTGGTTATGCTTATATGCATGCATACAAGTCCTTTAGTTGATCTCTTACCCCCCTACCTCCTGCCCCCCAACCCTCCCCGGCCTTCCCGCTGCAGTTTGACAATCTGTTTGAGGCAGCTCTGCCTCTGTATCTATTATTGTTCAAAAGTTTATAATGGTCTCTATTGTCCATGAATGAGTGAGATCATGTGGTATTTTTCCTTTATTGACTGGCTTATTTCACTTAGCATAATGCTCTCCAGTTCCACATGGATGAACCTTGAAGACATTATGGTGAATGAAAGAAACTAGACACAAAAGGACAAATATCATATGATTCCACTTATATGAGGTACCTAGAATAGTCAAAATCATTGAGACAGAAAGTAGAATGGTAGTCGTCAGGGGCTGCGGGGAGGGGGGTCATGGAGAGGTACAGCTGAATGGGTACAGAGTTTCAGCTTTGCAAAATAAAAAGAGTTTGGAAATAGATTATGGTGATGGTTGCACGACAATATGAATGTACTTAACACCACTGAACTGCACACTTAACAACAGTTTTGATAGTACATTCTATGTTATGTGTATATTACCACAATAAAAAAATTGGATAAAAATACATGCCCCCTCGCCCCTTGCCCTGGCTGGTGTGGCTCAGTTGGCTGAGTGTCCTCTCATAATCAGGGGCCCCTGGCTCGATTCCGGGTCAGGGAACATACCCATCTTGTGGGCTCCATCCCTAGCAGAGGGCGTGCAGGAGGCAGCCAATTAATGTTTCTCATCAATGTTCCTCCCCCTCCCTTCCTCTCTTTCTAAAATCAGAGAAAACATATTAAAACAACAACAACAACAACGTACCCCTTGACTCAGCAATTCCACTTCCAAACATTTACTGTAGGTTATACAAACAAAAAAGGCCACGTATGTTCAGTCCCATTGTCACAGCAAAAATGTCAAACAACTTAAACAATAGTAAATTGGTTAAATAACTTATGGCAACGTGATACAACATCTCTGCAGAGATTTTGGAAAAGTGGATTGCGTTCTGAGATATATCACTACGGAATCAAGGCAATAGAGTTCTACTGGAGTGTGTCTTGCATGGTCCAGTGTATACATTTTTAAAGTGTATGTGTTGTGTGCATGAGATATATTTATAATAAATTTTATCTAACCACAACATATTTTTCTGGAGTTATAAATTCTTAATAGTGGGAAGAGGAGTGGTGTTAGTAAAATTTAATTAAAAAATTTTAATGTAGTGTTTGGATTCCCCCCCCACCCCATTTGAATGTATTTGTTTTCTATTTTTCTAAGTTCAAAGGAAATGTAACATTTTGTACCCAGACACTGTGAGCCCCAGCATATGGTTTACAAGATGTATTTCCATTTGGATATTGTATCTAACCATCCTTTTTATTTTTAAAAAATCCTGACTCGAGGATATGTTTTTCAATGTTTTTTTTTTTTAAGAGAGGAAGCAGGGGAGGGAGGGGGAGAGAGAGAGAAGGAAAGAAAGAAAGAAAGAAAGAAAGAAAGAAAGAAAGAAAGAAAGAAAGAAAGAAAGAAAGAAAGAAAGAAAGAAAGAAAGGAAGGAAGGAAGGAAGGAAGGAAGGAAGGAAGGAAGGAAGGAAGGAAGGAAGGAAGGAAGAAAGAAAGAAAGAAAGAAAGAAAGAAAGAAAGAAAGAAAGAAAGAAAGAAAGAAAGAAAGAAAGGAGAAGAGAAGAGAAGAGAAGAGAAGAGAAGAGAAGAGAAGAGAAGAGAAGAGAAGAGAAGAGAAGAGAAGAGGAGAGAAGAGAAGAGAGAAGAGAGAAACATTGGTTGCCTCCTGCACACACTCTGACCAGGGGAGAGGTTGGGTGGGGGATTGAACCTGAAACCCAGACATATGTCCTGGCCAGGAATCCAGCCTGCAACCTTTTGGTGTATGGGACAACTCTCCAACCAACTGAGCCACACCGGCCAGGGCACTATCTTTTTAATAGGTCAAATTTCAAAATCATAACTTTAAACATTATTTTGCCTTTTTGCAACTTCCTTTCATTTTTCCTTCTCTCCTTCCATTACTCCTAGGTGCTCATTTCCCTGTCTGAACCCCAAACAACCTCACTGTGGCTGGTACGCACAGCATTGGGACGTCTTTGGAAGTGTTGCCTTCTTTAATTTATAAAAGCTCTTACAAATCACTAAGAAAAAGACTAGAAAAAAAGACTAAAAACAACTGTTCTCAAACTCTTTGTAACTCTCCTTGCACCTGGTACATGCATAGCACGTACTATCAGTTCAATACCTATTTAAAAAAATAAAATGTTCATACTCAAAGTTCAATACTTCTTTGAAAATAAATTTTCCTCAGTTGTGATTGGTGCTCTTGCTTTGAAAGCCTCAAAGCTGTAGCCCTGAATCCTTCATTCCCAGCACCTCAGCCCTGCACCTCTTTTACTCAGGGCCACTCCGTGTTCAGGGGTGCCATCTTCACTGCAAGTGGTAAGCCTGAACCTCTTGGTAAGTGACCATCCTCTAACTTTTCATATGGTTTTCCATGTCTTTGGTCCTTTAGCTCCCTTCTCAGGGTAGGCAAACTAGAGAAAAGAGTGCTGGACCCCCAAGCCAGAATACCACAGTTTAGCCCCAGCTTGGCCACCAACTTACTGTGTGACTCTAGCCCCAATGTCCTCATCTATGAAATGGAGATGAACTCTAGACCTCAGTGTCTGCCCAGCCGGTGTGGCTCAGTTGGTGGAGCTTCGTCCCATGCACCCAAAGGTTCCCAGTTTGATTCCTGGTCAGGGCGTTTGAGGAAACAGTGACTGCCTGGGGGGATCAGAGGTAGGACTGCTGTTCGGTTGAAGGTCAGTCTTACAGGGTGAGGTAACTCATGCGTTCAGGCCCCAGTTTGGAAGCCAATGGCCCCTTGCTAGGGGATGCCAGCTGTCCCCCAGGGTTTCTCCTTCGCCTTGGTGCTTCCTTCCAGTCGCCAAGGAGAGCATGCGGGTGTTGTTTTCTTTCACACTCATGGTATGTTGTTCTGTGAGGATGGTTACAACATTTTCCACAACTTTCCTTTTCTCCCCCGTCTCCAAAAATAGCAAATGACATCGCTCGCCTGGACTTTCCATCTGAGTTTGTTTTTCATTCTGAGAGAACTCAGCACGGGTGCTGCTGAGTGCTGCCTCAGCACCGACTAAATGCTGGTGTTTAACCCCAGGACAAAGTCAAAGGTGGTACATTTCTGCTGTGCAGCTGCAAATCCGTCTCTATTCTTGGCAGGAGAAGAAAGAATGTTGTTTGTGATGTGAGAACTATATTTGGGGATAGCGTGGATGTGCCTGGGTTTTCACATGAACTATACTCCTGAAATGTAATGTGTCCATCGATTTATCTTAGAGCACAGTCAGGCTTACCCAGAATGGCTGGTCACCAGGATGTCCAGGGTAATTGAGCACCTTGGGAGGAGATCTTTCCTTTACATAACATCTGTGTAACCTGGTTTCTCCAGGCCACATTGGCCAGGGGATTCAAATGGGGTTTCAGGAGCCGTGATAGTTCTGTGGCAGGGCCGGCTTAGATGGGCCCCGGCTTGTAATGCACTGCTCTTGCCATCATGGAATTCTTAATTTTATTTTGCACTGGGTCTTGCAAATGAAGTAGCCAATCTTGTCCCCTGGCTCCCATTCCATCTGCTTTTGTTCCCCATTGCTGCAGCCCCTTGTTAAAGCCAACCCCGATGTCCAGGAGCCTCCTAGGGGGTGGGTTTCACAGATGTGGATGAAACCACCTGGTCACCCACGGTGTGCCTGCCACATTTTCTTTCTCCCCCACAGCCACTGATCCCTGTGGCCGGGATGTGTGGCAGCCCACGGGGAGCTGCAAGCAGGGGGTCATGTCCTCTGGAGTCCCCAGAGGGCGGAGGCCATGCTACATGTTCCCATAGAAGTGTTCTCTGCCCTCTTTGGGGTACATTTTAACTCTTGCCCCAAAGCCCATCTGCTTGTGCCCCAAATGCCTCACACAGTTTAAGGAGAAAACTGCTCCTCAAATGTCTGCTTGTGATCCCTCCCCTTCTCTCAGACCCTAGCCAGTGACCTGCTACCTCCCCACCCCTGCCTTTCCCCCAAACCTTGCCTTCTCCCCCTCCAGCCACCTTTCTCCCTGCTGCAGCTTCATCACTGGCACTTTGACACAGGCTCCTGTTTTCCTGTCCTCACTAAAACATGCATGCACGCTTTTCAAAGAACAACGCATTTGCAACTCTCCTTGTGTTGATCAGAACACCATGTCTGGAGTATATTGATAAGTGCAACAAAAAGCTGGGGTTGACTAGGCAAATGAATTTGGGAAACACTGCATATTAGATGCTCTTCTTGAAGATTTAACTAATCCCTATGAAGTATGCTGAAAGTTCAGGGAAGGAACTAACTTAATTCAGTGTTTCCTAAAGTACACTGGGCAATCAACACTTTCACTTCCTGACACCGCCCCGCCCCCTCCCCTCCCCCCCCAATTACATTAGAATTCTACAGAGAGTATTCTTGGTGATGCTTACTTAGAATGCAATAAAATCAATTGAAGTAAACCAATTCTGAACATAATTTAATCTTTCTTTGAGGATTCATAAGGTACTGGCATTTATCTTTTGATCTCTGGACAAAAGGAAATTAAGCCTACTCTGAGTCACACTTAAATACACCAAAGACAGTTAGCCTTACGCAGAGCTAGGCACACAGTAGATACTCAGCATACACTTGTGGATGTTTTCATTCTATGCATATTATTCTTTCAACTTTTTAACATTCGAAATTTTTCTTAATAAAAAAATTTTTTTAAATACACTACACCACTCTTCTAATGAGAGCCAAGCAAAGCCAGGAGTAGGCAGTGCCTCTTTGCATGTACCTAGAAAAAGCAGTGGATCAGAAATCAGAAAATCATAGGCCTGGGTAGACCTTCGAGATTATCCAGCCCTGTTCCTTCCTGTGAGGCTTGAACCACTTCTACATGGTCCCTAAAGGTTGTTGCCTGCATTCTGCAGGGTTACCTTCAGCCCATTCGCTTGGGATGGTTTTGGAAGTTCTTTCTTATACTGAGCAGAGATCTGCCTCCCTGTGTCTTTTTTCTACCCATAGATCATAGCCCTAGCCTTCCTCACACAACAGTCTCTCAAATATTTGAAAATAAGAATCCATTCAGCTGTCTTCTCACCGTTAGGCCACATGCAGGTCTTTTGAGCTCCAGCCCAAAGGGCCCCAATTCTGTCAATGGTTCCACGGACCCATGACTGGTTTTCTACCACCCTGGCTCCTGTGCTCTGATCTCAGAACATCTGACTTGTAAGTTATGGGTTCTGAAATGAAGTGATCGGGGTGTGGCCTGACAATTGCAGTTACCTCATTGCTTATTACTGGGGATGGAGCCTGGGTGCAAAGTTCCAAGAGCTGAGTGTTAAAGGTTCAAGGACTTCATGAGCCAATTGTTAAACACGGCCATAATGAAAAGTAAAATTACACAAACTTCAATTATGGGGGCGGGGGGGAGGCTGGGGGTTAATGGGGGGGATGAGGACACATTTGTAATACCTTAACCAATAAGGAAATTAAAAAAAACTTCAATTATATATATTGTATTTAAAACAAAGGTATAAAATACTTAAAACTCATAATTTCCTAATTATTTTGCTACATTTTATATTATCTTTTTTCTTGTGGTTATTTGCACCTATTGTATTTATGTAGTAAAAATATCATATAATGGTATGCTAGTGTACATTTCTTCTAAACTCTGTATTCAGTGACATTATATTGGTAGCTTGAAACTGGCTGTGGTGGGAATATTTACACTACAGAAATTGGCAAGTGCTATATAAATCAAGGTGTTTCTTTCCCTCCAGAGAGCCAGTTGGTAAACATTTACCATGCCACTAGTTTCAGTCTAAAATCTTAGTGTGTGTTTTTTTGTTGTTGTTGTTTTTTTTTGGCAACCACATTACACTTCTGACTCAAATTAGGCTAAGACTTTTAGCTACTACTAAAACAAGTGCAATATAATAAAAAAAAATAAAATAAAATAAAACAAGTGCAATATGACTTATTCTTACTGATACAATTAGTTCCTTAGGCCTCGTATTAATCACGTTTAAGTTGTATCCTTTTAGACTCAACCTGTTGATTCTCATTCTGTCATCCAAATATTCATCAGACTTCCAACATCAAGTTACCTATAAACTTGATGAGCATGCCTTCTATATATTCTGAAAGCGTTTATGAGGGGCAGGTAAAGGACACCGCCTTGGGACACATCATTATATACTTTCTTACAATTTTATATCAGTTTGTTAGTCAGCGTCTTGTGTACAATCAACTGGTTCATCCAGTAGGCCAGGGTCCAGTTCATATTTTTCCATCTTGTCCAAAGAAATATCATGAGAAACTCATTAAATGTCTAACCAATGATGAAATACTCTCTCTATATATACAGGCTTTCCCAGAGCTACTGGGCTGGTAACCCTGTTAAAAAGGGAAAGAGGTAAACAGCCTTGGTTTGTTCTTAGTGAACTCAGTCTTGCTCTTAATCAGTACTTTTTCACCTAATGCCTGAAACTATTGCTCTAGTAATCCATTGTAGATTCTTGCCTGAGATTGAAATTATAGACAGTTGTCTACAAATTTTCTGACTCTGCCTTCTTTCTCTTCCTGAAAATGAGAATATTCCACTGTCTCCAGTCTCCTGATATGTCTCCTATTTTCAATGATGCACTGACAATTGTCTAGTGATCTCTTGAGACCCTAAGACGTTATTCTTCAAATCTGAGCTGGAACTCACTTGGATCAGCTCTAGGCTTTGTTACATTCTATTACTCCATCTTCGAAGTCCATCTTCCTTTACCAAAGTTCATTATGTTTTTTTAAAAATGTATTTTATTGATTTTTCAAAAAGAGGAAGGGAGAGGGATAGAGAGTTAGAAACATCGATGAGAGAGGAATATCGATCAGCTGCCTCCTGCACACTGGGGATGTGCCCTCAACCAAGGTACATGGGACCCCTCAGTCTGCAGGCCGACGCTCTATCCACTGAGCCAAACCGGTTAGGGCTCATTATATTTTTTCTCTTCCTCTTCACCTCACTCATTCCATGTGGAGAAGAAATGTTCTTTCGCTGAAAGTAAAAAACAAAATAAAATGGAAGAGCTCCGTTTTCTCTATATCCCCCATTGACTGCAAGCTTTAGGGTCTACCCTTTACTTGACATTTCAAAACTTCACTAAAAAGAGTGTAACACCCAAATGACAGCCATAACATAACCGTTTAGTTTTAGAATAACTTGATCTTATTTGGAGCTTTAGCTTTATTGATACTTAGACTGTGTCCCATGTATATGCTAACACAGGTAATGGCAATGTGATGGTAAGATAGATATTGGGTAAAAGATGCCTGACTTTTCAGATATTGTAACACCACATCCTTGTTTGAATTTGCAACAAGTTCCCTGTCTACTAAAGTGAAGCATGGTATATATTAGTCTTTAAATTTTCAGTTAATTTTGTTGCGAATTTTTTATTTTGAAAAATTTAGGGGGAAAAACTGTAGCTACTTCTGATATCACAACATCATAATTAAGAGGATCCACAAAGAGGGAAAACTCAGTATATTTAGGTGCCTTTTTCTTTAATTTTACTTAGCTGATGTTTAACATAAAACAACCTCTTAATCAACTCTTGTTATACAGCATTCCTTTACCTGGAACTCTCTAAATTGTCCTTATGCATAATTCTAAAAAAATGTTAACAATCTTTATGGGTTTTATCCCAGAGGCTCTTAACTATGAGATATGAAGCCTGGGTTTTCCATTTTGTTCCACCATTAATTAGCTGAGCAATCTTGGGCAAACCCCTTTGCCTCTTCTGTTCACATCTCAATGTTGCAAGTCCCTTGCAGATCTCAGAGAAGACAGTAGTAAAATACCCACTATCCTGTCTATAGGTTCTTGGCTGCCTCCACCTACTCTCTGTAGCTGATGTGAGTGTGCAGGCATGTATGGAGGGATGGAGAAGAAAGGTTTGAGTTGAGAGTTTTGGTGGTTAGAGGAGGAGGAGTAGGAAGACGAAGACAGACCATATCATTCCTCCTAGGTTTTTCATAAGAAGTAATTGCAAAACAAAACTAAGTCAACCTATCAAAACAAGATAATGACAAGGCAGAAAGTAAAAGTTTTTGGCCAAATGCATCTCACAATCATTTCTTTTCCTGCCCCCACAAAACTATCTGAACTGAGATCTTGCTAGTGGACTTCCATTTCCAGTAAACATCACTCACTTAGAACAAAAACCGGAAGCTCCCACATGCAGCCACTGGAAACAATCCCAGATGCAGGAAGAGGTTTGTATGACATCACCCAGAAAGTTATGCAGGAGGAGGGTATGCAGATTAGAATAGCTCACCTAAGAGCTCCTTTCACTAGCAATGTTTAGCCAGTATTTAGAAGTCCCAAAGTTCTTAGCAAATGTATTCATTGATACATGTGAGTATATGTAACCCACGTGTAGAAATGTATATACCTTTCTGGAAATTGCTTGAATTCTATGGAAAATGTTATTTGTGTGTGTAAATATTTACTTAAAATACCAGGGAAAAAAGGCAAATATTGTTGTCTCTCTGTATGTGAAAAAGTTTTTGTACTTTTAAAAATAACTTGGTTTCTTAGTAAAAATGATACATGGTCATTGCAAAAAACTGAAACAAATCATAAAAGCACAAAGAAGATAATAAAAATCATCTGAAGTCTCATGATCCAGAAATAAACACTGCCAGAATTTGGGTAGGTCTCTCCAGACATTCTCCCTCTCATATAGACTGGTACATGTAATTGTACACCAGTGGCTTGTTCTTTATTTGCAGCATTGTATTCTTCCTTCCTCCTCAATAAAGTCATTAATATCTTTATGTAAATAGCACGACTTTTAGGAACTCCATAGTTTTCCTTTTAATTTTGTTTGTTCTATCTACTTAGTCAATCCCATGTGGATGGAAATATAGGTTGTTGAGAAATAACGTTTTTTTAGCTTGAAAAGAACTGTTATGTAAAGGATGTAAAGTTATGTAAAGTAACACATATGCACAAGAATCTGCTTTGGTTGTTCCTACTGCAAAGGCTTGAAATAGTGTATACAACCAGTGAATGTAATAGATATGTAATATGTGTCTTTATTATTACTGAGCCATTAAATAAAATTAAACATTTTAAAAGCAAGCATGAATCACAAAGTAAAACTTGATAGAAATATAAAATACGCCCTAACTGGTTTGGCTCAGTGGATAGAGCGTTGGACTGCGGAGTGAAGGGTCCTAGGTTTGATTCCGGTCAAGGGCATGTACCTTGGTTGCGGGCACATCCCCAGTAGGGGGTGTGCAGGAGGCAGCTGATTGATGTTTCTCTCTCATCGATGTTTCTAACTCTCTATCCCTCTCCCTTCCTCTCTGTGAAAAATCAATAAAATATATTTTAAAAAAAAGAAATATAGAATACCATAAAGAAAATTTAAAAAGAAACAACTTGTAAGATAGTAAAATAGCTATAGTAAATATAGCAAAGGCTTATCATAATAATATATAAAGAGCTCATATAAACCAATAAGGACAGTAAGTCACAATAGAAAAATAGGTAACTAATAATTTACAAAAAAATACTTACAAATGGCTTAATAATAAAATATAGCTCAATATCACTAGTAATCAAAGAAATGAAATTAAAGCAATAGATAATGTTTTTCACCAATAATATTAAATATTTTAAAGTTGAGCTAATATAGAATAAATAATTAGGTCAGTATCTGGTAAAAACTACGTGCCTGATGAATATTGGGTCTGATTCTTGTTCAGTGGTGATAGCATATTTCTACTGAAAGTATAAATTTGTAATATCTTTTTCAAAAGCAATTTGGCAACATAAACCAAGAATCTTAAAACTATAATCTTTACCTAGTGATTCTACTTCTAGAACTCTCTTTTAAGTAATAATTTGAAATGCAGACAAAACCTTTATACACAAAGCAGATCATTATGTATAACAAAAATTATAAATGTCCTAAATGTCTAACAATAAAGAAATGATTAAGCAAATTATGGTGTGGCCATAAGTTAGAATACTCTGAAGCATTTAAAATTATATTTATGAAGTATCTGTAATAAGTAAATATATATGATACAATATTAAGTGAAAAAGTAGGACACAAAATTTTATGTATAGTAATTTCAACTATGTGTATAAGAAATAGACTGGAAGAAATTATACCAAAACATTAACAAGTATTTATTGGGGTGGGTGTATGGGTGATTTTAAATTTTTATATACTTTATTTTTCAAACTTTCTACAAAGATCATAAATATTTTTAAAACCAGAAAAAATAAAAAAACCTGAATGAATTTAAAATAAGTTTGAACACAATGTAATATTTAAAACATAACCTTTAAAAGTCCAAATTCGTAAGAGAATTGAAAATTTTAATTATTTTTTATTGGTTAGTAAAAATTGCCTGGGCTTTCACATGTCTTTGTCATTCAATAGTTGTGACACTTTGCTATAGACTGAATGTTTGTGTTCCCCTCAAAATGTATATGTTGAAATCCTAACCCCTACTGTGATGGCATTTGGAGGTGGGGTGTTTGGGAGGTGATTAGGTCATGGCAGTGCAACCTCATAAGTGGGATTCGTGCCCTCTATGAAAGAGATACCACAGAGCTCCCTAACTGCTTCCACCATGCGAGGCTACAAGGAGAGAACTGTTATGTAAAGGCTGTAAAGTTACACATGTGCACAGGAATCCGGAAGAAAGTCTACACCTGATCATGCTTTGCCCCTGGATCCTGGACTTTCAGCCTCTAGTACTGTAAAAAACAAATTTCTATAGTTTATAAAGCACCCAGTCTCTGGTATTTTGTTATAGCAGCCTGAATGGACTAAGACAGACTTTTAATAAGTTAAGTTACCAATTCTGGGCTGCCCACAATTTCAAAGTCTTTTCTATTTCTTATAAATCTACGAATCACATCTGTTAATTTAAAAAATATTTTAAATTTTTGTTAATCATCACCCGAGGATATTTTTCTATTTGTTTGTTTGTTTGCTTATTTATTTATTTAGAGTAGAAGAAAAGGGGAGAGCCAGAGAGAGAAACATCAATGTGAGAGAGATACAAACATCGATTGATTGCCTCCTGCATGTGTCCCGACCAGGACCAGGATTTAAGCCTGCAACTGAGGTACAGGCCTTTGAGCAGAATCAAATCTGGGACCCTTCAGTCCTTGGGCGGATGCTCTATCCATTGAGCCAAACAGGCTAGGGCTGCCATCTTAATGCTAGACAGAACATTGAAGCGATCATGATGGTGAGCCACAATCAAGGACAACTAGGAGAAGTCATCATTAATAGTTGACTTTGCATGAGATGGTTGCACAGCCCTTGGAGGGGGTGTGAACCGTGCCCTGATGGAACCAGCCCTTTATGGATCACTCAGGTTTTTGCTCCACCTCTTTTGAATGCTCTGCTAAATAGTCATATCCTACCTGGGTTTTCACACCATCCCCCCCAATAAATTAAGATGACATTTACGTACAACAAAACACACACAGATATTTTTAAAATATAAAACTTTTATCTATCTTTATGTGAATGTATATGTGATAATATATTATCAGCATGACTAAGTGAGACTCATGTACCACTTGATTTTGAAGTCCTACATCATACAACTGAAAGAAATAACAGAACACAAAACTGCTGTGATACCACTGTATAAAAAAAGAACACCTTTGTCTAAAGCAAGACTGGAAAGGAAGACTATAGAAAATAAAAATGACTTATTTTTAGATAGTTCAATCTTTTAAATTTTATGTATGTATGTATGTATGTATGTATGTATGTATGTATTTGAGAGAGAGAGGAAGGGACAGGGAGAGAGAAACACCCATCAATATGAGAGCAAAACATCTATCGGCTGCCTCCTGCACCCCTCCTACTGGGGATCGAGCCTGAAACCAGGGCATGTGCCCCAACTGGAATCTAACCTGTAACCTTTCGGTGTGTTGGACAATGCCCAACCAACTGAGTCTCACTGGCCAGAGCTAAATTTTATTTATTGATTTTAGAGAAAGAGAAGAAGGGGGAAAGGGAAGAGAGAGAAAAACATCGATTTGTTGTTCCACTTTTTTATGCATTCATTGGTTGATTCTTGTATGTGACCAGATATTGAATCCAAAATTGGCATATGAGGATGATACTCTAACTAACTGAGCTACCCACCAGGGCTGGAGTGGTGCAGTTTTTGAGATGAAGTGTAATCCAGTTGGAGAATAGATAGTTTCTGATTTATAAAAGGAGGGCAGAAAATAAACATTGAATTCACAGATTAAGAATTTATAGGAGAAGGGCTGACAGGATTCTATATCTCAATGTTTCTAGAAAATCAGTTCCTGTGAAAACTTTTTCCAAGCCTAACCTGAAAAGAGATACAGAAATCACGGGGTACTTTTGTAGAGAGACTGGCCCATAACATTTCCATCATATTTCTACACATCAGGCACGTTTTCCTCCGTTACCTTACCCAGGAAGGAAAGCAAATGTCACTAGTCTGCTTTTATCAATTCATAATTCTCCATTTCCGTCACAACGTGTTCCCATTGATTACACACAGGGATAAAAATAGAAAACTCTGAGTTGGTGCCTTTGCCAGTTGCTCAGATGACTTTCTGAACAAGAAAGTTTTGTATGGGTGGATGGGTGTAAGAACTTGGCTTAAATGTTAAAAAGGCAGGAAAAGACAGTGGAATGCGTTTCTCATTGGAGTAGAGCCCAGCTTGCCAACCTAATTTGAAATTAAACCCAAATCTTAAAAAATCTAAATACCTGTTGTCAGCCTCCTGCAAAAGGCCCAGGTTTCCCAGAGAATGTGAGCTTGGAGTGCTGGCACCTGTAGGGAACACAACAGACGTTTGCAAACACCACGTCGCCATGTAGCTGTTTTCTTGTCCTACCAGCAGCTCAGTCAAGTGCTGCCAATGGCTCAGGTCAATTCAACAAACACATCTTGGACACCTCTTTTGCATCAGGCCAGTGTAAGGAGCATGGTGGCTAATGGTCCAGCTACCACCGACTTGTGAGAGATAAGAATTAGGCTTCAGGTTGTTTGTCACCAGCATCAATGTGTCAGTGGATAACGGATACAATGACAAAGAATAAATAATATGCTGTGTGGAGAGGAGAAAACCAAGAGAAAAAAAGAGACAGTTTATATAAATTTTGCCACAGGATCTTCATCCGCCAATCACATCACAGAATATTTCATCCCTTTGCCTAAGGATAGGCTTTGTACATTATACTAAATCTTAGTCTGTAATACTTCTATGGGACTTTTAAAAATTTTCAGCAGTTTTATGGAAGTAGTTGCATAGCATTTTAAGTATACAATCAATGATTTTTAATATAGTCACAGACTTGTACAACCATCACCACAGTTTTAGAACATTTCATCACTCCACAAAGAAATCTTTAGTAGTCATTCTCCATTTCCTCCCAATTCTCCCCCACCAACTCTAGCCCTAGGCAACCACTAATCTAGTTTCTGTCTCCATAGATTTACTCCTTCTGGACATTTCATAAAAATTGTATCAATATGTGATCTTTTGTGACTAGCTTCTTCCAATTAGCATAATGCCTTAAAGGTTCATCCAAGTTGTAGCATGTATCAATTCTTCATTTCTTTTTATGACAAAATCATATTCCATCGTACAAATTATACCATATTTTACTTATCCATTCATCAGTTGATGAACATTTGGGTTGTTTTCACTCTTTGGCTAGTGTAATATAGTAATCTATAATAATAAAAGCATAATATGCTAATTAGACTGGACATCCTTCTGGACGAAGCCAAGCCTGTGAGGGAAGCCCAGATCCTGGGTGCTTGCTGGTGGCCGAGGGAGGCCCGGGTCCTGGGTGCCAGAGGGAAGCCGTTGCCGGCAGCTGGGGAAAGGAAGGCCTACTCTTGCGCAAATTTCATGCATCGGGCCTCTAGTATAAATATAATATAGAATAATCTTCTATGAACATTCATATATGTCTTTGTGTAGACATATGCTTTTATTTCTCTTGAGTATAAAGCTAGGAATGGAAGCACTAGGTCATATGGTAATGGTATGTTTAACCTTTTGAGAAACTGCCAGATTAATTTACTATCTGCACATTTTACATTTCTACTAGCTGTGTATGAAGGTTCTAATTTCTCCATATCCTTGTCAACACTTGTTATTGTCTGTCTTTTTTTAAAGCATAGCCATTCTAATAGGTGTAAAGTGGTATCTCATTGTCATTTTGATTTGCATTTCCCTAATAACTAATGATGTTAGCATCTTTTATGTGTTTATTAGCCATTTGTATATATCTTCACAGAAATATCTATTCAGATACTTTGCACATTTTAAAATTAGTTATTTGCTTTTTATTGTTGAGTTGTACAAGTTATTTATATGTTCTAGATGCAAGTCCCTTATCAGATACATTATTTGTAAATATTTTCTCCCATTCTGTGGGCTGTCTTTTTGTTTTTCTTGACAGTCTTTTAAAGACATTTTTAATTTTTATGACAGGACAAGTTTCTGAAACTGACTCTTTTAAATGTAATTAGTGTTTTCTGGGACTACTATGCATGGCTTTTGGGGAGCAATTTACTTAATTTGTTTACAATTCAGTGTGAATCAATAAATTAAAATCTATTTGAAAAATCATATAATGAAATATTTATTCCATCATTTTATTTCATCCAATTAAATGTTAAATATTTTATATCTCCAAGTTAAAATAAAAGTATATGCTACCTGCCAGGCCAATTCATTTTTAGCAGTTTGTACCTTTCTCTTTTATTAAATACACAAGAGAGTTTGAACATGGTAGCTAAAGAGTTTATGAACTATTTCTTATTTTTATACATGATTCTCATTATGAAAAGTCATATTTAATGCATGCCACACATATTTAACAGAAATAATGCAAAGCCTTATATCACACTTCTTGCTTAATAGATGACCTACTTGTAGCTATGTATTAGTTCATTATTTCAAAATAAGTAATAAGGAAATAGCATATTCTTTTTATCTTGTTTTATAACATAAAATGCAAAAGCCAATTATATTAGATCTTTATTATTATTTTTTAAAATATATATTTTTTTCTGATTTTCCTGGTTGGTTTGACAAAGAGAACTGACTTTACTAATCAGATTATATGACATATATTTTTATACATTAAACGAGGAAAATCTATTTCCACAGTTTTGACAAACATATTTAAATCACATTATAAAAACAGCAATTTATTAAGAAATATTTACTGGGAAATGTGCTTTGACTTAGCATTGTTTTTATTTTCTCAACTCTTTTTGAGAATACTGGGTTAAACAAGGTGCCTCCAAGGGAAAGAATAGAAGTCACGTGGTAAATCTTGATAAAACCTTTTTTATACATTTCCCAGAAAGTAAGGAAGTGAACAGCTCCAATAACTGTGTGACACATGTCTGCAAGTGGTAGTTATTTTTTTTTTTGCTTTTGATAAAATTATAAAAAGATCAATCAAGTTAAAGTAGATATATTGTTAAAAGAAATTTATGAGAACAGATGATCCCTTTGAATTTTTTTTCTTAGATCTCAGGAATACAAAGAACTAAGTGATAATGCTAAAGGAAAACATTTTGAGCCCCCTCCATTTATTTGTTTAACAAGTTTTCTCAGTGCTTACATCTATGAAAACAAAACACAGGCATACAATTGAAGAAAATTTTTTAAAGACCCTTTCATCTTGTGAAAAAAACGCATTCCCAAAATATTTGTACTTTTGGTCAATTTATCAAACTTTGCTTTATATTTTATATTATTTTAATCAATTGTATAAAGATAATTATTTTTAAATGACAGTATTTATAAAATGCCATAATTTATATCCTTTGCAATTATTTAGACTTATGATGAAATTTTTATATGTCAACTTTAAAACATATGAATACAGGGTTTTAAAAAATGAACCTAGTGATTATCTCAGTGAAAACATTTGAACACCATCGTAATAATTCCCAAGTAATGCATGATATTTCACAGATGCTCCCAGGAGAGGCCCAGCTGAAAGCCTGTAGATTTCGACTGTGATCTAATCTCTGACCTCTCCTTAAATCAAGTCCACCAGCAAAAAGAACTATTTGGAAAATATTTGCTGGGAAGCACTTAAAAATCTGGGGTCAATGCTGCATTCGATAGTTTATTCAATGGTCATGACCATGCATCATGTTTTAAGACTCCTCACTGAGATATGGCTGAGGACTGGAGTCTGGCTCTCAAAAATGCCCTCTTGGGGAAAGACAGTCACTGGCAGGAAGTCTCAGCTTGGGGCAAGTGAGCAAGACACAGTGTCTAATCTAAGTCAATTTCCAAGAGTGCTTTAGGAAGTGGTGGGCACAAGGGGTCCAAGTGCAATTGCTAGGCTGTCTTATCAAGTGGATAGGGCCTTGCATTTGGGAGTTAGGGTATATTACGCTTAGAAAAAGAAAGGTCCGGGTTATTTGATAGGTGTGCCCATGGGGCTCTACCACTAATGAAGTCTAAGGATGAGGTGACCATACATACCAATTTGCCTGGATAGTCCAGTTAATGTCTATTGTCCTGGGGTAATTGTTAAAAGTGCCCGCCCCCCCCCGCCCTCGTTTTACAATAAGAAATATCTATTTGGTTTTCATCTCTGCTTCTGGCACGGAGCCTCTAAAACCTTTGGAATTTCCTAAGTAAGTGAAAAAAGTGATAAAGGTGTCTTAATATTCATAGCAAACCCCTTTCAACCACACAGTGTTTATGTTAAAGATATGACTCTTGGAAAGCACCCAAGGATAGAGGCTGGTGGAACCAACCATGTGATTGGAGGATTGAAACTTTTAGTCCCATTCCCCCACTTCCCAGGAGGGGATCAGGGCTGGAGGTTGAATGATCACCAATGGTCAGTGATTTAATCACTCATGTCTATGCAATGAAGACTCCATAAAATTCAAAAGGATGGGGGTTGGGAGAGCTTTGGGGTTGGTGACCACATGAAGATGTTTTGAGAGCAGTGTTCTCTGAGAGAGCATGGAAGCTCCATGCCCCTTCCACATATCTTGCCCTAAGTATATTCTATGTATATAACTGAGTTATAGTCTTCTATAATAAATTGGTAAGCTAGTAAGGAAACTGTTTCTGTGAGTTCTGTGAGTTCTAGATGTCCATTAGCGTCTCTCAACAACTTATTAAAATTCCTCAATGGCTCAAAAAAAGATAAAGACTCATAACAATACTGCTTATCTAAAGATGATTAAAAAGGGAAAACCCTCAAAAGTTTATGAAAAGATTCTACACCATATAAAAGGAAAACTCAGTGCACAAAATGCAGAAGAAGGCTACCCTCTCAAACAAGATTTACCAAAGCCAATTTCTGAAAAAAAGCATCAACTTGATATTTGGGGGGAAAAAATCAAGAAAAGTGAACACTAAAAAAGAGAGAGAGAGAGATAATAGGTGAAACATACATATAAGAGGAAAGGAGGGAGCTGGCAGTCAGGTAGGTAAGAATCAAAGAAAGGTAGGCAAACTAAGGGGCAATTGTAAGGAAACTAAATGCAGAAAATACTGAAAAGAGATTACTGCTTCTGAGCCCCCCTCCTCCATTCAGTGGATCTGAGTAGGGCCTGATAATTGCATTTTTAATACATTCCATGGGACTACCAGATGGCAACATAGGCTACTTGGTGTAGTGAACATGACCTGAGTTTTGAGGTCAGTCAGGATCTGATTCTGGCTCTGCCCTTTGCAGGCTCTGTTGACATCCTGTTCAGACTGTTTCCACATCGATAAAATAAAAGTAATACACACTTCATAAGTGCATTGTGAAAACTGGATAATATGATATGATTAAGTAGCCAACAAAGTGTGGCCCTAATTAAGGTCCTTAATTAATACTGGTCCTCTTCACTTTGATTCCTCTAAGGATGCACCACACATTTGCAACCACAGGGTTTACTGTGACATGATTTAGCTATATCACAGATCAAATAATTTCCTCCAAACCTAAGTCATGCATATCTCTCTGCTATTAATAAAATCTTTACTGTTCATTTATAAAACTGGGAATAGTAGTATAATAGTTTCTATTCTATATAATAAACGGCTAATATGCAAATAGACTAAACGGCGGAACAACCGAACAACTGGTTGCTATGACGTGTGCTGACAACCAGGGGTCGTGGCAGCAGAATGCGGGACATGTGTTGGCCGCGGTGGGAGAGTGGAGCAGGTGAGTAGGGGTGCCAGACCAAGGCGGGGTGCTGGTCACTGTCATCGGGATGAGCCTCTGGTGGTTACTAAAAATTCTTTGCTCCCACGTGCCATGGTCCCGCCCGGCACTTGCACCTGCTGCTGGCACTGGCCCTACTCGCACCTGCTGCTGGCGCCTGGCACTGGCCCAATTGCTCAGTGCTCTCAGCATATGTGAGGGCCCTGACTGCCCCTGAGGGCTTCCTACTTCCCCCTGCTCCTGAGGGGTGATTGGGGCAGCAGCCACTGCTCGTACCTGCTGCTGGCACTGGCCTCAATCGCTCCACTCTGTCACTGCATGGGAGTGGCAGTGGTGGGAGCGGGGCTTCCGGTAGACAGGGGTCTGTGGGCCGTGACCTGCCTGTGCCCACCGCAGCCTTGAGGCCCACAGTTCCTTTCAAGGTGCACAAATTCGTGCACTGGACCCCTAGTTTTGATATAATAGATAATAGTATATACTTCACAGAGATGTATCCATGAGGATTAACCTACTTGTTAAGCACTTAATACAGTAACTGGCATGTGGGAGATAATAGTGTCAGTTTCCTTTCTCCTTTCCTTTAATTGGTATTTATCCACAGTATCTTCAAGACCAAGTTCAAAAGCTCACTTAGCCCAGAACACTTCAAATCAATCTTTCCACCTTAATCAGATTGCTCTCTTCTGTGTCACATTTAATTTGAAGTTAATTATTTGGCTTGAGTATTGGTAAGAATACTGTACACTCTATTTAAACTACTGTATTGAACGTTCAAGGAGATAAGTAGAAGGCTGTTCCCTGACCTTGAGGAACTTGGTTGAGGAGATAATATACATGAAAAGTTGAATGGGAATGAAAGACAGGGTAGGACAAATTATACAGAAAGTAAATGTGGTATAAGTTTTGAGATTATTGTGGCTGGTCTGTTTTTATTTTGTTCTCAGGAACTAAAGAATTACTAAGAGTTACAAGAGACCTCTCGTTTTATGGCTGAGAAAATAGGTCCAGAGATCTAAGTGGTATAGGAGCACAGCTCTGGAGTGGCAGAGGTTTCCTGTGTCCTGGTCCCATGCTGCTGAAAATAATGTTTCAAATTATTTTCAAATATATTAATCAGTTTATGTTTGCTCTTTTTAACTGGGCAGGTTTATCTAGCTAGTTAAACACTGTGTTCTGAAGTCAAAATGTTTGAGTTTGAGTTCTGGCTTTGCCAGTTACTCTCTGTGTGACTTATCTCTATGCTTCAGTTACCCATCTATAAAATTAGTATAATAATAGTACCTTATTTCATAGGGCTGTTGTGAGGATTAAATAATATATATAAAGCATTAAAAACAGTGGGTTTTTCATTATAATTGTTATTAGCTTCTGAGAGAATGAAAGGCAAAAGTCTATTCTTTTAATCTATATATTTATGTATTTGCTTTAAAAATTTTATTGTTGAAAGTATTACAGTCCCTCTTTTTTTTTTTCTCCCATTCACCCCTTATTGCCCGCCACTGCCCTCCTGCTGTCTATATACATGGGTTATGCATATATGGATACAAATTCTTTGGTTGATCTCTTCCCCCCACCCACTCACCCCCACCTTCCTTCTGAGATTCAACACTGTTCCATGCTTCTATGTCTCTGGATCTATCTTGTTCAACAGTTTATTTTGTGCATCAGATTCCACATTATCTTCTTTTTCATAACCTCTGCCCTCAGATGCTGATCAAAGCATCCAGGTGGGTGCTCATAAATACCTGTTATCTGCCTTAATCCTATCGGATGAAAATAAGTTGTTGTGTCTCAGAAGTGAGATTTGGGATTTGTGTAAATCTGGCCTAGTCTGGTAACAGGAAAGTCTAGAAAAGCAAAAAGAGAGCAACAGATTCTAGGACCCAACAGAGCTTCTTCTTTAAAAAAGACAGTCAAGATCAAGAGATGCAGAGAAAAATGGAGGTCAATGAATCTAATTCTAAATGAGCTTTCCCATCTATTTTAAGATCTATTCCAAATTTCCTTAGACAAAAATCTGGCCTTTTAAGGAACGTGCGGAGAACATGCCTCCCTGGGCTTGCTTTGAGGGGCTGTTTTAGCAGGTGCTGCGTTCTGCGTGGAGGTGGCCGCGAGAATTTATGCACTGAGGTGACAACATTGACTCCCTTTGGAAGAAAAGATGCTGTGTCTTTACACACGAAGTTTACCTTCAATGGCACTACTTGAAACGAGGAGGAAAAGGGTAAGAGGGAGGAGAGAAAGAGGGGGAGGAAGCAGAAGCATCAGAAGCAACACTGCTGCCAGCTCAGTTCAATATTCAGATTAGAAAAAGCAAGCACCATTTTTTTTCCTGGAACACCCTTCTCCACGCTCAAATGCCTGCTGAAAAAAATCTGGGACGAACTACAAGCGAATAGGGCTGTCGCAAAATTAGGGATGGGGAGAATTAACCTATATTCAGGGGTTCGAAAAATCATGGATTTTTTTTTCTTTTTTTGCGGGGGTGGGGGCGGGGGTGGGGGGACGCAAGGATTTGACATCATCTATCAGGAAATCCAGGGATGGAGAAGGCTACCGACCGGCCTGGCAAATCTTCTGCATTTGATAGATGCTAATCACATTGTACACCCTCCACCCTCGGCACTCAGACGAAATCAGGGTAAAATAAGCACCAAGGAGAGAGAGAGAGAGAGAGAGAGAGAGAGAGAGAGAGAGAGAGAGAGAGAGAGAGAGAGAGAGAGAGAGAGAGAGAGAGAGAGAGAGAATAACAGGTCAGCCTGGGGTTCTTGTGTTGTAAGGGATTAGCATCAGCAAGGGTGGAAGAATTAAGGGTCACCGTCTGCAGACGAGCCCCAAAGTTTGGGGTCGGACCTCCTGGTACCCTACACGCACCCTTTAAGTTTCTCGGTTTGGGTCTCGCCTGTAGATTCTCAAACGGGACACTGTATTCGGCGTTCTCACAGAGCACAGCTCAGAGCTGACCGCTGAGCCGGTTCTCAGTAACATCTGGGAGCAAAATCGGCTTTTGAGGTTGGGGACGGAAGGATACCGGCTTTATTTAAGCGAGGGTGTGGCCCTTGTACTAACTGCCAGCAACGTTTTTCCGATCGCGCTCTGCCTTCCACCTTCCGCCCAGGTGACGTCGGGAAGCCCCGCAGGACCCGCTAGGGGTTCCGCGGTTAAGCCGCGTCCTTCAAGTGTCAAGTCTCGATCGGTCTGGAAACCACAAACCCCAGCGTCCCTGGTGCAGGGAGGTCAAGCCGCAAATAAGATGGCTCCAGAAGGGTGGACCACGCAGCAGCGTGGAAACCCTAGTCCCTGGCAGTTTCTTTACCGGATGTGTTTAAATAACCTAGTCCCCACTAATGCACCACCCCGCTAACCACCTTCGAGGCCGAGGAGGCCACCGCCACCGCCTCGCTGGCTCCTCCAGGGCCATCCTGGGAATTGTAGTCCAGCCGCTGGGCTGCGCCGAACTACCTTTCCCATGGTGCTCTGCGGACCGGGCGAGATCAACGTTCTTTTCTAAAACTTTCTCCGCTCGGAGACCCCCGGTTTCCCCTCTCCCCTTCTTTCTGACGACCCCTTCCCGTCCATCGCGACAGAACGGCGGCCGAAAGAGGGCCCTGACCCGTTGCCGCGTAGCCGCGCCGCCGCGAGAGGCACTTCCGGCGGCGGTTCACTTCCTGGTTGGGTGGCTGGAGTCGGGCGGGAGCGCGCGCGCGGGGGAGGGGCGGCGGGTCAGTCTCCGCCGGGCGCTCCGGGGATCAGCTGGTGGGCGGGCGGGTGCCCGACGCGGCCCCGGCTCTCGCTGCAGCGCCGCCTCCTTTCCCCGACGCAGGCCGCCCCGCACCGTGACAATGTTGCGGGGCTGGTAGCTGGGCGCCCGCCGTCGAGCCATCTCAAGTGGGTGCCGCCGGGATGCTGCCTCGCGGGGCGGCGGGGGGACCGGGGAGCAGGGGGGGCAGTGCCCGGCTGAGTCGGCGGCCCGAATTCCTTCTTTTTTTCCGAGCCCTTGGGCACAGGGTCTCTGGTTTGGGGGTGGAGGACGCGTTTTCAGCCCCAGCGTTTTTCTCGTTTAGAAAATTCACGGAGCGTTTCCCCAGGATGATGGCTTGTGCTGACCCTAGGACTCAGTAGTTGTCTTTTTAAGTGTGTTACTGATTCATCCTCTCTCTCTCCCTCTGTCATCACAGGTTTAAACTTATACGAATCATTCTCTAGAGGAGGAGGGGACGGACCGCCGCGCGATTGACACGCATATTCCTATAGGCATCCTCCGTCAGCCCCCACCCCCACGGCCGGATTCGGGTGGCTCCTCTCCGAGCTGAAATCCGAGAAGAAATCCTTGGATCTCTTGTTTTCTTTAAAAAAGAAAAAAAAAAAATCTAGAAGCTGTCGGTGTTTTTGTTGTACTGCTTCCTATTCGCAAGATGAAGAAGTTTTTCGACTCCCGGCGAGAGCAGGGCGGCTCTGGCCTGGGCTCCGGCTCCAGCGGAGGAGGGGGCAGCTCGTCGGGCCTGGGCAGTGGCTACATCGGCAGGGTCTTTGGCATTGGGCGGCAGCAGGTCACGGTGGACGAGGTGTTGGCGGAAGGTACGGTGGGACTGCGTGCGCCTCAATGGAAATCTTGCGCTGATGCAGCAAGATTCTGTTTTTCCAGTTGTTGCCTGTATGAATGGGTTTTACCAGGTGACCCTCCCTTCCTCATTCCCTAGCCCTGTGTGTGAATCATTGCCCTTGAGAAATTTAAAACTGAGCGTTGAGAGTGACAGGGTTTATGGGGGCAGGGGGAGGTTGCCGGACATTGTTTACTTCAGTGGCCTTTTCGTTTATTTTTTTAAAAAACATTGACAAAACAAATCTTGTTTGTCTCACTGAATTATGAGGATCAGACGGGAAAAACCTACGTGTGAATTTGGGAAGCTTCACATCAGGGGAAGGGGGTGGGCTTGTCATCCTGCTAAAACTTGGAATAATGGATGTGAGGGCTGAAGAGAGGGGTTTTTCCTTCTCTCTCTTCTGCCCAACTTTCCCACTGCCATGAGCGGAGGCTCTTGGTGGGTTTGACAAGGTTTCCTGACCCAACTGTAATCAGGTCCCCAGGATGTAGGTGAGATAACAGAAATTACATGCAATGAATGTAGTTATTTTGAGACCAGTCAGGAGGCCCTTCCTTCAGTTTTAGGTTAAAAACATTTATTTTTTTAATGCCGAAAGAATTATTTGAGAGGGGCACCTTATTTTTGCTTTTCCTCTATTGGAGATGTTATTTAGATCTGCTGTGTTTGCTGTGTAAATTCCGTATCTATATCTAAATCTATGTCTTTATTCCCCAGGCTTCTGGAAATCTTTGTATGTCTCTTTTGGTAACCTTAACCTCGACCTTCATAATTATGCCAGACTCATACCCTTTACAGCCCATTGCCTGCTTAGTGTGCTTTTATTTTTAATAAAAGCAGCAATTTCTTTGGCACACAGCTATTCAAACTAATTGGATAGGGCCAACCTGCTGTAGGTTGTGTTATCTGCTGAGAAGGGATGGGGGATGGGGGAGGCCTCTGTTACTGCAACATGGTGGTGGTAGGGGACCTGTTTAACTGGGGAAGGAGCCTTTTTGCAAGCTAAGCTGGAAGCAAGAGTTCCAACCCAGCCCTGGGAAATGCCTGCCATGGTCAGTGTTGCAGAGGGGTGGGTTGGGAGGAGGAAGGAGCTGTGTTTGGCTCTCAGCTTGTCTAAGCAGTAGATTCAGCTGGGCCCAGTTTTCTGGGGTTAGGGTTGAAGCCTTACTTTAAAAACACCGTTTTTAAAAAGGTCTGACAACGTCCTTGTGAAATTGTTGCTCTTTTCCATTTTCAGTGCTGCTCTAGCTGTACTTAATCTGGGGCCTGAGTCACTGTCCCTCTGGATCTTTCCTTGTGGGTTTTGGTGCAGGATGGGAGATGCTTCTGTGCCTGCTGCCAGATCTGCACCCTTAAGTCTGATCTGTCTCTTTCATCCCTGTGCCAAAGCCCTTGACCGCAGGGGGATGGAGGAAAGGAGGAGTATGTGAAAGACAAATTGGGAGGAATGATGGGGTGCAGAGCTCTCCTTCTCTCAGAATGGCCTCTGCTGACCCAAGAGCATTTTGTTCAGCTCCCATATTGTCTCATTGCAGACAGTGCTACCCTCAGCAGTGCCTGTTCTCAGATTCTGAGTGACGGGAAAGAGAAAAGGAAAAATTGGTCTTTATTGTCAAGTCTGCCCTTCCCTCCCCAGAATTCATCCCTGAGAACTGCACATCATGCATTATATTTTAAAGTGGACCTTAGGGCTTGCAGTTCTGCATTCATTCATTCATTCATTTGTTCATTCGGCAAACAATTGAGTGTCTATGATGTGCCAGGCACTGTGCCAGGCTCTGGGGATGTGATATAGAACTAGATGCTGGAGTTTATAAACTCCAGCTTTGAGAGATGGAAAATAGCCAGTTAGAATGGAGTTAAACTGAGGGTGGCCCCCAATTTTAGAGAACCAAGAATTGTTTTCTACAGGAAGTAACTGACTGAAGAATGAGTAGGAGTTAGCCAGGTATGGTGACATCATGGACACAGACTCAGAGTGACGAGAGAGAGAGTGTCTCATTTAAAACCAGGTCTGGCAATGCTGCCCTCTTTATGTTCTTTGACTAGAATTGAGTTTGAATTTGTGGCTCTTAGATGTATGTGGCTATGTGGGAGCCAGTATACAAAGTATTTGTGTAGCACCTACCACTAGATTCAGAGAGTATGGATATAAGAAGATCTAAAGTGTAATGTTTGCTTCTAAGGAGCTGTCAGTGAATTTGGGAACACAAGGCAAACATTCACACATACCATAGTTTGGTTACCAGCACTGTAGAGTCAGGCATATCTAGGTTCAAATTCTGGATGTGTTCTTTACTGGCTGTGAAACCTTGGATAAGACGTTTAAACCTCTCTTGAATCTCTGTTTTCCTATGGGCAGTTCTTAAAGCATGGAGCCTGGGTCAAGAGCGTTAGCATTACCTGGGAGCTTATAAGAAATGCAAATTCTCAGGCCCACTCCATAAGCCATGAGTGTAGGGCTTTAACAAGTTCCTGTAGTGATTCTGATGCAAGCTAAAGTTTGATAACCACTGTCCTATGAAGTGGTCTTGAAGATTATATGAGGCATTGTATGTAAATTATATAACTTCTTTCCCCCCAGGTGTTCAATAAATGGTAGCCTCTAATTACCAGCAACATTGCATCATAAAGGGGATTGGGGGTGGCAATGTGAAGGCTAGTTTGGCTAAAGCAGTCTTCAGGAATTACCCCCCACCCCCACCCCCCCATTGGGGGTGGACAGAATCAGGTGTACTTTGCAGTTATCTCCTCAAAGGGTCAACAGATGTTTTGGGTAGCCATACTCCTTCCTGGACCCTCTTCTGTTTGAGATATCAAGTGCTGACCTGGACACCAGCCCAGCCAGAATTGTCTGAGGTTGATGAGAGTTGTGCATCAAGTGTCCAGGGCAGTGGCTAGGAAGTTCAGGGACTTATTACCACCACATCCCACTGATCATCCTTTTTCCCCTAATGTGGGTTAGTACTGGTCTATGCCTTATAGTATGGAATTGCAAGCACCCCAAGGAGGATGTGTTGGAGCAGTGGTTCTCAACCTTCCTAATGCCGCGACCCTTTAATACAGTTCCTCATGTTGTGGTGACCCCCAACCATAAAATTATTTTCGTTGCTACTTCATAACTGTAATTTTGCTACTGTTATGAATCGTAATGTAAATATCTGATATGCAGGATGTATTTTCATTGTTACAAATTGAACATAATTAAAGCATAGTGATTAATCACAAAAACAATATGTAATTATATATGTGTTTTCCGATGGTCTTAGGCGACCCCTGTGAAAGGGTCGTTCGACCCCCAAAGGGGTCGCGACCCACAGGTTGAGAACCGCTGTGTTAGAGGAAGGCAGGAGAATGCCTGGCCTGTCATCTCTCCATCAGCAGCATCAGCCCCGCCTGCCTAGTTGCACTAACTAGTCTAGTGGGGGCTTATTTATCTTGGGAACTGAAGAATTTCTTGGGAATTTATCTAAGTCATGAGTTCAGAGGGATTTGGTTATCTCTAGGATGGGTTTTGGGGAGGATATTTTCTTTCTAGCTTCCTCAGCAAAGATGCCACAACGAGATGTGAGATCATGACTGATGTAATAGGCATGTGATGTCAAGGGAATATTTGGTTTAAGTTTCCAGAATGAGCTCAATAGGAAAATTGGAACAATGCTTAAAGAAGAAATGAGAAGCTGTGCTTTTATCCACACCTCCTTAGCTATATGAGGCCTTATATCTAAGCTTTAAACCATAAATAAATGTTTGTTGAATACCTTCTGTGTCCACAACAACATTCCAGAACCGCTTTAGTTCTATATAAGGTGGCCAAGATGGCTCTTCAGAACAGTTTCTCACCTACATTAAAGGAACCCAGGTTTAGGGCTAATGAGAATTACTGAGTAAGTCTCCAAATCAGTAAACTTTGACAACTTCTCCTGCCTACAGTGCAAGGTACTGAGGTTTTAAAATGTGTGTGAAACCACCTAAAGAAAATCAAGCATACTAGTACATAGATACATACATGGCATATATTTATAACATGTTGGCGGTGTCAATATATTGCATGCATGTATTCATTTAGTGTACATTCCTTAGTGCCTTCCTTGTGACAGGCACTGTATTAGGTTCCAGAGCTACTTGATGAATGAGACTTAGGCTCAGCTCTTATGGAGCTCATAGACCAACAAATAACCCTAAGGTAAATGTCCAGCATTTAGCATAGCCTTTGGTGGATATTAGGGGGTAAAAAGATGTTAAGAGATGATAAAGAGAAATGGCTTGGGGTTGAGGACTTATAGGTGATTGCAATTTGAACATGGAAATTGCCCAGAAGATGTTCCAGATGAGGGTTACCTGAGGTCTTGCAAGCAGAGAGAATAACATATGCAAAAGTGTGCAATGGTGAAATGGTATGATTTCCTGGAATACTGACTAGTGTTATAATTTTGGTCAGTACAAGTTTCCCTTCCAGAATCAAGGGAAGAAGAACATGGAATGGTAGAAAGAAACTTTTTTTACAATTCCCTGTCTGTGCTTGCTGCTTGCTTTCTCCAGTGGCCCTGGGTCTTTTGAGTAACTATTGAATAGGTATCTAGTATGCATTGCTCTCCTCTGGGCCTCATCTAATTGTGGAGCAAGGAGTGGTCCTGAAGGTTCAAAGAAAAGCAGAAGGTTGAAGCAGAAGCAGGTCGGGGAGTGAGATGACCACTGTTTCAGAAAGGAGTTGTCAGGGGAGAAAATGACGATGTTTGACCAGAGCAGAAGGTATGTTGGAGAGAGAAGAAAAGGAAATAAGGCTCTGGAGAGCTTCAGTACCAGGCAGAGAGGTTAGTTAGAAGCATCCGAGGCCTTCTCGTGACGAAAACACCAATTTAATCCTTCCCACTTCAGATGTCTTTGCCTTGCTGGGGAGTCTGGTTTTTTTAGTGGCAACTGCAGATTTTCAGGGGGTGGTTTGTGAATGGTGTCTTCTTCCTGGCTTCAGGCATGATGGCAGTTACAGCTTTGCTAAATATAGCCAAATCTAGAATTTATAAGTGAAATCCAGAATAAGCAATTGCTTGGTCAGAGTCTTTCCTTTGGTCTTTCTAACAAAGTCATGCTCATTTAATGAGAGATAACAGAGAAACAGTTTCACATGGGTTTTGAGTGGGAGGATATGGGGGAGGCATACACTTGTACCTCAATAGCTGAGACTGCATGTAGAGTACCTAGAAAAAGCTTGATAAATATTAATAAGGTGCATATGAAAAAATATTACTGCAGTCATTTGAACTTGTAGTATTTGAAAGTTGACACTTAAGAGAGGGGACTGCCTTAGCTAGTTCGGCCCACAGACTAAAGGGTAGTGGGTTCGATTTTGATCCAGGGCATGCACCTGGGTTGCAGGCTTGATCCCCAGCCTGGGTCAGCGGTAGGCAACCAATCGATGTGTGTGTCTCTCACATTGATGTTTCTCCCTATCTCTCCCTGTCCCTTCCACTCTCTCTAAAAATCGATGGAAAAATATCCTAGGGTGAGAATTAACAACAACAAACCACTCAAAAACAAAAACAAAAAAAGAACGGGGACCAACACCATCATCTACCTTCATCTTGTACTCTTCAAAGGATAAGTGCTTTCTGAACTGTTTAAGAAATAATTGTGACATCAGTATTTGGAAGAGCCAAACGATAAGAATAGAAGTGGTATATCTATTGAATAGCATCTAGCACTTGGAAGTAGCAGAGTAGCTTTCAGTCTACTTTTGTGGAGCCGTTCTTTGGTGCAGCGGAAGGAGCACTGCAGTATACATCGGGAGGTCAGGGTTTGTTGGTTCATTCATTGCCACATTTGGTAACTTTTATTGAGCACTCACTAATGTGCTGGACATCATACAATGATAAGCCATTGCTCTGCCTTAAGCTCACGTTGTAGAGCTTCAGACACATGAGCAAATAGCTCTAAGGATGTAAAAGGCCTAGGGGAATAGATAGGAGGGAGCAATTAATTTTATGGGATGAGGAGTTAGGGAGAGCTAAAGAAAGGTGATATTTGAGGTATGTCTTCAAAAATAAGAATTTATTACTAGGTGGACAAGGTCAAGAGAACATTCTAGGCAGAGAGCATAACATGGCCAAAGACACAAAAGCAGAAAGTGCACTGCTTGCTGGGAGCTATATGTTTTGAGATAGTGGTTATCTATTACTGGTCCAGGGATGTGCTGTCCAATAAAGTAGTCATATGAGCCCCAGTGGCTATTTAAATAATCTTGCCATGACAAATGGAGAAGTAATAGAAGACTTGACTCCTGCCCTCCTAGTTGACATGATGATCAACACACAAGAAATTAAGTGCACCTTACAAGATAATAGCTATTGGAATGTTGGGGTGCATGGTGTAGTCTCCAATTCTGGAAGGATTGAGGGGAAGGAGATCAGTGAGGACTGAAATGGTTAGGAAAGACTTTGTGAAGGTGGATTGCTCTTAACAATCTTAAGACTCCCTTCTTCGAGGAACCTTGTTTTAGGGAAGATTGAGTTCAGCACATTTGCATAGGTTATATTCTTAGTAAAGTTGAAGCAAGTATTGCAACATCTTTGGTCTCTTTTGAGGAACAAAACTGCCTTCATAAATAAATCATATGTTCTGTGTTTATACCCAAAGCAAAAAAGCCTATTCATTCTATATGATTTTGAATCACTCAGGAATAACGAATATTAGCACATTAAGGCAACAGTGGCTGCAGCATTTTGTGCCCACTTTCTCTCTCCATTATTTTTTTGTTATTTTTAGTCTGTTATCTTTATTATTATTTAGTCTATTATGTATACTTTAAACAACCTCTGTTCTGTTGAGTTACAGACAATTGTTAGGAAAGAGGAGTCCTATAAGTGAGACTTCCACCTTGGCAGAGGGCGGGTTCCTCAGGGTGGAATAAAGTTGAAAGAGTAAAAATTTGGAATTTCATTTGAGGTGTGCTGTGAGTGAATGAGCTTGAGTTGGTCAGTTTTCTCCTTGGGCTTGAGTTAACCTTGGCAGATGATGGATAGCAATGCCAATTGAAGCTTTGTTATTTATGACTTTTGAAGAGCTGAGAGATTATTGGATGAAAGAGTTTATGGATCCCTATATTATTATAATAGAAGGCCAAGCATAGCATTGATGTTAAATTATCATTTGTAATTAAAATGGCCTTCAATAATGATGCCTTTCATTTAGGACTTGAATCTTGAAGAAAGCAGTATAAGGCCATATAATTTGTTTGTTGCCTGTTTTTAAGGATGCTTGCAGTTCTTGTGCTGGGACCTTTAGGATGAGAGATTGACTAACTATTGTGCCTCTGATACTGAGCATGAATTTGTGAACAAAATGGAGACTTTATTACCCTTGATAAATTACCCTTTCTTCCTATCAGTTGGGCTCTTCTTGGAGGATTGGGGCCTGAGCTACATTTACAGAGGTGGCAGGATTCCAGCTTGTACCTTTGACTCATATTTTTCCCTGGTTAGTGAATCTTATTGGTTCAGGAAGTGCTGATTATCTTACTGGTTTGGTAGTCCACCCTGTTCTTCAGATCTTTGTTTGTCCTCTACTATTTTTAGAAGTCTGGGAATCTTGGTGGTGACGTGGTGGGAAGTGTTGGAAGAAATAATTGTACCTGGCCTTTTGGCAATGGAAAGACTCTTGGTTTGAGCAGAAGGTGTAACTTGGAAATGATTGGGGAAAACCTGATATGCAGTACTGTCTTTCTTTCCCCGGAATGAAGGGAGCACTATGATGTTCTCCTTCGGAGAAGACTTTCAAAGTTAGCACCGAGTGTGGTGCTTTAAAAGCATGAGAATTGGAGGTAGGCAGCCCATGGCTTGAATCCTGGACCTGTCCCTGTGATGTTGGCAACTTATTAAGACCCAGGTTTCTCATTTATAAAATGTGGGTAATAACTGGGGGTAGTTGTAAGGATTAGATGAAATTATGCAAAGCACTTAGTATAGTGTCTAGCATATAGTTAGCAGTCTGTAAATGATAACTCTTAATATTTGGGTGCATGAATTTTGTTTTTATCAGGCAGTATTTGTTTTGCTGTGTGTATGAACTGGAGATGCTGGAGTCTTGGATATAAATATCAGAGGCTATCTATCTATCTATCTATCTAGTATTCATAAAACCCAGAATGAGGAATAAGGAGAAGAATCTCAGATAGGTATTGTGGTTTGATTTTTTTTTTCCTGCTTGAAAGCCAACTGTGTTAGGAAAATTTCCCCAACCTATCAAGTTGCTATTAGTTATGATGGGTGTCTCTGTCCCTGAGGAATATCTGACCCCAGCTGCCTTTCCATCTTCAAATCCTGGTGCTCTAACATAGGTCTTCTGCTTCATTCAGGCCGGTGCCCTCCTCATCACCCATGTACCATGTGTTTAGTTCTTTCCAATGCTTTACTCATATTGTTCCCTGCACCTGTGATATGCTCTCTTTCCCCACCCACCTATCTTTATCCCACCTAACCTTTGTCCTGCCTAACCACAGTATCACCACACCTGCCAAAGTGATCCATTTATCCTCTTGTCCTTTGGATTCCTGTCATTCTTGCTTGGTTACACTGACTGTTTTGGGCCCATAATCTCAAAGGTTTTTTTTGCTATTTAGCTATTTCATTTGTATCTACTTTCTAGGGTTAGATAATGGTTCTTAGGGGCAGGGTGTGGACCTTAGATTTATTTTGTATCCAGTTCAGGCCTCTTAAATTTGAACAATGTAACAATGGGTACTGGACAATAAATTAATGAATGAATAATACATTAAATCAGTACTAATTTAGACTCACTGACCAGACACTAGAGACCAGACAGATTTGAAACCTACTGACATCTCTTATCCCTATTTCAATAATATAGTAGATTTATGTTTGGGACACTGTTACAATGATAATAACTATCGAATCTTCTAGGTTTTTGGTAAAATTGAAAATAACAAAATTCAAAGCTAAGTGGAACACCTTCCAGAAAAACATGTAAATTTCTCTTTATTGATTAGATTCAGTTATGGGAACCTAATACTATAAATCTCAAAAATAGAGATATAAGGTACAATTAACTATATAAAGGAGTTCTAAAATGATTTAAATGCTGTATTGTGAAGATGAAGGAAATTATTAGGTCAGGTATCAAAAATTCAAATATTTTCTAGCTTGTGATGGTTGTTGACCCACAGGAAATTAGGGCAGTGATTCTCAACATGTATTTGGGATAGTGAGCATGGGAGCAGGGGGAATAGATAGGAGGAGGAATATATAAATTGAAAAGCACAGACAAAACTCAGGTCCAGCCTGGAAAGGAGAGAACCTCAACGAGGATGGAGAGCGCTGATATACCCTCTTAGGAGGCATATAAAGGAGGTGGGGTGGGGAGAGGACATGAGACTTTTAATTTATCAAGGAGGATATGTTTTGTTTTGTTAATCCTCATTCGAGGATATTTTTTTCCCATTGATTTTTAGAGAGAGTGAAAGGGAGGGAGAGAGGTAGAGAGAGAAACATCAATCTCACATCAATTGGTTGCCTCCCACATGTGCCCTGACCAGGGCTGAGATCGAACCTGCAACTCCTGTATGTCCTTGACCTGGAATCAAACCCATGACCCTTCAGTGTGAGGGCTTGGACAGTCTAACCACTGAGCAATGCCAGCCAGGGCAAGGTGGATATGGTTTTTAAAAGGCTCATCCACATGGCTCTTGCAGCTCAGTCGTAAGTTGAATCTACAGAAGTGGTGTCTAAAATTGATCACTGAATGTAGCTCTTAGACTATAGATAGGCACCTGTTTCTCCCTATTCAGATCTTACTTAAATCTCACCTCAGAAAAGCCTTCCTTGACTATCCAATATAAGGAATCCGTAATGTTTTATTTTGCCAGTTAGCATGTATCAACTGGTTTTCATCTTACTGTTTATCTCTCTCTACTAGAATTTCACCTCCATAAAAGCAGAGACCTTGATTTGCTTTATTGCTATATCCCTAGTATCTAGTGTAGTGCCTGGCACATTTGAGGAGCTCAGTGAAAACCAGTTGAATGAATGAATGAGCACATGAAGAAGACAGAAGGAATGATCAAAGACATACATGTAGAATCAGGAGAGGGGGAATGATGAAAATGAATATTAAATAGATTTAAAGGAAGGAAGGTATGGATGGTCTTTGAGATGGGAAGCCACCATCTCCTAGGTCGTGGCACCTGAATAAACCTCTTTCCTTTTGCACCAGAAAAAAAGAAAAAGAAAAAAGGGAGGGTGTGGATACTAGGGGAGGGTTTAAAGTTAGAAAGGGTTATTGGATTTGGAAATACAGAGATTATTCATGACTTTTGTTAGAGCAGTGTGTAAGTGAAGCAATGGAGCGAAGTCCAGGTAACAGTGAAATGAGTGAATGGGAAGTGGGGTGAACACTGAGTCAGGGAGGAATTTATTATTTTTAATGGTGGAATATTGAGTACATTAAGCAGAGAGGAGGAGTTTAGAGATACAGTACGGGGGGGGGGGCATTCTTGATGGAATAGTGCTGAGGAGGTGATGGCAGGCGATGGATGGGATCATGAGCTCAGGTGGAAGATATGACTTTGGACAGGAGAAAGATCACTTTATTAACTGACCTGGAAGAAAGAGGAGCAAGAATGGGTACAAGAAAGAAATTGATGGGGTTTGGTAAGTAGAGAGAGTTCTTGCTTCATGGCTTCTGTTTTCTATTGAATACTGCAGGCTGGGAGTTGAATTGGGGGTTTAAAGAGTATAGTGAAGGATGTGAAGGAGTTCCTTAAGTTTAAGGAGAGAAGAACTGACAGAGAATGGCTTGGTCATATGGAGAGACTGTTTGATATAACTCATCATGGAAAGAGGTTTTTCTGACCCACGAGGTTTAATCAATTTTGAAATATATACTATTTTGGATAGGGGTTGTGTGTTTTTTGTAAATATAGTGTATATTTTCTGTTTTCTAGATTAAATGCTACAGAGGCAGCATAACATAGGTGGAAAGTACTCCTGATCTGAATCTGTTGTTGACCACCATGCTCTGTCCTCTGGACAAATTGCTTCCCAACTTTGACCATTAGGTTCCATCTGTAAAATGAGGACTAGATGATGGTGAAGTCTCTTTCCAATTCTAATATCTTACTACTCTTTTATTTCTCAAATTCATTGTTATTAGAATGTCTTTTTGTTATAGAGTGAATAGGATATGTGCTTGATATGGGTAAGGCAGTTTGCTCCTGAATAAAATGGCCCCGAGTTACTATGCTTTTTGAATTTCATGTTTGTGTTTTATAGTGTCTTCTGGTTCCTTTCTTATGAGAATGTCAGCTGTCACTTCTTGCTGCTGTCCATGTGCCTTCCTGAATTAGTGCTTCTCTAATTTGCCTCTTTTAATCTATGGATTTGAAACTAGATGACTAAGTTTGTTAGAACTGTGGTTAATAATAAAGAGGCTTAGTAACAGTTTGAGGGTCTTGTCTATGATTAAAGTACATGAGCTGCTGTGACAGGTAAGAGTTTTTTATACTCATGTTTTAGAAAGGTTGAGTTCTGAGAGATAATGAGTTACCATTTGATATTTATTATTATTATCATTATTTTTAAAATATATTTTTATTGCTTTCAGAGAGGAAGGGAGATGAAGAGAGAGATAGAAACACCAATGATGAGAGAGAAACATATTTTGGTTGCCTCCCATATGTTTCCTGTCCAGGGATCCAACCCACAACCTTTTTGGTGTATGGACATCGCTCCAACCAACTCAGCCATCTGCCAGGGCTAGACATTTGGGTTATTTATGGCTATTACAAAACAACCACATGTATTTTTTAAGTCTTTGAGTACTTGTTCTATTCCTTAGAATAAATTTCTGAATGTGAAATGTCTGGATCAAAAGATATACATATTTTAGCTTTTGATACATGCTGCAAATAGCCTCCAGAAAGATTAAACCAATATATACTTCCACCAGAGTGTTTCTTGTTTATGAGATTGGATTTGTTTGTTTGTTTGTTCTTTCTTTCTTCTTTCTTCCCTCTTTCTCTCTATATATCTATCTTTTATATTTCTTCTATGGTGAATTCTTTGTTTATGTTTATTTGCTCATATTCCTGTTAGGGCATTCATCTTTTTTAGTGATTCATAGACGTTCTTTACATATTGAAGGTCTTAATCTATATATAGCATATTTCCTCCTAATTTGTCATTTACCTTATTAAGTTGGGGTTTTGCAGATATTTTTAATTTTTTAAAAAAATATTTTTATTGATGTTAGAGGGAGTTTTGCAGATATTTTTAATTTAAAAAAATATTTTTATTGATTTTAGAGAGGGAGGGAGAGGAAAAGAGAGGTAGAAACATCAATGATGAGAGAGAATCACTGATTGGCTGCTTCCTGTACAGCCCTAACTGGGATCAAGCCCGCAACTCAGGCATGTGCCCTGACCAGGAATCGACCTGTGGTTCATAGGTCGACACTCAATTACTGAGCCACACTGACCAGTCAGATATTTTTAATTTTTATGCAATCAAATATGTCAGCTTTTCCTTTATGATTTTTAAAAAAATATATTTTATTGATTTTTTACAGAGAGGAAGAGAGAGAGATAGTGAGTTAGAAACATCAATGAGAGAGAAACATCGACCAGCTGCCTCCTGCACATCTCCTACTGGGGATGTGCCCGCAACCCAGGTACATGCCCTTGACCAGAATCGAACCTGGGACCTTTCAGTCCGCAAGCCGATGCTCTATCCACTGAGCCAAACCGGTTTCGGCTCCTTTATGATTTTTGTTTGCATCATACTTTGTAAGGTCCAAGGAGAAATACAGAGCCTAGATCACAGAGACCTTATGAGCCTGAAGTTTCTCTTTAAGCAATAAGGAAACCATTTAGAGTTTTAAGAGGGAGATGGTATGGTCACATTTGCAGTTTAGTTAGATTTGTGGAGGATGACATTAGGGAGCTGAGTCTAGAGCATTTAGGAGGATCTTGCCATGATCCAGGTTAAAGACAGTGAGGATCTGACTGGCAGAGTGGTAATCAGAGAGAGAAGAGCACAGACGAATATTTAGGAGGTCATATTGTCGGGATTTGGTCCTTTACTGGATTTTAGAGGTTGAATAAGAGTCTGGAATCAAGAGTGATAACAGGTTTCTAGTTTGAGTGCCCAGGTACATGAGATAGCAGTGACACTAAGTGAGCTGTATTATTCAAGAAGAGAAAAAAGATTGAAAGAGAGAAGACAGTTGTAATGAGGGAAGATAATGAGTTTAATATGCTCAGTTTGTAGTGTGTTTAGGTTATCTCTTGCTGCCCTATAACCCAATGGCTTAAAACAACAACGATTTATTACATAATTCTGTGGGTTGACTGCTGGGTCTCCACTGGATCTCTGCTTCTGCTCATCTCATTTGGGGTCTGTTAAATTGTCTTTACTCCTACCATCTTATTGTACTGTATACCTGAATTAAGAACATCCAACATGGGCAAATATATCACATTTCTGTGATGAAGTATATAACACCATTCTTCATCCTTACAGAAATGTATGTGTCAGAGAAATACAGGAAATCCTGTGGGTTTATACACAGAGCTCTGGTGTTTTTCACACTCCGGGGTATGTACCACAGTGAGAATTGGGTGAAGGGTGTACCTTTTAAAAAGTTACTGATTTATGGTAAAGTGGAATAAGGGCTTTGAGGAAATTAGACAGATTATTTTTAGGAAAGAATACCTAGGGAAGTTAAATATTATGAAATTGATTTATTTGAAGCTGTTCATGCAGAGATACTTGTACTCAAGTTTGAAGAGTCAAGAGTAAGAAGAGCAATGGACTGAGAGTGGAATTGAGATTTAGTAACATTTAAGGGATAGCTTCGTAAGGAGAGCCCTTAAAAGACAGAGAAAGACTATCCAGAGAGGCTCGAAGATAGTCAACAAACTGCAGTGTCTTGCACACATGGGACTAAGTTGGAGTAAGGAAGAGGATCAGCTGCTCCAGAGTGGTCATTTCATAAAGTAGGATAAAAACAAAAACAGCCCAGCTGGTATTGCTCAGTGGTTGAGCCTTGACCCATGAACCAGGAGGTCATGGTTCAATTCCAGGTCAGGGCACATGCTGAGGTTTCGGGCTCAATCCCCAGTCAGGGGAGGGCAGAAGGCAGCTGACCAATGATTCTCTCTCATCATTGATGTTTCTATCTCTCTCTCCCTCTCCCTTCCTCTCTTTGAAAAACAAAACAAAACAGCCCTAACCGGTTTGGCTCAGTGGATAGAGAGTCGGCCTGCAGACTGAAGGGTCCCAGGTTCGATTCAGGTCAAGGGCATGTACCTTGGTTGTGGGCACATGCCCAGTGGGGGCCTGCAGGAGGCAGTTGATCCGATGTTGCTTTCTCATCGATGTTTCTAACTCTCTATCCCCCTCCTTTCCTCTAAAATATATCAACACTAATAAAAGAGAAAAATGGTAATTGGCGTACGAGCTACCCTTTTCATTGGCTAATCAGGGCTATATGCAAATTAACTGCCAACTAAGATTGGCAGTTAACTGCCAACAAGATGGCAGTTAATTTGCATACATAGGCACAATGCAGGGAGGCGAAAGGGAAAGCAGGAAGAAGCCCCCTGCCACTGACAGTGATCAGAAACTCAGGGGGGAGCTAAGAGCTGGGGGGCAGGGCAAAGGCGGCCCTGGGGCCGCCTTTGCCCTGCCCCCCAGCCATGATCTGAGAATCAGGCGCCTTTGCCGCCCTGGCCAGTGATAGCAGGAAGTAGGGGTGGAGCCAGCGATGGGAGCTGGGCATGGTCAAAGCTGGCAGTCCCAGGAGCTAGGGGTCCCTTGCCTGGGCCTAAAGCGAAGCCCACGATCGTGGGGCCGCTGCAGCTGCGGGTCCCCGCTGCCCGGGCCGGACGCCTAGGCCAGAGGTGTCAGGCCTGGGCAAGGGGCCGATCCTGCGATTGGAGGGTGATGGGGGTCAACGCCTGAGGGCTCCCAGTATGTGAGAGGGGGCAGGCTGGGCTGAGGGACACTCCCCCCCCCCCCCGCCACCCAGTGCACGAATTTCGTGCACCGGGCCCCTAGTTAAAAAATAAAATTAAAAAAAAAAATAAAACCAAAACCTGGAAAACATCTGGATTGGGCAATGGGGTGGCATTGGCCTCTGCCAGAGCAGTTTCAGAAGAATGGTGAGTTGATGAGTGGGAGCAGCAAATCTAGATTATTTCTTTGAGAAGTGAAAATAAGGAGAAAAGGAGAGGTAGTGTGGCAGCTAGATCAAGAGATGCTTGAGCATATTAATAGGCTGATACAGAGGCACCAGGAGAAGGTGAAAGAGATAGAGATAGAGATAGAGATAGAGATAGAGATAGAGATAGAAATATTAAAACAAGAGTGAGGGTAGTTTCCTTAATTGAGTGAGGTTCCAGAGGAGACTGAAGGAGATGAATTGCAATAGTTACTCAGGTCAAAAACCTTTCCTCCAGTCATTTAATTGGGTCCTTCCATATTCTCAGGCCAATAACCTTTACCTGTCATCTAGTTTATCAAAAAATCCTGATTGCTCTGCATTTATACTACACCCAAATTCCAACCATTTCTAACTTCCTCTACCATTGTCTCCCTGGGTCACACTATTGTTGGCCAGGATTATACTAGCCATTTCTTCCCCCTGTGCCTCCTCAGTCTCCTCTCAAAACAAAAGCCAGAATGATCTTTAAAATGCACATCAATCCATGTTATTCCTCTGCTCAGAACCTCAGTAGTGACTCCGCATCTCACTGAAAGTAAGTCCTGATGTGGGCATAGAAAGTGCTGTGCTCTGGCCTACAGTTATTTCTTCTCTAGTTTATTACTCTCCTCTTTGGTTATTGCACTCTATCCATACTGGCTTCCTGTGGTTCCTTAAAGCAGGGTGAGTTCATGCCTCCCCCTCAGGGTTTTGTACTTACTGTTCCCTTGCCTGCAATACTCTTCCTCTAGGTAGCCCCAAAGCTTGCTCTTCCTTACCCATTTTGCTTAAATTTCACCTTCTCGGAGAGTCCTTCTGGCCATTTTATTAGGAATTTCAACCCCTCCCTTCCACCAGCTCTCCTTATTCCTCTTTCCTGCCTTTATATGCTCTATAATTTACTTATTGTGTTTGTTGTCTCCCTTCTTTAGAATGTAAACTTTCTGAGCTTGTCTGTTTTATTCACAGGCCTAGAATCATAGCTGCCACAGAGTAAGCAGTAACTATTTGTTGATGAAATAGGTGAATGAATGAGTGGGGTCTTGGATAAGGAGGAAATTTCACTCTTGAGACAGGAGGAGATAAATGGATCAGTGTGGATATAGATAGGTTTGTGCTGGGAAGGCTGGGGATGTGTGGGGACATAGAAATTTGAAAGTAGTAATGGCAGATGCCTTCAGTTTTCTGGAATAAGGAGGCAAGGTATTCTGCTGAAGGTAATGGTGAGTATGGGGCTGAAGAGAATCTTGAAGGTTTGGGTTAGTTGTTGAGAGGTTTGGGATTCGGAGCTATCCAAGGACAAGTAAAGGACCCAGGCCAGGATAAAGACTATGAATTGATGCAATTTTGCAAGGCTGTTTGATTTTTTTTTTTTTTTTCTGGTAGAACGCAGGAGACTTGGGTTATGAGCAAAATAGGTGGCTTTTGTATTGATTCACGGTTGAATAGATGTGATGGGAGGCCACAGGTGCAAAGGAATCAAAGGAGAAGTCCAGATTGTCAACCATGAGGTCAGATTGGGAAGAAAAGGCCCTCTAAGGAGCAGGTTGATTGATTGGGAGGAAATACAGTCAGAGCTTGGAGGATGGATGAGTTTGAAGAACAGATTAGGCCAGAATGAGGCATGAGAGAACTGAAGGCCTGGAGTTGTGTCAGAAAGTGAACGATTGACATTTAAGATTTGTGTTGACAAGGTCTAGGGTGTAGCTATGGATGTAGGTGGTTGAGAAGACCAAAGGTCATTGTAGTGAAGAAATTTAGAGATTGAAGTATAGGAATGAATCATCCTTGTGGATTTTGAAACCACCCAGGATCATGGCAGGAATTGTGGCAGAGAGGACGCTGGAATGCTAAAGGCTTTAGTGAATGTTGGGAAATGAGTAGGAAGGGAGACAAGGAGTAATGAAAAAGCAAGAAGTAATGATCTGAAATAAATTTAGGAGAACAAGGGACATTCTGACCTACCCTGAGGTTCTTGAGGTGTAGGAAAATCTGGCGAGAGAAAGCTGCTGATGTAAATGATCTTGGCTGTTGCAGGAGCAGGTCAAAGCAATTTGGGTGATATTTCTTTTGGCTAGATTCTGGAGCTAAATTGTTATTGTTTTGTGTGTTTTTTTTAAGGGGAGAATGATGATTTTTATTTTTTTAAATATATTTTATTGATTTTTTACAGAGAGGAAGGGAGAAGAATAGAGAGTTAGAAACATCGATGAGAGAGAAACATCGATTAGCTGCCTCCTGCATACTCCCTACTGGGGATGTGCCTGCAACCAAGGTATAACCATTGACAGGAACTGAACCTGGGACCCTTGAGTCCGCAGGCTAATGCTCTATCCACTGAGCCAAACCGGTTAGGGCTGTTATTATTGTTATATAAACATAATTTATAGCATTTATTTGACAGCTTTGTGTTTCCTCTTGTTAAAAGGAATAAATAAACTTTCCTTTTATTTACATTTACATATATGTTTACATAATATATTTACTTGTATTTAAATATATTATAACAATTTAAAAAATTTTTCCCTTAGGTCTTGGCTTTATGAAGAAAGAGACCTCATATAGTCACTGTAGAGACATCCTTAATATGTGGTTTTGATTTGCCTTTTGTATTTTATTGCTGGGAGTTCCTGCTTACCTCTAACTTTTAGACCCTCCTAGCTAGGTTGGTTGCCTGTTGGTTCTTTGTCTCACTGGACTAGTAATTAACTCTTAGGAAAGCCCTTCACTTCAGAGGTTGCTCAGTGATGAAGGACCACTTCCCCGAGTCTTTGCTCTTCAGACTCTAGATAAAGGAAGAGGTCTGACTGTGTCAGCAAAAATGCTTAATCTGTGAGTTATAAATGGTATCTTGCATATTTCTAAAGAACCAAAATAGTTAGCTGGGAAGTTTCCATTAAATGTTGCCTCTTCCCCACTAATACTACACATTCCTCACTTCACCTTCTGCATAGGGCCCTGCTGGGGTTATCTGTTGATTTATTTTATATGTGATTAGTTTTTTAAAATGTTTGTTCTCTCATACACACAAGAGCTCTTGGCACAATACTTCTTTCGTTTTTGTCCCATCTTTCTGCATGTATGTATGTATGGCTGGCTGGCTGGCTATCTCTTTGTCTTCTAAACTGTTCTCCACCTACCTCTGGTCTCCTTTAGGTATGGTTAGGTTTCTACTACTTTTATATGCTCTTAATAAGTAGATACATACTTAGGAAATAGGTGTTGAATTAATGCATTGAACTTAGAATTCAAACAGCCTAACTTACATAGAAAACTATGCCCAGAGGATTAAATGTCTGTCCAAGGCTACCTAGGTTCAGATGGTATTAGAATCCATTTCTCCTCTCAAGGTTTTGGGGCTTTCTGAAAGATTAATGTCAAAACAAGTAGGGCTGGATTGAATGTGTTCACCAAAGTTAGAGGTAGTTGAACTTCTTGATAATTTAATTATATCTTCTAGGGATATGGGGCTTTCCACCTTTTATTTTACCTGTCACCCTGTTCGGGGATGGGATGATGGGTGTGACTTTTGTTGTTCTTTAACTACTGAGATTGGGGAATGAGGGCCTACGCATAGGAAGGCTTTGTTCTACTTGTAAAACTGGTAGATTTGCTTTTTCCTTGACCTCTACCTTTAGGACATCCTCTGTCTCATGGGTGCTAGTGAAAATGTGGAGCTATGCACTGGGGATAGGGTGAAAGGTACTGGATAATCTCTGGCCTGACAGGCAGAAGCAGAATGTCTGGGGCACTTGTGAGTGGTTTGGGGGAAATTTGAGACTAGAAAAAAAGAATATTATAATCAGGTGCCAGAAGTTCATATGTAGGTCATTTGTGGCTGGTAGGGTTGGCAGAAATAGTGAGTCACACTGGCAGGTTGATAGGATTGAAAAATAACAAATTCTTAGTAATTTATGGGAGAGTCCTTTTTTTCATTTAGACCAGTGGTTCTTAATCTGGGGTTATTTTGTCTGCCAAGGGACATTTGGCAATGGCTAGAGAGGTTTTTGGTTTTTGGTTGTCACAAATTAGTGAGGTAGAAATGTGTGTGTGTGTGTGTGTGTGTGTGTGTGTGTGTGTGTCTGGAATCAAATAGGTAGACACCAGGGAAGCTGTTGGATATTGTACAGTGCATACAACATGCCCTCATAACAGGGAATGAATTATTTAGCTCAAAGTCAATTTTACTCAGATTGGGAAACCCTGATTTAGACCCTGATGATTAATTATGTTATATATGTTATATATATTAGTTATGTTTTATATGTATTCTAGACTTCATATTCCATGATTAAATTGCAAAATTGGATTTATTTCACCTTTTTATTTTCATTCTTTTTTAATTGAGGTGAAATTATTATAACAGTCATTTTAAGGTGAACATTTCAGTTGCATTTAATACATTCATGATGTTGTGCAACCACCGCCTCTGCTGGGGTCCAACCCCAGCAGGTCCAGGGATCCCCAAAGGTGTAGACGGAGTTGGCGAAGAAGGAATGACATGGAGACAGCATTCAGTTGATCAGCAGCCTAGCCAGGATCTCTAGCCAAGTTCTGGTCAGGATCTCCGGCAAAGTTCTGGTTAGGATCTCCAGCCAGATTCTGTGTCCATGTTCTCTTGCTAGGTTCTGTCTCTAGGTTCTGTCCAGGTTCTCCAGCCAGGTTCAGTCACCAGGTTCTAGTCAGGTTCTCTTGCCATGTTCTATCCAGGTTCTGTAGCCAGGTTCTGTCTCTAGGTTCTGTGTAGGTTCTGTGTAGGTTCTGTGTCTAGGTTCTGTGTCCTGTTGTCTTGTTACATCTGTATTTATACCAGTTTGTTCCAATCCTATCAATCTCTATTCCAAAGGTTAGGGTGTTTCTTATCTCCATTCCAGGAAGTAAAGATTATGTAGCTTAAGCATGATTGTTCGTAGTTAAAGTGATTAATTACCCGCCTGGCACTTAGTTAAGGGGTTTTATTCCCTCCCTAACTTCAGGGAAAAATCCCTACCTGGGGAAACAACCTTTCTCAGAGAGGTGACCTTGGTTAAAACACATAGCGCCAAGAAGGTGAGCAAACATATTAAGAACAGTGTGCCATATACACCAGGTTCCTTGAAACATATGCTGTGCAGATGTTTCTTCCCTGCAGCGACTGTGTCAAGCAGCAAGGATGGACCGGCTCCGGGCACGCCTCCATGTAGTTCCAAAACATTTTCATTACCCCAAAAGAAAACCTGTACCCTTGAAGCAGTTACTTCCCATTGCCTCCTTCCCCAGGAGTATGAAAACCGCCAGTCTGCTTTCTGTCTCTGGATTTACCTATTCTGCATATTTCATATAAATGGAATGAATCATGATTGTCTTTTGTGACTGGCTTATATCACTTAGCATAATATTTTTGAAATTCATTCATGTATCAGTACTCCATCCATTTTTATGGCTGAATAATATTCCATTGCATAGATATACCACAATTTGTTTATCTATTTATCCATTGATGGATATTTTGATTGTTTTCCATCTTTGCCTATTGTGAACAATGCAACTGTGAATATCTGTGTATAAGTTTTTGTTGAAAAACAAAATTATTTTTCAGGTTTTCTTTTGGCATATACCCAGGAGTGGAATTGCCGGGTCATATGGTAATTCTATGTTTAGCTTTTTGAGGAACTGCCAAACTATTTTTCATAGTGGCTGATCCATTTTACATTTTACCAGCAAGTATGGGGGTTCCAGTGTCTCCACATCCTTGCCAACACTTGTTTTTTGTTTTTGTTCTTTTTAAATGATAGCCATCTTAGTAGGTATAAAAAGCAGTATCTCTTTTATTTTTTATTGTGGTAAAATGGTAAAATATACATAACATAAAATTTACCATTTTATTATTTCACTTTTGATACAGACTGGTCATTCAACAAGTGTATTTTGAGGCCCCACTCATGAGGGCATCATTAAAGCACTGGAAATTATAATGAGCAGAACAGGTATAGGCCCTGAGGAGGAGGCATTATTGAAGCCCCACCCGCAACGCTGTCAAGTCCTGGAAGTGATTTTGCAGAAAGTATAGGTGTTTGTTTAGGTGTGTTTAAGTTCCTTTCAAGGGCAAATTAGTAGTTTAAAAGACAAAAAGAAAAAAGTAAAGGAAGAGAGATACAAGACCCAGTAGTGAGGAGGAAGGAGGACTCCTGCTATGGCATTTGTCCCTGCCCTGTAGTCCACTGGGGAAATCCTGTGTTTCGGGTTCTTTTAAAACCTCCCTAAGCTGTTTTGTTGTTTTTTTTAAATCCTCACCAAAGGATGTTTTTATTATTTATTTATTTTTTATTTTTGAGAGAGAGAAACACTGATGTGAGAAAGAAACATTGACTGGTTGCCTCCCTTGTGCACCCTGACCCGGGATCAAACCTGCAGTTTAGGGATGTGTCCTGACTGGAAGTTGAACCCGCCAATTTTTGTGTATGGGATGATGCTCCAGTCAACTGAGCCACCTGGCCAGAGTCCGAAGCTGGTTCTTAAAACATCTTTCATTGTGGTCTGTCTGTATCATTTCCACCATACAGGTGGGACAATTGTATTTCCTTTTGAATTGATTAAAAAGCAAAATTGCATATGCTGCTGCTCATCACTGTGATCTTTAAGAATCAGCCCAAGTGAGATAAGGTGGGCCAGGGTCTGGCAGGACTGAACTCTGGCCTGCTGAGCCTCTTTCTCAGCAAAGCCCCTGAGATGTGGGCTGAGCTGAGGTCAAGTCCACGTGGAAAGCACAATAATGGTCAGTGGACACGAAGTTTCCTTGGCAGACTATGTAAGTGAACATTCCCCAGGAGGAAGTGTTTAGGTAGTAGTTCCCATGAAGGAATACAGCAAAGTGTTTCTTTTCCTCCCATAGTTGGGGTCTTAGGAATGCTGTGACAAGTGACCAAAAACTGAATGGCTTACAATAAGAGATTTATATTCTCACAGTTATGGAGGCCAGGAGTATGAAATCAAGATGTCCACAGGAGCACATTCTGTCTAGGGGAGAATCCTTTCTTGCTTCTTTTAGGGCAGTGGTCAGCAAACTGCGGCCCCTTGAGTGTGGCTCTTCCACAAAATACCACGTGTGGGCGCGCACGTACAGTGCGATTGAAACTTTGTGGCCACACTCAAGGGGCCAAAGAGCCACATGTGGCTTGAGAGCCGCAGTTTGCTGACCACTGTTCTAGGGTATCCTTGGCTTGTGGATACATCACTCCAGTCTCTGCATCCATCGTCACATGACCTTCTTCTCTCTCCTCTCTCTCTCTCTTTTTAAATGTAAGCAATTATTATTTTTCTTCTTTTTTTAAATTGATTTCAGAGAGGAAGAGAGAGAGATAGAAACATCAATGATGAAAGAGAATCATTGATTGGTTGCCTCCTGCATGCATCGAGCCCACAACCCGGGTATGTGCCCTTGGCCAAAATTGAACCTGAAACCCTTTAGTCCACAGGTCGACATGCTATCCACTGAGCCAAACTGGATAGGGCTCCTCTTTTCTTTGTGTCTCTCCTCTGAGTGTCTTGGTCTAAGGCTGGGGTGGAGAACGTCTGGCTCACGGGCCTTATAAGGCCTGGGAAATCATTTGGTCTGGCCCTGCCAAGGCTTTAAGGGTGAGTTAAATGTTTGACCAATGTTGCAGGCTAATTTTAAAGTTGATAATTTTGTATGGCTTGCAAGTGGTGTTATAAATATCCAAATGGCCCTTGGCAGAAAAAAGGTTCCCCACCTCTGGTCTAAGGACACTTATGTTTGGATTTAGGGCCTACCGGTATTAATCCAGGATGATCTCATTTTGAGATCCTTAATTTAATTACATCTGCAAAGACCCTTTTTCCAAATAAGGTCACATTTACAGGTTTCTGTGCTTAGGACATGGGCCATCACTCAGCCCACCACAGGGGTGAAGGAGACAAGGTGCCCGGAGTGCCTGATTTGGACAGGAGACAAGGTGTCGTGGAAAGTGCACAACTGAGACCCTCACGGGGCACCTACAATATTGCTGTTACTCTCCCTGGAAGCTGTTAGCTTGAAATGCCAGCTCCACAGGGGAAGGTCGGCGGTGATCTGATCAGACCTGGCTTTACCAGAGACAATTTACTAGACCTCAGCTCACACCTAGTGAACCTTTACCCATCTGACCCACATCTGTGTTTCTTCCGTGAGCCCCTCCTCTTCCCTCTCTCCTTCCTTGTCAGACGTTTTGTCTCCCGTACTTTGCTTCCTTTGGTATATTTTTGTTTGATCATGGACAGTAAATCAAATAGAAGTATGTATTTTAGTAATTCGAATTTTTATTAAGTAATTGTTTGCTGCTTGTCTTCTGAGCTCACTCAGCAGATGATGGTGCTGGAGCCTTGCACTGACCTCCCTTCCTAGATTCTTGATCTTTGGCCACATGATTTGGGATGTGAGTCTAGGAGCTAATGGGACTGTATCATGCATGTGCCTTCACATGCTTATATTTCATTTTCCTTGACAGTGTACCTGTATAATAGGGAGCCATTAGATAAAGGGAGAGGATGGGTTTCCTGAGACCTTGAATTACCCACTTCCATTGAATATTCCTGGTCTCCCCAAGGTCTAGAGCTTGGGCCATCATATATGGTTAAAGTACTCTGTTGAAATGCAAATATCCCCTAAGGATAATAGTATTTCTAAAGGTCCAGAAACCTAGTCAGCTCTTCTCCAAATAACACTTTAAGATTGACAAAAATATTGGCAAATCTGTAACGTTGAGAGTATAGGTAGAGTGAATGACACAAAGGCTCTGGAATCTTTGCCTACCTTGGAGATCATGATTGGGTTGTTTTTTATAAAGTAGGTTATGTCTGCCACTGTGGCATGAAGGTGCCAGTTTTTAATTTTTCCAAGTAATATCCTGCCTCCTTAGGCAACACTGAGACCTGCTGGGTAAAAATTACTGTACATAGTTTAGTCCTGGAAGGTTGAATGGTGAAGGGGACAAGGGTTATTAAGGGAGATAATAGAAAGGACCTTTATCAATTTAATACAGTACAAACATAAACAAAAAGCATCCTTCCCTAGATTATGATTAAAAAAATGCAGTTGTACTTACATGCATATATCCATAACACATGGACACAGACAATAGTGCAATGAAGGCCTGGGGTGGGGGGGAGGTGCGTGGGAGCAGGGTGGAGGGAGCTATTGGGGTGGGGGGACACAACTGTAATACTTTCAACAATAAAGATAAATTTAAAAAACAAGGAAAACAAAAATACAATTGTAGTCCTTTTCTGGTCAAACTCCTGAGTGTTAGCTGTGTCATCCTCAGAGTCATCTCCATAATAATGAGCTTACTTTTAGTGTTTTACTGGAATTCAGAGCCAAGACTCAAATTATAAGAGAAAATTTATTTAGAAAGTCACAGAGGTAGGAGAAATGGGCTCAGGAAACAAGTTATGGAGGCAAAAGAAGGGCCCTTGGAGCTTTGGAGAAAGAATGGTAAAGGTAACATGCTTGGGGGTAAGAGGAGGGGGATAGGAAAAGGTATTGGGTGATAGCACTATTCCTAAGGGGGAGAGTGCTCTGGATCCTCTGTCCTAAGGGCTTTTAAGGGTGGGGAATTTAGGGAGGTTTCCTGGGAGGATCTCAATAGAATATTCAACAACTCTTCAGGTGTGTCATTTCAGGGTCATCATCTCTGCTGATTGGTTGGTGCCAGGGCAGGGCGTCATTAGTCTTTGCAAGAGTTTGTATGGGGGTTCTATGAAGCTATCTCCTGCTCCTTGTTCCTCCTCTAAGGGGGTCTACCACATGACTAGCAACATGTGGGATGAAGAAAGGTCAGGGGACGGTTCAGACTGCATGACCAGTGATATGAAAGATCAGGGGATCTAAATCACGTGACTAGTGGTATACTAGGGGAGGAAAGGTTGCCCTAGGGGGAAGGGGGGCGCACAAGTGCTTGTTTTCCCAGTTTTACCCGTTGCTAGGCACCCATCCTGGTATCCTTCTGTACCTGGCCTATCATTCTTGCTGTGCTCATTTCTTTCTAACTGCCTACCACACATTTATTGCCAGAACACATTGCTTCTCTATAGAAAGTTTGCTAGGCCTTCTGTGGTCCTGTTCCATCTTGACTATATCTAGCAGAAATTCCTCAAAGTTTGAGCAGGTGGGATGGTATCCTTCCTGGTTTCCAGCTCAGATGCAGGGTTTCTCTATTCTTATGTTTCTTTAGCATCAGGATCATGGATGATGTATGTCTACTCTAGGTCATTAAGTCTTGAAAATATTTTAAAGTGATTGGCAGATATTTAGGATTCACTCATTCATTTAAGTTTTTGTTACATATCCAGGCACTGAGATACTAGCTCAAAGCCTCTTACAATCATGTTTATTTTTGCATCTCCGACACTAAGTGTAACTAGTGACAGCACAAAAAGGAAAGACTTGTCAAAGTCTGTTGAACTAAAAACCACTGGATTCTGTGAAGACAAAAGTATGTAATACATATCCCTCTGTTCAGTTGGATTGTGGTAAAGTGGGGAAGACGTAGACACACAACAATTCTGTGATCTGAGTGCTGTAAGAGAGGGATCACAAAGAAGGGAAAAAACAATTGCTTGGGGGATGTTAGAGGTCAGGAAGAGCCTTTTTATAAATATGATATTTGAGCTGAGCCTTTAAAGATAGTTTTTCAGAGTAGAAAAACCAGGGAGGGGATGTAGTAAGCATAGAAACATCTCAAGCAAAGATACAAAGTCAGGAAAGTACAAAGCATGTTCCTAGAGCAGTAAGTTGTCTTGTATCGCTGGAATAGTGAGTTTATGGGGGTGGAGGTAAGGAATAGGCTGGAACAGTAGATCCAGACCACATCATGAAGGCTTGAATGCCATATTGAGATTTGTGAACTTTATAGGCAGTGGAACACTGTTAAAAGTGTCCATTATAGCCCTGGTCAGTGTGGCTCAGTTGGTTGGGCTTCATCCTGTGCACTGGAAGGTTGCTGGTTCAATTCCTAGTTGGCATATGCCTGGGTTGCAGGCTCAATCCCCAGTTAGGGGGCTTGCAGGAGGCAGCCAATTGATGTTTCACTCACATCAATGTTTCTCTCCCTCTCCCTTCCTCTGTCTCTAAAAATCAATTTTTTAAAAAGTTTTTGTTATAGAGATGGAGAACATATTAGTTGTTGCCAGGAATTAGGAATGGTGGTGGATGAGGAAGAGGTAGGGAGGAGGATGAGTTGACTATAAAGGGGCAGTGCAAAGGATGGAAAAATTCTCTGTCTTGATTGTGGTGGTGGTTACATGAATCTATACGTGTGATATGTTTGCGTAAAACTATACCTACACATACATACATATAAGTGTATATAAAATTGGCAAAATCTGAATAAGGTCTGAAGATTGTGCCAGTGTCAATTTTATGAGATGCTACTATTGAGGGAAATTGTTGAAGGGAATATAGGTCCTCTTTGTACTGTTTTTTTCAACTTCCTATGAATCTACACTTCAGAATAACAAATGGGGGGCGCGGAGTTTAAGGAGGAAAACTTGATGAAGGAGAAGCTGAAGCAAGGAGAATGATTAGAGCTTTCATTTATTTAACAGTATTTTATTGGGAAATGCTATTTCAGATACTGTGTAACATGCTTGGGAAGTTATAAAACATGATGCCTATCCTTGAGGAATTGTTGAGTGGAGGAGACAGATATGTTTTAAATAATATTGTTTTTGTATTGATAAAGATAGTTTTAAAGCACTGTGAAAAGGGGGGACAAACTGCTGGGGGTAGAGAAGGCTTCATAGTGAGTGACACAATGGCTGAGCTGACTGAGGGAAGAGTGAGAGTTTGGGCAGCGTACACTGGGGTTCTGCAACAGTGCAGGTGAAAGATATAGCTAAAATTAATGGTAGTAGGAATTGAGAGTGAGGAATGGATTCAAGACCATTTTGAAATTGATGCAAATTGTTTATATAAAATGTGTTTAGACAAAGTTTGTTTGAGTTTGACTGAATGTTTGATGGCTCTATTAGCCAAAATTTAGGGAAAGGTTTTGGCCAGAATATATTGGGTTTGAGATATCTGAAGAGCTTCATGTGGAGAGCCTGGTTTGTGGAGCTCAGTAGAAGCAAAGCCTAGAGGGAGAGATATATTGGACCTTGAGCTGCATCCGCACTGGACCACTTGCCTCTTCCTCAAATCATCAATCCTCAGCATGTTTTAAGTCTGTGCCTTGGCCTGGAATGTCCCTTTCTTCCTTCCCTATAAGGTGAAATCCCACTCCCGTAGACCTACTTCAGAATAGAGGTAGTGGTTGGAACTTTGCTAGCATGTGAATTTTGTCTACAGATACCAACTGACCTTTGCTAGCAGGTGAATTTTGTCTACGCTACCCAACTGTAGAAAAGGAAAGAAGAAGGTCAGGACCTGGATCTGGAGGTGGCAAGCCCAGGGGAAGGAGATGAGCAGTTGGAGAGCAGAACAAAAAAGTAGTGAGACCAGATGGAATTTTGTTGCTCAGTCACAGCAGACCTGACCAACCAGAATTAGACATACTAGAAGAAACAGGCCATAATATACCTAAGTTGTAGAGTTCCTGACAACGAAAAATCAGCATTCGGTCAAAGTCCACCCAGAGTTCCATCTCATATGTAGAGCTGTCCAACATGGAATTGTGCCTTGCCAGCCTGATTAATTTTTAAGATCTGATTCTCTGAAGTGTCTGGGCATTGAAGTGCATCAAAGGCAGCTTTTGTTTTTCTGAAGTTGGTCAAAATAATACTGGGGAGTCACGTTACTGTAACCTTGAGCTCTGGATGTTCTGGAGGGATGAGATCAGACTCTTTAACTTCCCTGGTTTCAGAATGCTCTCTACCTTTTGCAGGCAGGTCCTCTGGAATTGGGAGTGGGCATGCTTCCTATTGGATTCTGTGCCCTTTATGATTGGAAAATGCCTTATTTTCCGGCTACAGATAGAGAATAGCACCACGAAGGAGCACCTACTTCTGTGCGTGCTTCCTCTTCTGTCCATTACTTGAATGATGTAGTCTTTTGTTTGAGTTCTGAAAAACTGCTGTCAATCCCTGAAATACCAGGTTTCAACACAAGTGTACTCTGAATAATACACTTTTTACACTGTGTCGTCCCACAGCAGATGGTGGTGATGGTGATGATGATTATAGTCTGGGTTCTTCTGTACAAGGTCTCCTTAATTCTTTTATTACATAGTATCTGAAATGGCATATTTTTTCTTTATTTTAGAGGGAGAGGAAGGGACGGGAGGGAGAGGGAAACAGGGAGGGAGGGCGAGAGGGAGGAACGGAGGGAGGGGGGAGGGAGAGAGGAAGAAACATCAATGTTGTGTTTTTCTTTTTAATATGTTTTTATTGATTTCAGAGAGGAAGGAAGAGGGAGAGAGAGATGGAAACATCAATGATGAGAGAGAATCATTGGTTGGCTGCCTCCTGTACACTCCACACTGGGGATCGAGCCCACAACCTGGGCATGTGCCCTGACCAGGAATCAAACTCTGACCTTCTGGTTCATAGGTCGATGCTCATCCACTGAGCCACACTGGCTGGGCTCTGCTTATTTAAAAAATTGGATTGTTTTGTTGAGTTATATGAGTACTTTATATATTTTGGAAATTAAACCCTTATTGGATGTATCATTGGCAAATACGTTCTCCCATACAGTGGGTTCCCTTTTCATTTTGATACTGGTTTCTTTTGCTGTGCAGAAGCTTTTTAGTTGGATGTAGTCCCTTTTGTTTATTTTTTCCTTTATTTTTATTGCCCTAGGCAATATATCTGTGAAAATTCTGCTACTTGAGATGTTTGATATTTTGCTGCATACGTTCTTCTAGGATTTTTATGGGTTCTTGACTTACATTTAAGTCTTTTATCTATTTGAGTTTATTCTTGTGTATGATGTAAGTTGGTGGTCTCGTTTAATTTTTTTGCATGTACCTGTCCAATTTTCCCAACACCATTTATTGAAGAGACTGTCTTTACTCCATTGTATGCTCTTGCCTCCATTGTCAAATATTAATTGAGCATAATGGCTTGGGTCAATTTCTGGGTTCTTTGTTCTGTCCCATTGATCTATATGCCTATTCTTGTGCCAGTGCAGTGGCTTGGTAGTATAACTTGACATCAGATACTGTGATCCCTCCAACTTTGTTCTTTCTCAGGATTGCCACAGCTATTCAGAGTCTTTTTTTTTGGTTCCATATGAATTTTTGGAGTATTTGTTCTAGATCTGTGAAATATGCCGTTGGTAATTTAATAGGGATTGCATTGAATCTATAGATTGCTTTGGGTAGCATGGACACTTTAATGATGCAAATTTTGCCATTCCATGAACAGTATTCTTACACTTGTTTATATCTTTTTCTATCTTTTTTCAATGTCCTGTAGTTTTCTGAGTACAAGTATTTTACGTCCTTGGTTAAGTTTATTTCTAAGTATCTTAATTTTTTTGTTGCAATGGTAAATGGGATTTTTTTTTTAAGTTTCTCTTTCTGAGATATTATTGGTGTATATAAATGCCATCAATTTCTGGGTGTTAATTTTTTATCCTGCTACATTACCAAATTCATTTATTAAATCTAGTAGTTCTTTGGTGGAGCATCTTTATAACCACTACTTTAAAACTCTATGTTTGATAACTTGCTTACCTCTATCTCATCTAGATCTTTTTCTGGTGATTCCTCCTTTTCTTTAATTTGGCGTTTGTTTCTTTGTCTCCCCATTTTAACACATTGTTTGCGGGTAGTTTTTATCGTGCGCTAACGGGTGGCGCCGGCCATTTTTGCTAATTTTTTGCGCAAATGGCAATGTTCAGTAAAATTACGATAACTTTAGTTTACGTATTTATACGTTACCCGCATTCTACCGCTAGTCTATAAAAAACGTATTAATACGTGTCCCGCGCTCTACTACACTGGTAGAACGTATAAATACGTAAAACGTGTAAATATGTTTCCCGCATACAGTGTGTTAATTGTCTTTGTGTTTGTGTTTATATATTAGATATGCCTGCTGTGACTCCCAGTCTTTGTGGGTGGACTTTTGTAGTAAATGTCCTGTGGGAACTAGTGGTGTGGTTTCCTTGTACTACTGAGTTGTATGTTCTAGGCATGTCCCTTTTGTGGGTTATTTGGGCTCTCCTATTGTAATTGGGTCTTGATTGTTATTGTCCAGTTCATGGGAGGACTCTCCTCTCAGGTTGTCTAACTGAGGCTCAGCCACTACCACAGCATGTTATACAGGTGTTGCCTCTATGAAGTTTCTTCAGTGTTCCTTAGATAAAATATGTCCAATCAGCTATACTTCTCTTGTTTTTTCAAGCTGACTATGCAGTAATTTAGCTGTAAATCCAGTCGATGGCTTGGAACAAGGGGACTCAGCCTCTTGCCAGAGGACTCAGACATCTTAGGTCCCCTTATTTGTTTTAGATTTAACCACTATAAAAGCTGAAAAGTGTCATGATCACCTTCTCTAAGTTGGAATCCCAGAAGGCCAGTGATGTAATTCAGTCTGAATCTTAAGGCCTGAGTACCAGAAGGTCTGGAGGTGAATGTCCCAGCATTTGCAATCACATAGAAAAGGACCATCTCTGCATTTTGATTGGAGTGTGTAGTAATTGTACTTTTTTTCTTTCAGGATGCTTTACAATATTACATTTTTGAGATTCATCTATGTTGGTAGTATCAGTATGAAGGAACTTCATACCTTCTTAATTCTGCATAGTATTCTACTTTACAGATATCCTATCATGTGCTTATCCATTCATCTTTTGAAGGACAGTTGAATTTTTTGAGTTTTGACTGTTAACATTCTTTATAAGTCTGTGTGGATATTTGTTTCACTTCTCTAAGAGTAGAATTGCTGGCTCGTATAGTAAATGTATGCTTAACTTTGGAAAATTTGTTTCTTATAAAGTTGTGTAATTTTACATTCCTGCCAGCAGTGTATGAAAGTTTTTGTTTCTCTGACTTCTCACCAAGCACTTGGATTGTCAGTCTTTTAATTTTGCAAAACTATAGATTTTTCTGTATTGCTTTCTCACTGTACTTTTATTAGTTATTTCTAGTTAATTTTCTTGAATTTATTTTTTATAAGTTATGAACCTTTAGTCTGAATACTGAATATTTTTAGTATTTCTCTATTTGATCTTCTAGCTGAACTTAATTGATTTAAACTTCCAAAATAAGTTTATTACATTTGAAAAAATTTTATAAAAATAATTAAAATCAAAATATGTTGACATTCCTTGAAAGAGTCAATTGAAAAAGTCAAAACAAATTCTTTAGTGATGAGTGTGAATGAGCTGTTACTCAGTTATTAGTTAAGTATCTATTTTCTCATTATTAACCGAATAGTGTCAAAATTTATTTATTAATGTTGTTTCTTTTAAACAGTTATTAATTTTGTTTTCATATACACCACTTTATGAATTCAGTGTTCCAACTCTGAGCAATACATAGGCTATCTGTGATTAAATATAAACTTGAAGGATAAGTAAATTCTGTTGTCTCTCCCTATGACAGATTCAGAAGTGTCTACAATCTTTAAAAACACTTGAATGTATTTATGTTACATGTTGTAGAAATTCTGTGATGGATTATTTTTTTAAAGGTATATATTTGTTTCTTTTAAATACTTTCACCTTCCTGCCACAGTCATTTATCAACCTTTATAAGTTAACAGATATACTTTTATGTGATCCTGGGATATATATGTGACAGATCATTGCCTAGAGCTGGGTTTTTCAAACATGACACTATTGATATTTAGGGCTGGATAATTTACTATGTGGGGTGCATTGTAGGATGTTACCAGCATCTGTGGTCTCTACCCATTTAATGCCAATAGTTCCCCCTACTCCTCCAAGTTGTGACAACCAAAAATGTTTCAAGATATCTACCAAATGTTTCCTCTTGGTGGGCAAAATTGCCCTATCGAGAAACAGTGGTGTGACAGATCTTGAAGTGGGTTTAGGTGCTACCCAATAAGAGACACTGGCAAGATAGGAGAAAATTTCATTGGTTGGTGGAATCCTGGTGGACCATTTCTTGAAAATTCTAGTCTAGAAATTAGAGAAACTGGGAATTTGGAGAAGTAGCCTTCCTTTTGTTGCAGTTTGTGGATTCTATAAAGCACTTGGTTCTTCTGCCTCACTTCGCAATCTTCTTATTGCCCCTCGGTGGAGTAGGAGTACCAGGAGGGGGTAACTGGAAGTTATTAATAAAATGTTAGGAAAATGTCAGCAGATCCCTGATGACATCTTGCCCCAACTTTCCTATTTAAGCTCCATTAGACTGTTGTGGTCTGAAATATAGAACCAACTCTGATTCTCTTGGTTCCAGAGTAAAGTTATTTATGTCATTTACAGAGACTTCTTCCTTAAACCTGGTTTTATTTCTCTTGCTCTGGTTCACTGTAAGTTGTAGGAATGACACTTTTTATACCTTGATGGCAAATGGCAAAATCTCTTGTGTGGGATCAAAATGGCATTGTGTATGATTAGCAGACCTTACTAGTTTTGATTCATTTCTAATTATTTCATATTCTTTTTTTAAAAAATATATTTTATTGATTTTTTTACAGAGAGGAAGGGAGAGAGATAGAGAGATAGAAACATAGATGAGAGAGAAACATCGATCAGCCGCCTCCCGCACATCTCCTACTGGGGATGTGCCCGCAACCCAGGTACATGCCCTTGACCGGAATCGAACCTGGGACCCTTCAGTCTGCAGGCCGACGCTCCATCCACTGAGCCAAACCGGTTTTGGCTAATTATTTCATATTCTAATTGAGACAGGTTACATAGGGTACTGAAATGGACTTCATTTTTTGCTTTGTTACTGTGCTCTTTTGAATTAATTCCTTTATCCACTTTATGCCTTAAATCTACCTATTTCTCAAAGTCAGTGAGAGTAATAAAATTGCAGATATTTAAAATACTAACTTATTAACTATAAATATTCTAACTACATTTTAAGTAAATGCTCTGTAAAACTTGGACATACAGAATGGATTTGGCTTTCTAAATCTTACCAGTCCTTCATAATCCAATCAGAATTTCACATGTCCCAAGAAACTTTTCCTACCAATTCCAGCTAACATTAGTCTTTCTATAGGCTTACTTTTTTTCCCCTTCTCTTTGTTTCATGACTGTCTCGCCAACAAATTGTAAAAGTGTTTGTTCTGGGAGGTAGAAGTGGGGATTTGATAGGACATCACATTTTTATACTACAGTAAGTCCTTTTTATGTTTTATTTCATTTGATCTTCCTACTAACTTTAAGATTATTAGGATAGCTATAATTATTTCCATACTACATCAGAAAATGGAGCTTTAGAAAAGCCTTTCCAGCATTACCCAGTTTATAGGTGGTTAAGCCAATGATAGTACCTGTTAAGTATTGGGATTCCAAACCTAAAGCTGATTTTGATTTGTCTTATATTTGCAGTGTGTAGGATCTTAGTGTTACCAGTTAAAGTATTGAGACATCTAAGCCTTCTATATTAAGTAGGCTTGTGTACAAGGTTAGTGGGGATGGCTTATGCTGAATCACTCCTGCCCTGGCGCTGTCCTCCAGGAAGGACAGGCACTGCGGAACAGCAATCTGGGTGTGGATATACAGACTGACTATACAACAATTTCTCTCTATAGCCTTCTTGGAATGTGTGTTCTTTCCTGTTCTTAGGCCCCTTTGCTGACCAAAGTCCCAATGTCCTTTGCTGTAATCCTTAGTATTTCTGTTACTACTGATAGAGCTTTGTGATAATACCAGCTAAAACTGGGTGTTTAGGGATAGACTCTAGTGTGACTGGAGTGATCAGAAAGTTAGTATGCCTCATTCAGCATGCAAACTGCAGACATTCTTTGCTGGTAGCTATTAAGTTCATAGAATGGGGAATGAAGCTCCCAGCTTGTCTGCATGTCTGACCTCTGTTGTTGGTTGTCCCATGCATTGAGCACAGTCATATAGAGGTTTTGACTTACTCCCCTAGCTTTGCAGAGTTAGCTTCTGTCGTTTATTTTATCAGAACCAGTTGGACCATGTTTTCTTTCAATCATAGGCTTAGTTTCTTCTGTAGAGATAAAATGGAAGCTACCTTAAAACAAACTAGGAGCTGCTGACTTCCCTGTGCCTGAACTACCTAGTCCAGGTGCTCTGTATCTATATGTGAACACTTGAGGCAGGTCATGCCTAGGGATTACTCTCTGCTTTGAAGGACACTTGTGTCAGCTTCTCAGACTCAGTACACATATAGTACGCAAGAAGTCAGTCTTATTTCAAACCCTAATCACAAAGTCATCTGAAGGTACTCCTTTATCTTTTTTATTTTTTTTAAGATTTTAAATTGATATTTAGAGAGAGAAAGGGAAAGGGATAGATAGGAACATCAATGTGAGAGCAAAACATTGATCAGCTGCCTCCTATATGCTCCCTACTGGGGATTGAGGCTGAAACCCGGGCATGTGCCTTGACCAGGAATTGAACCAGCAACCTTTCAGTGCATGGGATGATGCCCCAGCAACTGAGCCACACTGGCCAGGGTGCCTCTACCTTCTTTTAGTTGGAATATTGCATCCCCTAGGTCTCCTTTTACTGATTATCTTCTTTCATGGTGTTGACTCTGTACCTTAGTGCTTGACCACTAGTCAGTTTGAGTCCAGTAATTGTATTCTCCACTCTGTCCAGCATAAGATCTATTTGTTTTGGCTCTATTTGGTTTATTTCCTGACTTTGACATGTTTCTGCCAAGGGTTAACTTATTGCCTGGTCTAAGAACTATTCAACCTTTGTCCACTCTGACTCATCTTTGCCCCCCCCCAAGACATCCTATATAATAAAGAGGTAATATGCAAATTAACCCTCATGCCCTCACAGGACAGCTGCCTACAACCAGGTCGGCAGGGGGGTTAGTGAGGGACGACCAAACGAAACGACTGAACAAGCAGGCTGGTGTGGGGTGACCAGGCCGGCAGGGGGGTTAGTGAGGGATGACCAAATGATTGAACAGCAGGCTGTGTGGGGCGACCAGGCTGGCAGGGGGTGGGGGGCTGTGAGGGTCGACCAGGCCAGCAGGGGGGACAGTTGGGGGCAACCAAGGCCAGGGGGTAGGGCAGTTAGAGGCGACCAGGCCGGCAGAAGGGGCAGTAAGAGGTGACCAGGCTGGTGGGGGGGCAGTTAGGGGCAACCAGGCTGGCAGGGGGTGGGATTGCAGTTGGGGGCATGTAGGGGAGCAGTTAGGCTGGCAACGGCGGCAGTGAGGGGCAACTAGGCCAGTGGTGGGGGCAGTTGGGGTTGACCCAGCTGGCGGGGGGGGGGACGGGGGACAGTTGGGGACGACCAGGCCAGCAGTGGGGGCAGTAAGGGGTGACCAGGCCAGCGGGGGTGGGGGGAAGTTAGGAGTGACCAGGCCAACAGGGAGGGGGCAGTTGGGGGCAACCTGGCCGGCAGCGGGGGACAGTTAGGGGCGATCAGGCTGGCATTCAGAGGCAGTGAGGGGCAATCAGGCCAGCAGGGGAGGGCAGTTAGAGGCAGACAGGTGAGTGAGTAGGAGCTAGTGGTCCAAGATTGTGAGAGGAATCCTGGATTGGAGAGGGTGCAGGCTGGGCTGAGGGGACTCCCCCCTCATCCCCCCCGCATGAATTTTGTGCACCAGGCCTCTAGTTTAGTTAGAACCCTGGTTTCTCATCTTTACTGTGATCCTTAACCTCAGATGAATTTGTGATTAGGGTTTGAAAGAAGACTGACTTCATGTGTGCTATATGTGTACTCTATGAGCATATTGTTCATAGGTCTCTTAGGATTGATTGCACCTACCATAAAAGATAGCTAAAAAGCAACAGAAGTGCTGCAGGTAGCTAAAAAGCAACAGACAGTCAGGCTGCCTTTTTGATAGCAATTCTTTCATTTATTGGTGGAGGATCCAGATTGATCTCTTTATAAATATTGTCCCACATTATGTACTGCAATAGTTCTAACAATAGTAAACCTTGATCCACAGATTAGATGTGCCATTTAATAAAAATAAACAATGTAGAACTCAATAAAACCAGTCTATTTAATGGAAACGTCATAAAAACCTGCATGAACAAAAAAAAACACACCAAAAAACAAAACAAAAAAAACAACCAAAAAAAAAACCCAACAAAAAACGCACACACAAAAAAACAAAAGAAGAGCCGAACCGGTTTGGCTCAGTGGATAGAGCGTCGGCCTGGGGACTCAAGGGTCCCGGGTTCGATTCCGGTCAAGGGCGTGTACCCTGGTTGCGGGCACATCCCCGGTAGGAGATGTGCAGGAGGCAGCTGATCGATGTTTCTCTCTCATCGATGTTTCTAACTCTCTGTCTCTCTCCCTTCCGCTCTGTAAAAAAATCAATAAAATATATTTAAAAAAAAAAAAAAAAAACAAAAGAAGAAAAAAAACATTTAGCTGTAGTAGCAAGTGTAAAACAAATGTCAGAACTAAGTAGTCACAAAATTACCAGGTGTGGTTTCAGGACTAGGCCTCATTTCCTCTGAGGGAAGGATTTCTGGATACTTACATCTTCTGAAGCCATCTATTGCTGACAGCAAACCATTATAATACATAAAGAGTCATGTTAAGAAGAGGATGGGTTTAGTTTTCCCCCTTAATATAAGGGATGGAGAAGCTGATGCTCATGACAAATATTGAAAATGGAATAAATTTTATATCATCAAAAGTTCCTATAACCAGTTTAGTTTTACAAGGCTGCAGGTCATATCAGACACCACCTAGTGGATATTACTTAGGTAGGAAGGGGTAGTAGAGATGTGGATGAATGTATGTTGACTGCTTCTGTGGTTAAACATGTGCCAGGTGCTTTATGGTGCTATTTCATGTAATCTTCATAACACTTCTGTGGAGTAGCTGATGGTTCCTCATTTTATGAATGAGCTGAGCTCACAGTACTACGGAGCGTTCGCACTGGGATTTGAACCTGGACCTAACTCCAAAGCCTTGCTCCTTAGAATGAAGCAGGCTTGCTTTAGAAAATGGAAGCTGCTGATTTTAGCAGAAAGGCAGGTGATATGTAAGGACAGCCTCGATTCCCTTGTTTCATAGATTGCTACCTTTGAAAGTCTGCTGCAATAATTCTCAACACCAGCTGTCTATCAGGACCACTTGTGAAGATTTTTAAAAAGGAAAAACAAACCCCCTAGCCCAGTGGTCGGCAAACTCGTTAGTCAACAGAGCCAAATATCAACAGTACAACGATTGAAATTTCTTTTGAGAGCCAAATTTTTTAAACTTAAACTATATAGGTAGGTACATTGTTATTAACTTAATTAGGGTACTCCTAAGGCTTAGGAAGAGCCACACTCAAGGGGCCAAAGAGCCGCATGTGGCTCGCGAGCCGCAGTTTGCCAACTACTGCCCTAACCCAAGGATTCTGAATCCAGGTGGGTTCTGGATTCGGGGCTAGGACTTCCAATATAATTTTGGTATGCAGTTAGGATTGAGAAACTGTATAGAGAGAATGATGGAACAGATGTGAACCCTGGAGTTGCCCTAGAAATATTTCTAAACCTCTTGTGAGAGAAAACTGAGATCCAGACAGCTCAGAATCTAGATATTCCTTCTTCATTCAGTCTAGCACTTACCCGGCATTGACTGTTTGTTATTCTAGGTGATTCAGAAAGTGCAAAGAAAAAATACTTTCCCTGCCTTTGAAGAGTTTTTAGCTAAAGTCCACATAGTGTATTAATGCAAAACACAATTGGAACCCAGGTTTTCCGACTTTATTGGGGTTATAAAGGCTTTTTTAAAAAATATCTTTTCCATTGGTTTTTAGAGAAAGTGGAAGCGAGGGAGGGATTGGGGGAAAGGGGAGAGAGGGAGAGGGAGAGAAAAGAGAGAAAAGAGAGAAACATTGATGTGAGAGAGACACATTGGTCTCCTGCATACACCCTGACCAGAGCTGGGGAGCGAACCTGAAACCCAGGTACGTGGGAATCGAACCTGAGACCCTTTGGTGCATGGCTAACACTCTAAACTATTGAGCCACACAGGCCATGGCATATAAAGCTTTTTTAATATTATCATTGCCAGGCTCTCTTTGAGAATCCCCACGCTGTGTAAATGGTTCCTGTTATTTAACACTGTGGTAAGTGGCCTCCAAAGCCACTTGCTTCCCTGTTCCAGAAGTCTCCTGCCTGCCTTTCTGCCTCATTACCAGCCTGGTATTCAACCACTCATTTTGCCTTAAGTTCACAGGCCTACAGCTTTTCAGTTCACTGCTTTGTTCTCCATCTATTTTTAAGCATCTCACCTGGAAAAGGCCTGAAAAGTTATACAATAATTATTTTAGAAATGCAGTGCTTGGACAAAACTTGCCCTACTGGTGGTCATCCCGATCTTTTTGCTGTGCTTTCTGATTAGTTCACGGTCTTCTGACTCATCCCATGGTGTTTTTGTGGGCTGCATATTTTTCAGAGTTTTTCTCAGACTTCTCAGTGCTGTGAATGCATTGGAGGTCTGGGAGCACAGTCACTGGGGAGGGAAGGAGGAGGACACTGTGTGCCCATCACTGTGCTAGGTAGACCCTTTTTTGTGTATTTTTTTCTGTAATGCTTCTCAGTAGCCTTGGAGGAGAGAGTTTCGATATCTGCAGAATTATGGATGATAGCAGGCTTACAGAAGTTAAGTAACTTTTTGAGGTTACATAAACAAGTACATTTCATTGCTAGAAATCTAACCATAGAACCTTCTGATCTAAAAGTCATGTTCTTTCTCTTGTACAGTCATGCACTGCTTCATGACTGGGATATGTTCTGAGAAATGCATCATTAGGTGATTTTGTTAGTGGGCAAACATCAAAGAGTAACCTATACAAACCTAGATAGAATAGCCTACCACTGTAATTGTATGTGCTATACTTTTATGACTGGCAGCGGTCATAAGTTTATGAGTAGTGTCTCACGCTATGACTTTACCATGGCTGTGACATTACTTGGCAGTAGGAATTTTTCAACTCCATTATAATTTCATGAGACCATGATCATTATGTGGTCAATTGTTGACTGAAATGTCTCTATGCGGCCCATGACCACATGCCATGTTAATATGTAAAGCTTTTGATCTAGTTTGAACCTACTTTTTGGATAAGCGACTCTTAAATTTAATTTTTTATATCCTCAGTAGCTTTTAGAAATCAAGCCTTTGATTTAACAATCCAGAAGACGTAAAGGACTTGGGACAGACTCTAGAGAGGGTAGCATTAGGTATCACTGTCTGAGAATTGTGGTGAAAGTAGGTGTCGAGCCCCTAGGCCAGCCCATTGGAACCAGGGGCCAACACAGCCACTGTCACAGGCCAGTGTCAGAACTTGGAAAACTCAGGGTGACAAAAGCATAAATGCTAAGCCAAGGTTCTTGGGGGACCACAAGTGGCTTAGAGAGATGGATTTCAGTTCAGAAATATCTCCCATTACACATTATACCAACTAGAGATCACTAATATCTTCTTTTAATGGAATAGTCTTTTCTAAATTATAGCTTGAATTTTTATGTACTTTGCTTTGTGTGTGTGTGTGTGTTACACTTATCTGAGCCTCAGTTTTTGAATCTACAAAGTGATAACTAAAGCTTATTGTAATGAGGAAATAAAGATATATATGTGAGTGACTTTTGCAAACTGTAGACTATCCATATGAATACTAGGTATGAGACTCCAGCGTCCTTAAAAACTAACAGATCCGTAAGAATGCCAGTTGTTGTTTTTTAAATCCTCACTCGAGGATATGTTATAGATTTTTAGAGAGAGAGGAAGAGGGAGAGGGAAAAAATCAATGTGAAAAACATCAATTGGGTGTCTCCTGTACACACTACAACCAGGGATCGAACCTACAACCTAGGCATATGTCTTGACCAGGAATTGAACTTGTAGCCTTTGGTGTATAGGATGACACTCCAACCAACTAAGCCACCAGCCAGGGCAAGAATGGCAGTTTTGATGTTGGGTAAAGGGGCCAGTGGTTTTTGGAGTGTGAATAACTCCAGGAGAAGCAAGACCAGAGTGGGGAAGCTGTGTTGGGAGTGGGTTGAAAGGCTTTAGATTTCTTGGGAGTGGAAGGGATGTATATGAGATCTCTGATTGCTTGCATTTGGAATTTGAGGGAGATCAAAGACTAAACCCGATTTAATGCTGAACTGAGGTCTTACTGAGGGCAGAAGTTGCCATGTGCATGTGGACACCACCTTTGTGTAGTCTTTAGCTTGGTGATGAGTTGTTGAGAGCCTAACATGACACCTAAATGTGATGGAGTATTCTATAGAAATCTAATCACGTGAGATGACTCCTGTAATGGAAACAGTGCAACTGGGGTTGGCATGAGTCTATGTAACAGGCTGGGAAACCAAGGCACCAATAGAAAGTTAGCTATATAAGTCTGGACTACTCAAAACTGGAGCTAAAAGCATCGATCTTTTACTTCTCCCACACTCTCTCATCCTTTTCCTTTTTTAAAAAAAGTTAAAACATGGTATTGTGTCCTCAAAGAGTGAATTATATAATTAAAGTAACCATAGTGTAAAGCTCATCAACACAGGGTCTCTGAGTGAAGTGTAGAGAAGCTGGTTAGAGAAGAGGTATTATGTAATGACCTAATTATGAGGCCTGCCATCTGCTTAGGAGTCACGCCTGCCTGGTTAGGATTCCCTGATTGCGACTTTCAAGGAGGATGCTAGATTGTTAAGGGAGCAGTGTGTGTGTGGTACGTAAACACCTCCTTTCTTGGAAGGTTGATAGGTTGTGAGGGGAGGGAAATGAAGCAGCCTTGGAGGGCTCCTAAACAGATGTGACTCATCCATTAGCATGGAGAGCAGTCGTAGAAGGTTAATTATTCTGTAGAAGAGACCCCATGCATTTATCATGGGAAGGGCTGTTAGGTGAAAGTGGCTGTCAGAATATGGCCAGAAACTCCAAGCCAACCGGGAGAACCAACTGAGTCATCTTTCTCCATCCAGAGAAAGAATGAAAAAATCCACTTTGTTGTTTTACTGTGGTTTGTACTGTGGATAAAAACATTAAATCAGGATCCCGAGAAAATGGGTCTAAGTTAATGTAGAATTGAAATACAAACCACTATACTCAGGGCACCTGATTAGTTGCCTCTGAAGAGACAGAGAGCCAAGAATCATGAAAAAAATCATATGGCTACCAGGAAAGTGGCAGGTAAGGGAGTGTGTCCTTGGCCCTGCTGTGGGTATTGTGCTTAGCTTGAAAGGAGTCTTGGGACTGTGAGCCAAGAGATCAGACCCAGGAGGATACTGACACACTGCTTGTACACCAGACATACTGGGACTGGTTTTCAAGGGAAATAATCAAACTTTCTAAACACTGTTTAGGAGAACCTGTAACAGGAAATCTCCTTGCTTTGAGGTTTTGAAAATGTGCCTAGACAGGCTTGCCTTGCTTTATTGCACTTCGCTTTATTGTGTTTCATAGATATTAAGTTTTTTTTACAAATTGAAGGCAGAACCCTCCACCAGCAGAAAGATTACAACTTACTTTATTATTGAAGGCAAGATCCTCCACCAACAAAAAGATTGGCCCGCTTTATTGCCGTGGTGGTCTGGAACCAAACCTGCATATCTCTGAAGTATGCCTGGATCAGGAAAATCAGCGAGTGATTGCTGTAATAAACAGTGAGCATCCCAAAGGAAGTAATGTTTTATCAATTCCTTCCTCTATTCCCACCTATCAGAGAGCTTCTTTTAATTTATTTCCTTCTACTGCCACCCCCTTCATCTCCCAGGATGAAAGTAGTGTTGTCTGTTAAAGAACCGATCATTTAAGTTCCTGTATAGAATTTAGGAGGTTGTTTGGTATGTTTCATATCCCTAAAGAATCACCACAATGTGGCAAGTACCCAACTCCAAAGGTCAGACATTTCTCTGTCCCTTTAATTCAGTGCCACACTTTTATTTTACAAATAAGGAAATGGAGACCTAGAGAAGTGTAGTGACTTACTCAAGGTCATAGTTTGTCATATGTGGAACTTGGAACAGAACTAGGTCTCCTGAATCTTGGCTCATTGTTCTTTCTGTTACCTCTTGATGTCTCACATAGAGATTTATTTAAAATGTTGCCAGGATATTCATATTCTCTCTCTCTCTCTCTCTCTCTCTCTCTCTCTCTCTCTCTCTCTCTCTCTCTCTCTCTCTCTCCCCCTTATTGTCTGAGACCAATACAACATAAATAAAATAAAATGTTGCCAGGAGTTCTGTGGCAGTGCACAGTACATGGGCATTGCCTTTGTGCATTATGTCGACCTCTCCTTGGTGTCTTAACTTCCAGCACAGTCCTCACAGCAACAGGGAATAAATAGTCTTAAGGTGCTAGACATCAGCATTTTATTCCATGAGTTTGCAAAGACTTTGGAGCGAAGGTTTATTTACTCACTGAGCCTGCCTCTTCTCTTCGCTCTGACCACCATTTCTTGTTGGACCCTGTTTCTTTAATAACCTTGGGATAGCCTTTTTCTTTTTCCCAACTTTCCAAGCATTCACACTTGAGCTTGAGCAGGTATCTGGCGAAGAGGTTTCTTTTTTTTTTTTTTGAAGAGGTTTCTTAGTTGGATCTTGAATAGCCATTTAAAATGTGGATTATGGTATATTTTGTTTTCCCCAGTGGCAGATCTTTTTAGGAGAATAGGAATTTGCAAAATCATTAGATCCTTTCCTTAGACAAAGACAGCAGCATGTCAAACTTCCCTATCACCTCTCTCACCTCTAAACCACAGGTAGGGTTTATTTAATTTAGTCATATACACACAGGATTTTAATATAAACAGATACTCTGATTCTATTGTAGGTGTTCTCAGTATACTGCAGCTTTTACTTTTTATTTTAAAAAGATCTGAAATGCGCCTTTATTGTGGGGCAGTGGCTCCCCAAACTGGCAGATGATCATATTGTCTGGGAGGTTTTTTGAAAAATAGATCTCAGGGCCCCACCTAGGTCTACTGAATTAGACTCTTTATCAGCATTTAGCTACTTAGCAAGTACTTTATCAGTGATGTAATATGTACTTTGTATATTGGATACTTAATCAGTGGCTTATTAATTTACCTAGAACCTGTTGAGAAGACAAAACCTTTTTTAAAAAAAATTAGTGTACTACAATCAATGTGGCATTGTAAAGTGAATCAGTTTTTTCTTGCAATAAATAAAGAATGAATAGTGAAACGCATTCTCTAAATATGTTCAGATAATAGACTGGCCCACCTGCAGGGTGCCAAATGAGATATACTAAATTATAGAAAAATGTTTTAATTCAGGGCTTTAAAAAGGAAGTAATTTAAAAGTATACATTTATGGTAAATGGGTTGAAAATTGATGTGAATAAAACACTTTCTTTGAGTTAAAAATAGATTCTTTTTATTAATTTGTTTTAAATCTCAGCATCTTTTAGAAACTTGATTATTAAAAAGCATGATCCTAAGGTATACATTTGGCTGTTCTTGGGCAGGTGGTGACTGTCCTTTTTTGCATATAGACTGAATGTAGAAATAACACAGACTCTGCCTGAAAACTGTAGTATGTTCTCATAGAGTTCATGTAATTCAGCCCTTTAGTTTTAGAGATGAGGAAGCTAGAGACCCAGTGAGAAATGAGTTGATCCAAATGTATTGATCAAGACTTTGTATAGTCTCATAGTGGTTATCTACTTAAATTAGCTGAAGTAAAGAAAGGAAAACGTTAAAAAGATAAGGTATGTTCATGTGGGGAGAGGGGTTGTCTCATGGGGCCTGTGGGTAACCCTTGGCAAGGGTCTGAGATTAGGAAAAGAAGGCCTCAGGAGTCTCTATTTCTGTATCTTTCATATCGCTGGCTTTTTTGTGTGTATTTTCCTGCACCTGTTTTGGTCTTCTCTTTTTCTCTGCAGATGGACTTTTTCTGCTCATTCATTCATGTATTCAATATGGTTACTATAAAGCCCTCACATTCACTTGTTACAGTTTAGGTTGCCTGCACAGACTTATACCAAATTCCACTTTCCAGAGAGAGAGAGAGAATCTGATTGGCCCAAGCTTAGGTCAGATATCCTTACTGGTCCCATTAACTCTGGCAAGGGTGGGGTAAAGGTATTATTTAGTCAGACATGACTGGTGGGGAAAAGGGAATTTTCAGAGAAAGGTGAATCATCGAGTTGGGCAGACACCCCACAGCTTTCTATTCTGAGAGTGCATTAAGAAATTGTAATTCCAGGAGAAAAATGAGGATCTGAAATAAGGCAATGGCAATGAGTATGTTAAGAGTAAGCAGATTTGGATGTGAGGGCGATCTGGCTGCGACATCTGTCACCCCATTGATCGCCAGGGTTGATTCGGCTGATCTGGCTGGCTAGGCGGGTGTCCCCCTCCTCCCTCACCGATCCATGTGCGTCCCTCCCGAAGCTGCGCGCTCGGTCGAAGAGGACGACCTTCCCCCCCGAGGAGAGGACCGGTCTTCGGTCAAGGGTATACGAGTAGCTGCGCTCCCCTGCTAGAACCTCCAAACAAGCTCTCAAGAGTAAGCAGATTTGACAAGACGGAGAGAAATCAATAAGCTCTGGTGATTAGTTGGGTATTGGGGAGAGGGAATTGTTGAAGAAAGGAAGGGGGGTAGATGGTGGTCACATTCGTAATGATAGGGAACACAGGAAAGGAAGCTTGGAAGTTGGGAAGACAGGGAGCTTGATTTTAGTTTTAAATATGTTGAGTTTAGAGTGCCTATGAAAATTATAAGGAAATGTTCATTAGGTTAATTGAGAGAGTCGAATATGGATCTGGATCTATGGGGAGAGTTGTCAATATTATGAATGTAATTAAAAGATACTTAACTGCTTAATGGATGAACTCGCCTAAAGAGTATTTATGGAGTAAACACAGATGACTCAAGACTGAATCTTGAAAAAAATACTGGTATTTAAGGAACAGAAGAGGAAGAAGAACTCTAAAGGAGATCAAGAAGTGGACAGAAACATAGGAGAAAAACTGAACATGTAATGTCCTTTCCTTTGGACGACACACAGTGGAAAAAGTGCTTGATTCTGGAGTGTCACCAGCGAGCAGTGCTGCATGGCTGTCCCTTGAGATAGCACTTAAAAAGTAGTGTACTAGATTGAGCCACAGAGAGGGCCTCGGAGAGGGCAGACACCACATTACAAGAAGTTTCTGAATGACTAGGTGATTGTGGGAGGGAGAGAAGAGTAGTGGCAATTAAAAATGTCTGCTTGTGAGAGGAAAGGGGTGGTAGCTAGTTGGATCAAGAAAGGCATGAAGGCCCTAGCTGGTGGTCCCAGGTTCGATTCCTGCCAAGGGCACATGCCTGGGTTGCAGGCTCGATCCCCAGTAGGGGATGTGCTCGAGGCAGCCAATCAATGATTCTCATCATTGATGTTTCTCTCTCTCTCTCTCTCTCCCCTCCTCCTCCTCCCCCCCCCCCCCCCGTTCCTCTCTGAAATAAATAAATATTTTTTTTTAAAAGAAAGGCATGAAGATAATTTTGTCTCCTTTTTTCTTTTTAAGATCAGAGAGACTTGGAGCATGTTTTAATACTGATGAAGAGAGGCAGTAGAGAGGAGAGGTTGAAAATACAAGAGCCCGGCCGACGCTGCTCAGTGGTTGAGCATTGATCAGAAGGTCACGTTTCGATTCTGGTCAGGGCACATGCCCAGGTTGCAAGCTCAATCCCTGGTCGGGGGACGGGATGTGCAGGAGGCAGCTGATCAATGATCCTCTCTCATCATTTATGTTCCTCTCTCTCTCTCCTCCTCCCTCTCCCATTTCCTCTCCCTCTCCCTCCCTCTCCCTTCTTCTCTGAAATCAATAACACACACACACACACACACACACACACACACACGAAAATACAAGAGAGGAGAGAGAATTTCTGGAATGAAATCCTTAAAGGGAGACTGATGGGCTCCAGAGACAGGAGGAAGACAGAGGCAAGGAACGGGCCATTATAGTTAACTTAGAAGGTTGAGGGATGTGAAAGTTAAGGGCACTGGATGGATTCTGGGCTTTTCAGGACTGCAAAATTGTTGGTAGGTTAGGGATGGTGGTGGTAAGGGAGGAATTGAGACCCCTTTCAGATATTTTAAATGATGCTTTTGACTCTGAGAAGAATTTTAAGAAGAAAAGTGGGTAGCTGTACTGTATAGATTAGTGAGAGTTGTGGGGAAGGTGGTGCACATGGGAACAGGATCTTGTTGCATTTGAACTCTTGTCTGAGCCAGGTTGTAGATATGCTCAGCATTGGACTCTCAGGTTTCCTTAGGATTGAATCACTAATTGCAATGAAGCAGACTCAGTCTGCATCTCTTAATATTCAGCATTCAGAAGAAGCCTAAAGGCATCTTTCTGTTCAAAATTTCACTGAAATTAGTTCCCACCACCCTATCACATACTCTTACTAACATAGTCCTGTTGGGATATGTGTGTGTGTGGTCTGATTTTGTCTAATGCTCTCCAATTTTTGCTTCATTTAAAACCCTTGAATTGCCATAATTAATTACTGCTTGAAAGCTGAAAGGTATGGCCCTGTGTCACCTTTTACAGTCCTGGGAGTGGGGGGGACATGCAGTTCGTTCTCCTTCCTCCCCAACACAGGCCTTCCCCTCCCAACTGAGACCGTCGTTGCCCATTGCCCTAGGAGTCTGAATTCCCCTGGGTGCCTGAGTGAAGATGAAGGTGAAAGAGATACTTCAGGATGGTGAAAAGAATTTGAATTTAAGAATAAGAATACCATCTCCACAGTCCCCAGTGCCTCCTCAACCTAAACTGCTAGTCCCCATTGAAATGTGCTGCCACTTGGTCTGGGTCCTTATCCCTCCTGTGTCATCGAATGTGGTTGGGATAAGGAAAGACTCCCCTCCTCTGCAACAGTGTAGATTGCACCCTGCCTCCTGCTGTTAGGGCAAATACAAAGGACAAGAGAAGAGGGGCTTCGGCCAGAAAGGAAGGGCTGTAACTCAAACCTTGTAGCTGAAACCCCTCCCACAGTCTGGTTCTGTAGGCAGGTCTGGGAAATGATCTCCACTGTGCTGGAAGGTAGGAGATACGCTGAAAGCCGAGGCACCAGTAGTTACCTGGCACTCTCCTATATTGTCACTCAGCTCTCCTTGTCATGGAGTTTTTAAGTAGAATGGAACCCGATAGGAGTGTTAGGGTACCATTTCTCCCTCACAGTGGGGGAAAAATTCCACAGGATGGCCTGGTGTCTCAGGACAGCACAGTGGCCCACTCTTAAGCGCATGGTGTCAGAGGTCAGATAATGGAAAGTTCAGTGAATTCTTTGCTTTGGTGTGTTTCACTTTCCTTGTTGGTAAAGTGGGACTTGAGTCTCTGAATGGGGGGATGGGGGTAATTTGACGAGAAGATCACAGAATATACTGAAGGAGTCTTTGGAAGCATGTTTTGTGGGTGAACTTTAGGAAATGAGCCTGCCAGGCACAGATCCGGGGCAGTGGGCACACAGGCTCTTTGGGTTCTGCTGCTTACAGAGTAGACTGATATAATAATACTTGCCTCACAGGATTATCATGAGGATGCAATTAGATGATGCATGTGAAAGTGCTTGGTGCAAAGCTGAATCTCAATAGTGCTATTTTTGGATGTGTCCTGAACAGATGCTATAAAGGAGCTGGAAGATGTGAAGGTCTGATTGAGAGTTGGCCATGTAGCCTTAATGCCATGAAGCATTATAATGTGTGTATGTTTCTTTCTCCTTATATTCAGGTTATATTTGTGTTATTACCAGAGCTATTTTTCAGACTGCTGTCCAGGGTAGTGATGCTAGGCATATGTGCCTATGCCTATTCCCAGGTGGATGCAGGCCTTGATAAACTTCCATAACCATGGTTAATTGGGCTAATTATTATAATTCACTTTCCTTAACTTGCTCTTTGAATTTGTATCTTTGCATCATGTGTTTATATTGCCCTTAAACTCAAGCATAATTGTTAACATATATTTTAAAATAATATTCTGTTAAGAACTAATGCACCTTTCTATGGTTGGTGGAGTTGTCATTGTATGTATTTTCTGAATGGAAAGAATTTTTCCATTTTAATCCCAGCAAGTCACTGGAGAGAGAGGTTGGGCTAGAGCTGTGGTTTGAGGGAATCTGGGAGAGTACATGGGGGCTCTCTAGACCAGATTACTCCCTCTCAAGGCATTATCATTCTTTATTTTGTTCCTGCTTGGTTCTGCCATCACACCAAACAGGCATTGGTACACTTCACTGCCCTGACCATGATTGCAGGGGTGAAAAAAATTTCCAGGAAATTAGGATTACAGTAAGCATAAAAACAAATTAATGCAAAAAATCCACAATGAGCAAAGATAGGATCAGTGACAGTGCTGTGTCCAGCTGGATTGGAGCCTAAGGCAAAGGGAAAAATCAATATTGATCCTGACTTTATTTAAAACTTTAAAATTTGTTATCATGGATTTTTTTTGCATTGATTTTCATTTTAAAATGAAATATTATTTATCTTTATTACTGCTTTTTTTGTTTTGTTTTGGTATTCCCTCAAATTTGGAGTTCCTGGCAAATGCCTCATTATCCTCACCCCAGTTCCAGCCCTGGTTTTACACCAAAGGCAGAGGAAATGTTCTCTGCACAGAATTGACTGCGTTGGTCGATGCTGTTGTGCTTCTGGGTCCTTTTTGGAGACGTGCTTTCTTAATACCCCTCCCCAGATTTGGAGGGCAGATTTTTATTTAAAAACAAACAACTAAAAGAGTTGCTTTAATAATTTAGGAAAGATAATATATAGTTATTACAGAAAACTTGGAAAATATAGAAAAGGGTAAGGAAGAAAACTCATTGTATAATCCCATCATCCACAGGTAACTCAGTCTTAGAAAACTTTTTTGATTGTTTCAGTCACGGCATTTTGTATTTTCTTCTAGTCTGTTTGCTACACATGTGCATTATTACATAGCTGTGTTCTTAATAAATTTAGAGCTTTGTGTCTTGTCATTTAATATATGTATGCATTTTAACATATTAAAATGTTAAATGTCTAATGGCTACATAATGTTCTGTTGTACGAACAAACTTTTTTTTTTTTAAATCTTTTCCTATTAGACAGTTAAGTGATTTATATTTTTCCCTACAGTTTTTTTATCTCAAGCATTTTTTTTGCATATTTTGTGAATATATCAGATTATTTCCTTAAGATAGATTCCCAGAAGTGAACATTTTACATCAAGGTTCTTTTGGGCTTTTTATACATCTGTCTATGTTGCTTTCCAGGCACATGCCAGCTGACATTCCTACCAGACCTATGACTGCCTCACGGACTGCTTGCCGAGACAGCCTAGGGAATACTCAGTTCTCATTCCTTTCCCTCTCCTCAACTTTATTTGAGTAGTACTGGATACTTAGGTGGAATTGTCCTTCTCTTACTTCAGGTAGGGCGGGGTTCTGTTTTTCAGATCTACTTCCCTTCCTTGTTTGGCATAAATCTCTTAGAACCCTGTGACATCTTGGTTTCTCTTGGTGCCTTGTCTTGGCTGCTGAGTGAGTGAGCACTTTCCTGATTAAGCTTTAGATATTTCCCCCTAGATTTCTGGCTGTTCTGGAGCCTCCTTCTTCAACCCTTTATTGACAACCCCACACTCCCCCGCAAGACTCTGGTTATTGGAAGACTCACCTTTCTTCCTAACCCATAATTGTCTGTTCTGTTTTGGTTGTTACTCATATATTATAAAGCTAGTTGATGAGCTTATACTCATTTGGTGTCTACGCTTATACTCATTTGGTGTCTCTGCTTCAGTGAAGCTTGGTTCCTTTATGCCTGTTTGGCGCCTGAGTCAAGTCTGATCTCATCTGTGTTCAAGGGGGCTTGGGAGTAGGCCATCCTTGGAGCTTTACTACATCACTGTAATTCCCATGTGAGCCAGAAACTGACTCCACAATTCTGCTTCTCTTCCTGTTTCCCAACCCCCACTTAAAAAAAATTATATATATATATTGTTAATTTCAGAGAGGAAGAGAGAGGGAGAGAGAGATAGAAACATCAATGATGAGAGAGAATCATTGATCAGCTGCCTCCTGCATGCCCCACACTGGGAGTCAAGCCTGCAACCCTGGCATGTGCCCTGACTAGGAATCGAACTGCAACCTCCTGGTTCATAGGTTGATGCTCAACCACTGGGCCATGCTGGCCGGGCCAATCCCACTTTTTTGAGGTACCCATTGAGTTTCTGTTTCCCACCCCTGAGGAATGTCTTAATCTCTCGGGTCTTCCATGGAGCAGAGTGGAAGGACAACATGAACAGTGATGCCTGGGTAGATTTCTCTACTGTGCAGACAGCAGTTTCTCATGGGTTTGGGACTAGAGTGAGATACTCACTTCAAGTGCAGAATTTAAGGGGGCACCCAAAAACTTAGTGATCAATATAAATAATATTGCATGCACTATGTAAAAATAAAAATGAGTGCAAGAAACCATGATGAACAAAATATCAGAATTTAAAATAATGTCAGGATCACTTTAACAGCTCTGTGCCCAGCCATACTGCAGCCTGAGTCAAAAGGAAAAATCAGTAATACTGACTTTGTCTTTTTGTGCCTATGGCAAGGGCCTCACTCTGCTCACCATAGTCTTGACCTTGGTTTTACACCAAAGGCATAGGAAGTTTTCCCCACGTGTACTTCAGTGGATTGGTTGTTGCTGTTATGCTCCTGGTCCTTTTGGAGACTTGCCTTCTTGACAGGCCTCTCCAGGTTTGTCCATGGCTGAGTTCATTTTTCACTCGAACTGTTCCCTCCCATTTGAGGACTAAAACCTCTTCTTTATGATTACGTTCTGATAATCCCAGGTAAAACCATCTTCACGACATTCCTGAGGAAATGAGTGCTGGGGATTTTGTCTTCCCCATTCCCTAATCCTGATCTATGGGCTCAAGAAACACTGCAATGCAGACTTTGTCCCCTGTTCAAGTTCCTTGTGACTCTACTTTTTTTTTCCCAAGTAGATTTTTGACCACTCTCTTATGTAGATCTTTATATAGTAATGCAGGTTCTATTTTAATGTAAACCTAGTTTCTTAACTTAAAAATTCTCATTCTTCAAGTGCAATTTTTAATACTCTGTTTTAACACCGTGTTCTAGGTGCTTTCTGTTAAAAGAGCCTATAATGCTTAGAATTATTAGAATCAAAGCATCTGTATTCTATAAACATATTGGTACAGAGTGTCTTAGGGTTATTTGGTGCAAAGAACAGAAATTTAATTCAGATTAGAGTAAGTAAAAAGGAATTTGTTGGGTGAATACAGGGGAATTTTCCAGAACCCAACAGCAGGAAGTGAAGCTGGATTTTGTGAGAATTGGAAAGTTATCAGGTGGCTCTTCCGTCTGTCTCTCCTTGGAGCCTCATAGTCTTGGATTACAGCTTCTTCCAGTGTCTACCCCATTCTCTTGCCTTTTTGGAGAACACTCTTCTCTGCTTATTTGTGAGCATGCACGTGACTGACAGTAGCCACCAGCTTAGCCTACTGGGCTGTGCAACACCATCTGATTATAGTTCCTGAGGTTGTCACTTGGATTCTCAATGGAGAATGTGTTCCAATTGCCCATTCCTGGTCCAGCTAGCAGTGGCGAGGAGAAAGGGGCCACTTGATAACATTATCTAATCATTATTTCAGCGTGGGGTGAAGGATATGGTAAATTAGACCAATATGTTTCCTACAATAAATAAAAATAAAATAAAATCTTTGCCGAAACCGGTTTGGCTCAGTGGATAGAGCGTTGGCTTACAGACTGAAGGGTCCTGGGTTCGATTCCGGTCAAGGGCATGTACCTGGGTTGCGGGCACTTCCCCAGTGGGGGATGTACAGGAGGCAGCTGATCGATGTTTCTCTCTCATCGATGTTTCTAACTCTCTATCTCTCTCCCTTCCTCTCTGTAAAAAATCAATAAAATATATTTAAAAAAAAAATAAAATAAAATCTTTGTCCTCTGAGATAATATACTCCTAGTGAGAAAGACTGGTATTCAGACAAGTGAGGTATAATCAGAGTAAGAAAGTAGTGTGGAGATGGGCATTCTGTAGGTGAAAGTTCACATTGCAGTCCTGGTTTGAGCTGCACTTGGACTTAACAGTTACAAGTTTACTAATTAAAGAGATAGTAGGCATTCTAGATAGGAATGTAAGCAAAACACATTGGAGGGTACTGTCCTGGCACTCAGTTCAATATGGGCTCCAGGTTACGATGCGCCTTGCATGCCAAATTAGGTTGGGATTTTATATTCTAGGTCAGCGGTTCTCAACCTGTGGGTCGCGACCCCTTTGGGGGTCGAACGACCCTTTCACCGGGGTCGCCTAAGACCATCGGAAAATACATACATAATTACATATTGTTTTTGTGATTAATCATTATGCTTTAATTATGTTCAATTTGTAGCAATGAAATTGGGGTCACCACAACATGAGGAACTGTATTAAAGGGTCGCAGCATTAGGAAGGTTGAGAACCACTGTTCTAGGTGGTTGAGAGCTAGAGAATTATAAGCAGGGAAACAACATTATTAGCTATTAATCATCTACCATGTACCAAGTACTGTGTTAGCCCTGAGGATTCCAAGAGAAATAAGAAGCTCTTCTTGTCATTTTAATTTTCTTTGGGGACTCATTTTTCAAGTGCTCCACCTAAAAAACAAAGTAGGATGTTGTCCTTAAGGTTTCACAGTATTTAAAGTCTTTAAACTGGCATTTAATGATAATATGAAAGTATCATAAAAGTATACAGGATGTCCCAAAAAATGTATATACACTGTAATAACTGATAGCTCAATTTTGAAAATGAAATGTGTTTTAATAAACACTGCCTTTATAATTATTCAAAGTGTGTGTATATACTTTTGGGATACCCTATATATGATATATTTTATATAAAATACTTTTATAAAGTATTATGATAACAACAATTGTCATGTCTACCAGGGCAGAAAAGAGTAGCTCCCCCTTTTGCCGGGGTCCAGCCCCAGCAGGTCCAGGGGTCCCCAAAGGCGTGGACGGAGTCGGTGAAGAAGGAATGACACGGAGAAAGCGTGCAGTTGATCAGCAGCCTAGCCGGGATCTCTAGCCCGGATCTCCAGCCAAGTTCTGGTCTGGATCTCCAGAGAGATTCTGCTTTGGATCTCCAGCCAGGTTCTGTGGCCAGGTTCTATTGCCAATTTCTGTAGTCAGGTTCAGTCCAGGATCTTTTGCCATGTTCTCTCCAGCGAAGTTCTTCTGTCTCTAGAGAACGTTCTGTGTTCTTGGCTCTCTTCTAAGTTCTGTCTCCTGAGTTCTGTGTTCTAAGTTCTGTCTCTTGCTGTCTTGTTACATCTGTATTTATACCAGTTGATTCAATCCTATCAATCTCTATTACAAAGGTTAGGGCGTTTCTTATCTCCATTCCAGGGAGTAAAGATTATGCAGCTTAAGCATGATTGTTCATAGTTAAAGTGATTAATTACCCGCCTGGCACTTAGTTAAGGGGTTTTATTCCCTCCCTAACTTCAGGGGAAAATCCCTACCTGGGGATTCAACCTTTCTCGGAGAGGTGACCTTGGTTAAAACACAGCGCCAAGAAGGTGAGCAAACATATTAAGAACCGTATGCCATATATGCCAGGTCCCTTGAAACAGCAAGGATGGACCGGCTCCCGGCACCCTTTGACTTAGCCTATTAGGTGGAGAGATTAGCATATCACAGATAAGTCATAATGCATTATGATAAGTGTAATAATAGAGGAACTGGCTAAATTTGTACCATAATATGAAAGCCTGGGGGTGATTGTCAGAGAAAGAGTACACTTCACAGAAGAGGCATTATTTTAACAATTTTAAACTCCTTTTATCAAGCAGAAGACTGGGACAAGAAATTGTAGTCAGAGGGAATAGTGTGCATAAATCTCCTGAATGTAAAGTAGCAAAAAGGTTCAAGTTCTGAAAGCTTGGTGGGAGAGGAAGAGAGAGCATTAGGAGATGGGTTTGGGCCAGGACCGGGCAGTATTCAGATTCTAAAGGTCTAGAATTGTCATACATTGTTGGTGGGAGTATAAAATGAACCACTTTGGAGAAAGGTCTGGAAATTTCTTATAAAATTAAATATACACCTACCCAGTGGCCCAGCACTTATAACCTGGTGTATTAGGCATTTACCCAAGAGAAATGAAAACATATGATACAAAAAGATTTGTACAAGAATGCACATAGAACTTTTTTTCATAATAACTCCAAGTTTGAAATAACCCAAATGCTGAAAGGATAAACAGATTTATTTAAATAATGAAATATTAGTAACAAACTACTCTATGTACTCAACAATGTAAACAATTATGATGAATAAAAGATCCTTACATTTCAAAGTATATATTGTATGATTCCATTTATATGAAGTTCTAAAGCTGGCAAAACTAGTAATAGATGAAAAAACTTAAAACAGTGCTTGCCTCGAATATGAGGGTGGGATTATCTGAAAAAGACCATAAGGGAACTTTCTGTGTGATGGAAAGGCTTTATGTTTTGATAGAGGTCTGGGTTACTTGAAGGTAAGTATTTATCAAAACTTATCCATGGTGCCCTGGCTGGTTCGTTCAGTGGTTAGAGCCCTCAGACTGAAGGGTTGCAGGTTCGATTCCCAGTCAAGGTAGCAGGTTCCCCAGCCCCGGTAGGAGCGTGTGCAATAGGAAACCAATCGTGTCTCTCTCTCACATCAATGTTTCTTCCTCCCTCTCCCTCCCTCCCTCCCTCCCTCCCTCCCTCCCTCCCTCCCTCCCTCCTACCTTCCATCCACGCTTTCTGGAAATCAATGGAAAAAGTATCCTCCTGTGAGGATTAAAAAAAAAAACACACCAAAAACCTTATCCATAGTGAGTGAACACATAATACAGTTGATGTATTATAGACTTGTACACCTGAAACCTATACAATTTTATTAACAAATAGCACCCCAATAAATTCAGTTAAAAAACCTCTTCCAGCAATATACTTAAGATTTGTAAATTTCACTATAAATATAATTTATTTCTACCCTTCTCCCCAAAAGAACCATGAACTCTGAACACTGTTAAAGATAGTGCATGCTGAAGAATTAGGGTGAAGTCCACAGGTCTATAGCTTACTTGGAAATGCATAAAAAATAAGAGGAGTTGATGTTTACATGGATGATAAATATGTGATAAAACAAGTCTGATAAATTGTAAACATGTTAACAATTGTAAACTTAGGTGGTGGGTATATGGATGTTTGCAGTATGCTCTTTTCAATGTTACTGTGTGTTTGAAATTTTTCATAACAAAGTGGGGAAAAATAAATGTTCTTATGCATTGCTGTGTTAAGGAATTTGATTTTTTTCTGGCTTTGGGGAACCAATGAATGTTTTTAAGAGTAGTTATTAGATACGAATTTTAGAAGAGAAAGGATCTAAGACATGGAAAGTTAGGACTCTATTTTAGTTCTTCTGGTAAGAAAAGAGGAGAGTTTGAAGGAGCATCAGGGATGGTGTAGAAGGGATGGATTCTAGAGAGCTTTAGGGGATAGAATTATTAAGACCCAGTGAAATCACCTTGGGTGATGGCAGAATTTGGGATTGGGGAGAGATTTTGAACTGGTGCACAAGTACTGGGTGAGGGAGCATGACCTAGGGCAGTGATGGCGAACCTTTTGAGCTCGGCGTGTCAGCATTTTGAAAAACCCTAACTTAACTCTAGGGCTGTGTCACATATAGAAATTTTTTGATATTTGCAATAATAGTAAAACAAAGACTTATATTTTTGATATTTATTTTATATATTTAAATGCCATTTAACAAAGAAAAATCAACCAAAAAAATGAGTTTGCGTGTCACCTCTGACACGTGTGTCATAGGTTCGCCATCACTCACCTAGGGGTTGGTCAATGATGGTGATAGGCAGTACAATCAGATATCCTGAACCTCAGAGGAAAGACTTTAGCATGAAGTAAAATTGGAATGCTCTGGAATTAACAATTGGGTGCTGAGAAAATGTTTTGATCTTATTGCAAAAGCAGTAAGTCAGAAACTGAAGTAAGCTTTGAAGCATGAGTTCTCTTCCTGCATTTCAGGATGAGAACTCAACTTATCTGACAACTAGGAGGGCTGTGGCAGATTAGGAAAGCAGTTGTGTTCAGAGACCAGTTCTAACAAAACCTAAACTGTTGGAAACTTATATACCTCTGATGCCAGTGCATATCTGATTAGGGCAGAAGTCATAGCTTTTAACGGGGCTGCTAAGCTCATATCACCACACTAGTAAATGTTCTTTTTGGAACAGGATGCTCTTTCTGGAACACAGCTAGTTGACCTGATCTTATTGCAAAAGCAGTAAGTGTAGAAAACGAAGTAAGCTTTGAAGCATGACATTAAAGTGGAGTGCTCTGGAATTAAAAGTTGAGAGTCAGGAGAATGCCAGCCAAGCTTTGGCTTTGTTAAAACCCCAGTTCTCCTTGGGAGAACGTGGACCAGTAACACACATCAAGTCTTGGTGGAAATGATTAGAGCCAGAGCTTGGGTGTCTGCGGTGGGGGGCTGACGTCTGGGCATGGATGCCACACCCTCTGGCTGACCTCAGCTGTTCTATTTGTGTGCACACCACTTATTAGAAGATTGCTGGCACCGGGGCTTAGGGGGCTGAGATAGTCTATGTCCAAGAGACTCTCCACTCCTTCAGGTGAGAGATTGATGCAGGATTGAGCATTGTGGTGTTTGATTTCTTTTCCTTCTCAACTGAAGAGTGTTTTTATATCCAGCTCAAGTGTTATTTTTAAAAGAAGGGATTGCACATAGAACAAGTGGCACTCTGTGACAGCACAGAGATTTCTGTAAAGCTCTCCATAAAGCTGTACCTTGCACATATTGTCCCAGGATGTCGTCCAGTGGGCTCCAGTCTCACACAGCTCTCAGTGTGCTGGGTTTTTCTCTGAAGGGTAGACTACCTTATCATGGAGGGCCCTTCTCACAAAATGTGTCACTTCTGTCCCAAACTGGATTCTAACCTTCTGAAAGGCTGAGACTGTAGTGTTTTGTTTTGGTTTTAAAAAAAAAATTTTTTTATTGATTTGAGAGAGAGAGAGGAAGGGAGGGAGGAAAGGAAGGGGGGGAGAGAGAAGGAGAAAGATGGGGGGAGGAGAGAGAAAGAAAGAGGGGGGGGGGAGAGAGAGATTGATCAGCTGCCTCCCAGACACACCCTGACTAGGGATCAAACCTGTAACCTGGGTATGTGCACTGAACAGGAATCAAACCAGCAACCTTTCGGTGCATGGGACGATGCTCAACCAACTGAGCCACACTGGCCAGAGCTGTATAGAGTTTTTTTGTTATTTTGTTTTTTGGGGGGTATTTTTTATAGTACTAGGCACATACACTGTGTAACAAACACTTGAGTGCCTTTCTTAGTAGGCACTGTGCTGGATGACAGAGGCCACAGTGAGTTAGTCATTGTCCTTGTCCTTGTGCAGTTTACAGGGTTTAGGGAAATAAGGCACCAAACTAGGGATTACCCACCTAAATATTGAATATACTCCTGAGGTGCCCTGAAGGAAACATATAGGGTGCTGTGTATAACAAGGGAATAGGAGAGGAGATGGTCAGTCCAAGAATGAGGTGAAGAGGGCAAAGGGAGAAGCGTGCACAAAAATCCTTAGGAAGAGTGGGATATAAGCAACATTGATTAAGAAAGATGATGATTGTGGCTGGAACAGAGTGAGCTGTGAAAAGCTGTTGTGTTTGAATGACGCTGGAGAGAGAGATCACACCCTATCACATAAGGCCTTGCTTCCCATCGTCAGCATTTGGAGCTTTATTCTGAGAGGGGGGAGAAGCCACTAAGGAGTTTCAAATAGGGGGATGATACTCAGTTTCTGTTTTTAAAAGATCACCCTCGCTACAGAGAATAGAAAATGGCTTAGTCTGACGTGGGGAAGCTACTCAGTGAATTTAAGTGAACACAGATTATGGCCCTACTGATGCCTGTGATCATTTCTCTCTTTATTTGCCAGAAAGTTACCCCCATGGTAACGGTACAGGGAATGTGGGCCAGGGAGCTCTGGGAAAGGCCCTCCTTTGGTGGGTCTTAGCTGTTGACAGGCCAGGCCCAATTTGCAGTGGTTCTATGGGCAGTAATTCACAAGCTTTGGTGTGTGTGAGCCAACTCGATTTCTTGAAACTCTAACCTTTTGTTCCAGGCAGGCAGGTGACCTCCCTGGAAATGTCTTTTTTTTTTTAAATACTCTTGCTCAACACCTTGAACTGGAAATGCTCCCCAGTTATTACCATCCTGGAAAGGAAGAGCCAATTGCCCATGTTCAGTCTGGGCTGTGGCCTTCATTGGATTTCATTGGTGCTTCTGTTCCACTGCCAGAGTTTGCCAGTCTCCGGCTTGTGCCCACAGCTCCTGATGGGAAGAGAGGCAGTTGAATACCTCAAGTCATCCCCCTTCTGGGTGTTCAAGGACTGCTTTACATGCTCCCCAGAAGGAGCTGGCACATGATGATTTTTAATTTGAGGCAAGTGTGGAGAGATGACTGTTAAAAAACAAACCCCAAGTTCCCACTGCGATGAATGCTTCAGATTGACCTTTTCTCCTGTGAAATCTTTGCTTTGCTCCTTGCCATCTGTTCTGAAGTTTTGAAAATTTTTGTTTCTTCTGAAACTTTTGGCACTGTCTTCAATATGAATATATCGTAGGTGGGTGTCTGTCAGCCTCTTGGCTGTCACTGCCTATGGGAGTTCACAGACACTGCGGACAGTGCGCTCAAGTCCTCACTGTGCAGAGGACTCTGTTCCACCTGGTCAGCTGGAGAGGTGAAGCTTTGGTCAGCCTCCCTTGCCGTTCACTGTGTCTTAGCTCTTCCCTTCCCTGGTAGTGGAGACGTTCCTGCATGGTGCGCTGCTATGGGAGGGGACGGCAGTAGGAGAGAGTGGACCAAGATGAGAGTCAGGGATTGGTACGTCTGGATTTGAGCCCTGGTCCTGTCACTACGTGGCAATACGCAGGAGGCCACTGAGGCTTTCGCTGTGCCTCAGTTTCCCAATACAGTGGAGGTTGTAATACATGCCCTGCTTACTTCACAAGGTTCCCATAAAGATTGGAGCAGGGCTAGTCTAGTACAGTCCTAGTGTAGAAATAAGCAACAGATTTTTTTGAAAGTTTGTTGCCTGGATTTAAAAATCAGGAGGTTTTACCTAAAAATTCAGCTTCTCCTGAAAATCAAAAAACAGAGGAACCCTCGGCCCAAATTCCACCCTGGCCAAAGTTGACTGATGTTGACAAACGGCCCCTCTGAGCTAAGGTGTGCGTATCTGGTTTGCACAGTCTCCAGTGCTCCCTGGTCAGTGAGTCCATGTCACCAGACTCCCTGCATATATTGTGTTATACCTGGACTGTGTCCCTCCTTTAGATGATCTGTCTGGCTATAGGCATTTGGGTTTTTGCCCTTGATCTCAAGAAGATATTCCAGATTGAGAACTTTATGATAAGTATCATACAAATACAAAGGATTTTTTTGGGGGTAGGAGCGGAGGTAAGGAGGGAATACCTAGATTCATCACACGTCTCCTATGTGCTCAGTGCTTTGCTTATAATGTAATCCTCCAAAAGCTGAGATAGATCTCAATGGCCTTTTATTGTGAGAGGACAGGGCCTCGGAGAGCTTGTGGCTTGCCTGTACCTGTGGACTCTAAAGGAATGCTACATAGTCTCAATGTAAAAAGGATGTAGTGCCACAGCCCACCCTTCCCAGAAGCTGCCTCCACACATGTATATCTGCAGGAGGTGTGTGATAAGGGCTGTTTGCATGACTTGCAGTGGTGTCGTCCTTTTTTCTTTAAAATACTTTTATATAGCGCTACAGACTATTCTTTGTGTACTTTTTTCTTCTTTAAAGAGGCGTTCTCTCCCCCTTTTTGTCCTAGCATCTTTTTCAGAATTAATATTAAATAGATAAAAGGAAGCTGTGTGCAGAGCCCTATCCTTAAGTGGAGTCATTTTTTCATCATGGGGGCAGTGAAGTACATACCTCCTGTAATCCTAGGGCTCTGAGGAACCGAGTTTTAAAAGCAATAATTTAGTCTTAATTTCTGCAGTTGAGGAATTAGAGGCCAAAGAGATCCATAATTTGTCCAGTGTTGCCCCTTCTTTTATATCTTCCAGGTAAATTGTACTGTAACGGGTTCTCCATCTGATTGTTTAGAAAAACCTCAGGATGCTATTTTATTTTATGTTCATTTCTCCTCTTGTGATTCAAAGAGAAACTGCATTAAGTAAACATCATTCACTGGGTTAAACCTTATTCTAAAAGAGAAACAAAGTGGAAGATGGGGGCCAGATTATGAGTCTGGCTGAATTCTCTCATTTTAGTATCGTCTGCCTTCTTTGGTTGGTTTTTCCTTTTATCTCAGATAAGTGGAAGCCGTTCCTAAAGGTGTAGATGGGGCTGATGTTAGCAAAGGAAGTTTTCTTTAACCTGCTGTAAATAAGCAGGCAGCAGATTTTAATGCCTAGAATCTAGGCCCAATTTTAAAATATCCACCAAAACTTCTTTGGCAGCAAATCCAGAAACCCTGCCTCAGCACCATGATGGGCTTCTTTGTCTCATGGTCTAATCATTCTCTTTGTCTTCCCAGCTGTTTCTCATCTCTGTGCACATTGCTACTCAGATAATCAGTTTGCTGTTTTTCTTTCCTTCCTGTTCACCTCACTTCCCCCATCCCTCACTTTTCCTTGCTGCTAGTAAGTGGAAGTCACTGATGTCTTGATTCCTTTGGAACTGCCCCTGGGGTCTGGTATCATCTAGCATGCATCAGTGTTTGAGACCAAGCCAGGAGAGGTACTACACTTAGTTCTTCAAAAGCCCCATTGCTGATATGGTATTGAGTATCATGAGCAGGCTCCTGAGGAGGTTTTGTTTTAAAAGGTTCAGTCATGGTAATGATGCTGATGACCGTGATCTCTTGATGTCAGAGTTGGAAGAGATTTTAGAGATTATAATCCCCCCCTCTATGTATTACAAATTCTCACTTGTATTCTTCTGTCAGGAGAGAAGGAGGCACTTCTGTCATCTTTGCTTGAGAGGGAGAAGTCCAGATGATCTCAGTAATTTCATTGGTGACTCCCATGACCTGATGCTTATTAAAGCCCTTTATCACAAAAATGATGGGAGCAGCTAATCCTAGGAATTTAAATGATGAAGGATCTATGACAAAATGCAACTTAAAACCACAAAGAAATATCACAAGAATGGCTAAAATAAAAAGGCCGACAGTATCAAGAGTTGGTGAGGATATGGAACAACCCAAACTCTCACATGTGGCAGTTGGGAGTGTGAAATGGTACTACCACTGTGGAGAACATTTTATTTATAGTAATCGCCAAAAGCTAGAAATAATTCAAATGTACTTCAACAGGTGAATGGATAAACTAATTGTGGAAAATCTATACAATGGAATACTAATCTGTAGTTTAAAAAACTAAAATACTGACACATGTAACAATGAAGATGAATTTAAGAAGTATTTATGCTGAAAGACACCAGACACAGGAGTGCATACTGTATGGTTCCATTTATTCTAGAGCAAGCAAAATGAATCTGTAGAACAGAAAGCAGGTCAGAAGTTACATGAGACTAGAGCAGTGATGGCATGCGTGTCAGAGGTGACACATGAACTTATGACACGCGTGTCAGGCGACACGCGAACTCATTTTTTTGGTTGATTTTTCTTTGTTAAATGGCATTTAAATATATAAAATAAATATCAAAAATATAAATCTTTGTTTTACTATGGTTGCAAATATCAAAAAATTTCTATATGTGACACGGCACCAGAGTTAAGTTAGGGTTTTTCAAAATGCTGACACGCTGAGCTCAAAAGGTTCACCATCACTGGACTAGAGGCCCAGTGCACGAATTCATGCACCAGTGGGTCCCTCAGCCTGGCCTGCAGGATCGGGTTGAAACCGGCTCTCTGATATCCCCTAAGGGGTCTCAATTGCGAGAGGGCACAGGCCAGGCCTAGGGACCCCACCGGTGCATGATCGGGGCTGGGGAGAAACACGGCAGGTTGGCCAGCTGGGGAGGGACCACAGGAGGGCTCCAGGGCGTGTCTGGCCCGTCTTACCCAGTCCCAATCGGCCGAACCCCTGCAGCAAGCTAACCTACCAGTTGGAGCATCTGCCCCCTGGTGGTCAGTGCACATCATAGTGAGCAGTTGAATGGCCTTAGCATGTCATTAGCATATTACACTTTGATTGAACAGCCAACTGGTTGACCAGACACTTAGTATATTAGGCTTTTATTATACTAGTATAGGATGGTGTGAGAAGAAGGGAGTGGACGCCTACAAGTAAGCATGAGGAATTCTTTGCAGTGATGTTTGCAAGAATGTTGTGGAAATGTGTCAAACTGTACACTTAAGAGTGCATTGTATCACACATGAAGTTGATTTTAAAAGATGAGGCATCTATTCTGAGCTCTACCACTAACTAACTAGCTCTTTGTGTTCTTGTGAAAGGAGCTTAATCTCTCTACATCTCTTTCCTATTGGGAAAATGGGGACAATAGGTAGCTCACCTACCCCATTTAGTTATTGTGGATTATAAATGAAATCATTTATTTTGAAATGCCTTTAAGAAAGTATAAAGTCATATACAAATGCTGGGTGGGGGTTAGGGGGAAAATTCCATAAACTCCTCTTAAGGGAAGAAAGGCAAGAACTGTGATAACCAATATATGAGCTAATATATATATATATATAATATATATATATATTGGATTGTATTTTCAAGTCATCTTTTAACTCTGTGTAACATTGGTTGTGTCACTTCCCCTCTTTCCATCAGTAAAATGACAGGGTTGGACTAGATCAGAGGTAGACGACTGTAGGCTCAGAGACTTTTTAAAGCCTTCCAAATGTGTTTTCTTTAGCCTCTGTAGTGTCGGCCTGTCCATCATTTATTTAAAATATGACTAGTTGCCAGTGTTTAAAACTGGAGATTGCACATAAAGTTTTGTGTTTCCAGTTTATCTTTTTTTGTTTGTTTGTTTTTCAGTTTATCTTTAGAAGTGAGCAGATATGACAAAACTGGGTCCATATTCCTACATGGCAACAAGTGCCTCAAGTTGTGTAGTAGCTGTTGTTTTTTTGTGGGCCATATACTTTAGTTTCCCACAGTCTCCACCACACTCTATAGCCTTTTCTATTCTCTATAGTAACATTAAGAGGAAAGTTAATTCATTTTAGAGTGCCCTCTTTATGTTTAGGACATGATTATACAGAGAGGAACCAAACAGACAAAATATCTATCATAGTGAGTATAAAGTACTTATCTACATTATCAAAAATTAGGAGAAAGTTAGACCAAGAGTGCTATATATTTTAGGGAAAGTGGGAGGAAACATGTTTCTTTGTGGAAGTAAAAAAAAAAAAAATCCCATATATCTCATAGGCAAAAGTGTGTATGTGCCACAGTTATCTTGCTTGTTTTATTTGCTTACCTCACAAAATGGATCAAATCCTTTCTCCTTTTGTGATTCAATAAATTCATGGCTTATCCAAAAAGTTTTTTCCAGTAAAATCATGGCGATTATTTCAGTATTTTAGAAAAGCTGGTAGGCAGAGAGAGTGACCCAGGCTCTATTGAATGTTAACAGTTCTTACCTCTGTTCAAACCATCCCCACCTCAGCTTAAAATTTTTCCATTTAATCAAGCTCTTGTGATGCAACTCAATCTGAAACGAGCATCTCTATTAACAATCATATAGCTGCCTTCTTCTTCAGTGGCCTGAACCCTGGTCAATGTGTACTAGAGATGTATCTTGAGTAATGCTATATCCCCTCTACCTTCTAGGACAGGGGTCCTCAAACTTTTTAAACAGGGGGCCAGTTCACTGTCCCTCAGACCGTTGGAGGGCCGGACTATAGTTTAAAAAAAAACTATGAACAAATTCCTATGCCCACCTCACATATCTTATTTTGAAGTAAAAAAACAAAACGGGAACAAATATAATATTTGCATTTGCATGTGGCCTGCGGGCTGTAGTTTGAGGACCTCTGTTCTAGGAATTTACATCTCTATTTGGTCAACTCCTCAGTTCATATTGGCCAAGATTTTTCTATTGGCAGTCCTTTCAGGCTTTGATTTTGATCTCACAGTCAAGGAACCGTGATTTATATGCTTCTCACCTGCAAATAGGCCCTTGTATGGGCATAGATGCTTAATAAAATAGTTCTGTCTCTATTAGGCATAATGGTTTATTGCTCTGCCTTTAGATTTATGAAGTTCATGGGCTTTGAGAATTTGGGCTGGCTCTTCGCGACCAGTTGTGCTTGCCTAGATTGTGTGGTAGGCATCTGACTCATTTCTTCAGTCTTGGCTGGAAAGGTCATCTTGCTACCTGGTGAAGAAAACTACACTGCCCCCACCTGGTGGCAGTTACATCAAATTGCTGCATCATTAACTTGCTTCTGCAAGGACGGCCTTGTTCTTTAGTGGTGCCATGCATCACAGAACTGCAGGAAATAGCCATTCCCGATTTTTGTTCTGCAGCACTAACGGGGGATTGCACAGTTTTCTCTAAGGTACATGAACTGGAAAGAACATATTTTGGACAATCAGGAGGTTGACACTGTTCCAGGTTCTGCCCATAACTAGCCATGGGACTCCTAAGCCTCAATAGGTTTCTCTACCCATAAAGCAAAATGCTTGAACTTAATGTTCTTTACAGGCACTATTGGTATAAAATCTGTAGTTCTGTGATTTTTTTTTCAAAATTCAAAATGTCTATAAAATGAAACACAGCTTAGACTATTCACAAAATAGGTAAGAATATACACTGAAATTTTATGCTTTATACTATTGTTTTTCTCAGTTCTTGATTTTAAGACACATCATGAATTTTAATAGATTTTTTTGAAGGGTGGGGGAGAAAAATAGTACTTTATTAAATGTACATATTTATAATAAGAAAATTTCAGATATTGAAAAATTAAATTGTAAAAAATTTGCATCTTAGCATTGACATTTTTGGGGGTGAGTGTGTGATAAGGTCTCTCTTTATAAGTGCATATGAGGGTTAAAAATCTCTTTTTGTAAATACTCAAAATTCTAGAATTACAATTGACAATTGAACAGTGTAAGTGTAATTTAAAGTATTAGGAGAAAATGAAAAATGTTATTGAAGTACAAAGATTAAAGAGATGACAGTGGAAATTAAAGATTAATTTGGGTGATTATTTCATAAGTTATATAAATGTCTAAACAAAGGGTTTATACCTGAAACTAATATAAAATTACATGTCACTGTAATTGAAAAATAAAAAAATATTTAGAAAAAATAAAGATTACTGGGGGTGGGGGGTCAAGCGGGGGAAAAGGAGACATATGTAAAACTTTAGACAATAAATAAAGAAAAGATTATATGGTAAATTTTATGTTTATCTGAATACTGAAGAAGAACATAGTGACAGGAAATATACAAACATGCAGTTTCCAGTAAACCATTATCAAAATACATTGGAACATTTGAAACCATTAAAATTTTTTTAACACGGAATTATGTGTGTATTTTAACATGCAACAGTGCTTTATGATTAAAGCTCTCTTTGGTTGTAAGGAACAGAAACTTATGCAAGCTGACTTAAAAAGGAATAATTATTGTAAAGATGCAACAGGAAATTCTGTGAACATCAACAGACAGGTGCTGAAGTGCAGCTGGGCTTCAGAGGAACTAGAGTGGCAGTCAAGACCCAAGTCCTGTCTCAGGCCTGAGATCTCTATAATCATGATGATTGCTCTGCTAATTTTGCATGTGGCTGTTAGCCCCAAACCAATGCCATAACTTCAACTCAAGTTCCTGCACTGATGACTTCTCTCTGCGTTCTCCTTCGTCCAATTAGTGATTATCTCTGTGCAGTGACTTGTTGTTGTTGTTACATAGGCTCAATGCGCAGGATAGTTCAAGGTAAATTATGAAGGTACACGAGCAGGCAGATGGCTAAGTGTCCAGTATTGGTTCCACTATCCCAAACCTTCAACTTTGACAGTTGTGCAGCACCTTATCTATCTATTACCTCTTTTAACAATTACACATAACACTTCATACAGTGTATGGGGAGTGATGACAAGGTTAGGAGTTCTAAGGATTTGTGGAACACTAAGGTGTAACAAATTTAAAGTATTTAAGAATGCTTCAGCTAATAATTATTGCATTAAAGGGAAAAATAACACTGAGCTTCATAGGATTGTAGTTCGAATTAAGAGCTCAAAGTGCCTAGGGCAGTAGTTGGAAGTAGTTGTTTCCCTTTCATCTGTTTATCTGTTTATTTGTAGGTTGTTTTGAAGATAGTTACTATTGTTCCTTTCTCCTGAGATTGGTGTTTAGGAACAATTTCTCTGATTTCTGCCACCCGATTGCTTCTGAGTCCTGAGAATCTAAGATTGCCTTCAAAGCCAGGCCAGTGCTAAGAGTAGTTGACAGTGGCATCAGCACCACCAACAGTGACAGCAGCCACCATAGTCATTGACTTCCAACATGACTCAGAAGAACTTGTATGTTTGTTTCTCTCACAGGTGGATTTGCTATCGTGTTTCTAGTAAGGACAAGCAACGGAATGAAATGTGCCTTGAAACGCATGTTTGTCAACAATGAGTATGATCTCCAAGTGTGCAAGAGAGAAATCCAGATAATGGTAAGGCTGCCCCTCAGACTTGAGACTGCTTATGAAAATGGGGGTGGGAAGAGACTGTGCCCTCTCATAAAGGCGGGGGGAGAGGGTTGTTCCCTTTCCTGCAGTGGCAGAGAGGCCTCTGCACATCATGGGGATGAACAGCATTGGGGTGTAGGATGCTGCTCCTGCCTTGGTCACCTTCAGTTGCAGGGTTGAAGAGAAAGGGACCTATTGAAAGAACAGCTATATTTTTAGGTCAGAGAAATAGTTTTGGACATTGGGAAAATTTATTTCACAACATGGTTCCCAGAATTAACTGTGGAGTTTAATCTGGAAACCCTAGCTTTTCAGCAAACCTCTTCTTCTAGTCTTGTCTTCTATCAGTTACCAATCCAGTTTTCAACTCTCTTGAGCTCTTCAGCATTCTGTGACATATCTTTTCACACATTTTTATTTTGTACATGTAGTTCTTTCCACCTGGAATGCTTCTCTCTTTTTTTGGCCTAGAAACCTCTTACTCTGTGATTTCATTTATAAAAGTCTAAGAACAGGCAAAAGTGATCCTTGGTAATAAAAGTCAGAAAGCAGTTAGCTGGATGTAAGAAATTGATTAGAAATGGGCATGTGGGAACTTTCTGGGCCATAGAAATGTTTTATACCTTGTTTTGGGTAGTGGTTACACAAGCCTATATAATTGTTGAGCACCTTAAGATCTGTGCATTTTATTATATGTTAATTATATCTTAAAAACTTAGTTTTCAAGATACAGATTAATATGTTTTAAAAAAGAGTTCCTGTCTATTAGAGGTATATGACAAAATATTTATAGATAAAATAATATGACGTCTTGAAGTTAATGAGTGGATTTAGAAGAGAAACAAGATTGGCAATGAATTGATTATGATCAAGGCAGAGTGATGGGTATATGTAAGTTTGTTGGAGTTGCCTCTTTCACCTCTGTTTATGATTACACGTAAAAAATGTAAATAGTCTTTTAATCCATCATGTTTCCACAGTACTTTTGTTAATGCCAATTATATTGTTTATCTTGTTATTTTATAAATAGTACTGCTATCAGAAAGTAAGTTATTTAAAATCAGAAACTTTATATTCCAGCGCATTGCTTGACATAGAGTAAATACTTAATAAACTTAGGATGAAATTAATGTATGAATAATGGTAATAACAGATGTGCATGTTCATCAAGAGATGATGATTCATTTGTGCTCTGGATTTTAATGCTTTTGTAAAGAGACCTAAAAAGTGGATGAGGAGGGCATTGTAGGGATCCCACCAGGCTTTGCTTGCCCCTGCCCACCCCTTGTGGGGTTGCCCTTTCTGTGGCTACTTAGAGTAACTAGTTGTACTGTAGTTGAGCTACTGAAGGAACTCAGAACTTTAGAGAGCCTGGTACTACTTTTAATTTCAGAAAGCTGAAACTATTTGGGAAGTAACTGTTGATAGAAATGTGTTGCTGTCATCATTGCAAAACAAATAAGCAAAAAACCCTAAGGCTCATATAAATACAGTCAGGACCATGAGGATCTGTCCACAAGGCACCAATGTTCTCCCACTACCTTGCCACACAACTCAAAATGACTGTGCTCACTGTATTTTCCTTTATCCACCTCATAGGTTTTCTGGATGCTTACTACTCCCACCTTGCCCCTTCCTTGCTCAGCTCTCACACTTCATTTTCTGTCTTTGCTTCTGCTATTTTCTCCGCCTGGAATGGCCTTCTCATTCATTTTCTGGTGTTAGCAAAGTAATTCCACTCTTGAACTTTCTCCCACTCATTTATAAACATGTTCGAGGGCTTACTTTGTGCTTAGCAGGCATTGGAGTAGAGGAACTAAGAAGACACAGGCCCCATAGGAGCTCACAAATTAATGGACCTGATTAGGAATTAAATTATGTGGGTTCAAGTTCTGGTCTGGCCAGGTATTAGCTGTAGGAGTTTTGTTTTGAATTTTGTTTATATTTTTTAAAAACTTAAATACTCCAGTAGGTGAACTAAATAAACTTGTTACAAAAACATCAAGCATTTCCCCAAGTTTTTTCCTCCTTTGCCATTTCAGGGTCCCAAGGAAACCACTTTTAGTTGATTTATTTGCTATATTTCTAACTAACATGCTGACATTGCTGATTCTTGATCTCCCCTCCCCAACCCCTGGCAACCACTGATTTAGTTTGCCTTTTCCAGAACTTCATTTAGTTGAAGTTATTCCATATGATTCAGTATGTAGCCTTTTTGGATTGGCTTCTCTCAGTAATATGCATTTAAGGTTTTTCGTGTCTTTTTTATGGCTTGATAGCTCATTTATTTTTTTGGGCTGAGTAATATTTCTTTGTATGGATGTATCACAGTTTACATATTCACCTACTGAAGGATATTTTGGTTGCTTCCACATTTTAGCAGTAATGAGTAAAGCAGCTATAAACATCTGTGTGCAGGTATTTGTGTGGGCATAATTTTCAACTTATTTAGATATTGAATATATTTTCAACTAAGCAGTTATTTCAATTTTAAAGATTCCCTTTTTATGTTTCTAAGCCAGGGCTAGAATCTGTTTTTAAACAGAATCCTAGCTGATTCATATTTATATGAGCGTTTGACCACACTACTTAGAATCAGACTCTAAATGACTTTAAAGATCTATTCAGTAAGTACAGGATTAATTAATGGTAAGACTTGGGAAAAGGAGAGTACATTTGAGTGTAGAAAGGAGAATATCTAGGACTTCTTATGTAGGTAAACCCACAAGGGCCCCAGATACCATGGCCTTTTCTAACTCCAGGACCAGCCCTGGAGTTCTTCCTTTCAGTACTACACTGGACTTGACAGTGTTTGTATGCCTGTGAATAACTCCTTGAAGAGAGTTATAAAGGAAATTTAGAGTTATAGAGAAGGAAAAGTAAGGCAAAAGACTCCTTTACAAAGCAACTTTGGGAGAGGGAAATTAATTTCAGGCTTTAGTACTGCTTTTCTTCACCTTTTAAATTAAGAAGAATCTGAAATTTGGTTAAACGGTCTGTGCAACCCTAGTGTGATTCTAGAAGTAGGTAGCAATAATGTTGACTCAAATTCAGAAAACATTGAATATTTGAATAGAGGGTCAAAAGGGGTTAATATACCTTTTTGGAAACTTACTTTACGTAAATGTAAGCACTGTAAGAATCAGGAATCTGTAGGTTTGATGCTGACATTGCAAGGAAGGGTAGCTTGAGAAATGTAGGGAAATTAGTTATATGCAAAACTCACTTTTACTATTTTGAGGTGAGTGATATTATTGATATGCTATTTAGAATGCTATCTTCTTTGTTTTCTTGCACATGAATATAAAGGTTTTTAGGTATGTATTTAGGAATCGAGACCTCTGTTTTCTTGTAAGGCCTTAAGATTCTTAAGTAGGAATTCTGCTACAGGAATTGTGAAGTTAGGGATAGAATACTGTTCTGTACTACAGGCATCATTAATTAGGATCCCAGATGAACTTGAAATTTGTAACCTATAGGATCTGGGTTGAAGGAAGGGCTGATTTTCAAATGATAGTTTTTGTGTGTGTTTGTGAAAAAAGTTTTTAAGCACTTAAAGCAGTTAAATATGAAAGTTAATAAGCTCACTATAAACCACTTTAGATATCTATTTAATAAAGTAGGTCTTCTAATAACATGTTTGTCGGTACTTCATTAATCTTGCTTAGTGTTAATTTAAAATAAAGTTTGAAATGACAACACAATCTCTTTAGACTTATCACTGTTAAAATCATGTAATGTAAACTGATCTGATCTATAATGAACTGAACATTCCCCACACCCTAAAACGCAGGTTTTGACTTACACTCACCATATAGATATTTATCCCAATACTCCAAATGCTAGTTGTAGCCAAGGGCATCAAAGCATCTTCCCCATGTCCTGCCTCTTCCTGAATAACTAGGTAGTTATTGAGATTGCCTCTCCTCCTTCCCTCCTCCCTCCCTCCCTCCTACCCTCCTCCAGTGTGGATTTCATCCCATACCTCTATATGCAGTCTATTCTGTAAGCCTGGGACTGGTCCTTTAACTAAAGCCAGGGAAAGCTGGGGAATCTTCTGGCCTGCAGCTGCTGGGAGCTTTATGCCAGTGTACCGTCAATGTAAATCAGCCTCAATTTGCAGTAAGATTTTCTCTTGACCTTTTCTACATTTCAAAACTATTCAAACAGATCTTCTCCATCAGTTATAAACCAGTGATGTTTTACTCTAAGATCTGAGATATTGCTGCCTCATCAAGTCATTAAAAGTCATGGTCTCCCTCCAAAGAGGTGGTCTTTTCTGGTAGATATATCTCAGAATCTCTGCAGAAGATAAAATGAACAGGAATTTTATCAGTTGAAGGTAAAGATGGACTTGAACTCATCAGCAGACATCTTGGCAAGCTGTTCTAGGATGCCATCTGCAGATGTTAATTATCTAGTTTGGGTCCTCTAATAGCTCTTAACCTCCTCTTGACTCTGCCAAATGCTTTTTATTTTTCTTGTAGATTCTTTCTATTCCTCTTTGGGCAATACAAAGTCACAGGCAACATTGCTGATTCTCTTTCAAACATGTTAGTTGTAAAAATATTAGTCTTTCATTCCTCCTTGTGGACATTTGGAGGACATGATCTTCCGCTCCATTTTGTTTTCCAAGAACTTCTCTTCAGTTCTTCCTATTTCCAGGACTGTGTAAATGAAACAACTCCATAAGAGTTGATAATAATACTGAAAAGCAGAGGGAATAATAGTCCTATGAAACTGGAGTCCTGAAATCACTCTCTATTTGGAGAAACTTGAACTCTAGAAGCTGCTTTTCTGCTTCATTATCTCTCTTGTCTGTTATCCAACACAGTTGCTCTAAGACTTTTTGCTCATCAAGCTTCTTTCTCATTCCCATGTACTTGAAGATGATTTTGCTTTCTACCAAAAACAGTAGATCTGAGATCACTCAAATTTTTTTCCCTAGCCTTAAACCAATATTCATATCCATTTTTATTTTCTTCCTGATTGCCAGGAAAGGCGTGTCTAAGACAGTCCCTGTAACAGTGCTCTGAATCCTCACCTCTTCTACCTACTTATGGGACTGTTCCATCATTTATCGCAGCCTTACAGCTTTCTTCTCCTGGCTCCTTCCATTCTCCATTGGTCATTTCTCTCCCATCCTAAAAATTCTTTTCCTCAGTGCTGCTTCTCTCTTCAGCACAAAATGTTTTGAAAGAGTAATCTGTAGTTTCTGGCTCTATATATTCAATTCCCATTCTTTGCAAATCCAATTCAATTCTTACCTCCATTCCATGCCCTCTCTGAAACTGCTCTTGCATGGATCGCCAACGACTTCCCCATTGCCAATTGCAATGGTCACATTTCTGCCTTTGGTCTACCTTCTGAGGCAACTACATTTTTAATCTTTCATTCAGAGGAAAGTTCTAATGAGTTTTAACTTTGATGTTCAGGGTTCAGTTGTGTTCATTTGATATTGTGAGGCTTCCTCTTATTTGGCTATGTAATTTCAGATTGCAAGAGACTTTATTTATATTACTTTAAACAGTGGAATGACTCTCTATGTGGTGATAGTTACTATTCTGTGGTACAAACTGCCAAATTTGTATGGCAACTCTTACAGAACCACATATTTTTCTTACTCTCCCACTTTTTATTAAACCAAAACAAAATAATTTATTAAAACTAGTTAATAATAGATTTGTGCAAAAATATTTCCCAGCTAGCTCATTTTTTGCTCACTAATGACCTTAGATTTTGAACATCATCACTACACAGAATTGCCTATTAGATGTTGTAATAACTATACCAGAGTGAGAGGCAACTTCTGGTGCCTCACTGGGTCCTGACACAAAATAAATTCCACAAGCAGCCCTAGGAGATCATATGCAGTTCCAACCAGAGAGCTGGAAACATGACCCATCTTATTTATATACCAGCTGGTTGGCTTGGAAGGCTTAATTACAAGCAAAATGCTTAGGTCTGGATTCCATTGTAGTTCCTGTAAAACTGTAAAGCAGTTATTCTTTTATATAATTCCTAAAGGGAGAAAAACAGTATGAACAGTTTAAAAGTCAAGTTGAATTTACTTGTTTCCCTACAACCAGGAAAAATCATCAGTTTCACTTTTCTGAATTAAAAACTGACATGTTTAAATAGTTCATACTGTTTCTCTCCTCGTAGCCCCTCTGCAGTGGTCCCGCAGTATTGCTTCCAGTTTTCATGCATCACTAATGCAGTAAGCAAGGAGTCACCCTGTGTCCATTTGGTTCTAGGGTTCAGGAGAGGGCTATGGTTTAGTAGGGTTTTTGGATTGCTATTGAAGATCTGGCCATGAATCTCAGAGACCACTGGGAATCTGCTCTTGACCCTGCTCCTTAACCTCTGTGTATTTAAGTTATCTGTGCTAACGGAACTGACTGGCTCATTGTGTTTTTGTTGGTGTCTGTAACTGATAATATTTTAACTCTTCTTCACAGAGGGACTTGTCGGGACACAAGAACATTGTGGGTTACATTGATTCTAGTATCAACAATGTGAGCAGTGGTGATGTATGGGAAGTGCTCATTCTGATGGACTTCTGTAGGGGTGAGTACATGAATCATATCTTAAGCTCTCATTTCACTAGCACTTGAATTGTCAAGGGCATGGTGGTTGTTTCAGTTATTACACTGTACTCTAATGTATGTTGTTCTGGTTTTAAAGATGGGAAAACTAAGAGGCTAAAAGATACAGAGTCTGCTGTCACCTCTTGGTTATTCTGATAATGGCAGGGATCAGTGGTACAAATAGTTCAAAGTGGTGGATAATGCAAAACTCCATGTTTTTTAGGTTTAGGAAGGGCGCTTGTATATGAATGAGAATGTATCAGAATGAGAATGAATGTGTTCTTTGTGGTGCTTTAAAACAATAATGAAGGCACATAATAAAGGCCCAACTCCAGATGGACTACAGAAACAATTCAGCTTCCCCACTCCCTCTCTGATGTGTTCTATTCTCCACCCACACCACCGTCCTTGTTATGGGATAAAATAATCCTTTTCCTGTAATGGAAATGACCTTCCTCCCCTTGCTTGAGTGCTATAATTGCCAGGAAGGCTACATTCAAACTATGCTGCTCTTAACAGTGGAGTTTAGTAGTTGAAAGCATGGAGTTTCAAGCAGTGTTTATCTTGGGAAATCCAGACTATAACATGATTTTATTCAGAGTTGACGGCATTTCATACAACCATTGTTTGGAGGTGTGACTTTTTTTGTTTAAGCAGCTGCCACTTACAAGCTTGGGTCACTGTCTCGCTGTTATGTAGTCACCCTTACTTCCACTAATATTTTCCTTGCCTTAAGATACTGTCCATAAACTAAATATGTTGCCTATCCCAAAAATGTGATGTCAACTAGTAATTTCAGCCTTTACTATATAGTACCTATTAACCTGATTTTTAAAAATACTACCAAATTTGAACTTGACAGTTTGTTTCCTCCTGCCCAATCCTTTTTGGACAGTAAAATATTTAGAGATGAGGCAGTAGAAGCATTCAGGGATCTGGCTAATTTTGTAAATGAAGCCGTTAGGCTTTTGGTCCTGGAGATTAAATGTTGGCATAGCATTTCTACAGACTAGGCGGCAAGTAGTGAAGCCAGGAAGACAAGGCTGTTCCTGAAGTAAAGACTATAAAAGCTGTCTTCTTTCCTTCTCCTGAGGTTTATTGTGCAATTGGATTCTTACTAAAAGATACGGCAAGTTGAACCTGTGGTCTTGTTTCATACACAGCAGGGACAGTATAACCAGGCAACTAGAGCAGGACCATATTATCAGCTCTATTACTAATCTTAAAGCCATAATGAGGGCAGCTCATGTCTGGGGTGCATAATGGAATAAGCAAACTATTTTTTGATTTTTAATCCTCACCTGAGGATATTTTTTCCATTGATTTTTCTAGAGAGAGTGGAAGAGAGGGAGAGGAGGGGAGAGAGAGAGAGAGAGAGAGAGAGAGAGAGAGAGAGAGAGAGAGAGAGAGAGAAACATTGATTGGTTGCCTCCTGCTCGCATCCTGACCAGGGCCAGGGATCGATCTGCAACCGAGGTATGTGCCCTTGGCCAGGAATCAAACCTGTGACCCTTCCGTCCATGGGCCTATGCCCTAACCAATGAGCAACCAGCTAGGGCAGGAAACTGTTTTTGACACATTGGAGAAAGCACTGGATTGTTAAAACAACACACTAATTCCAGGGTGCGAATCAAGACAGCTGGGTTTTAGTCCTGGCTCAACTAGTCTGTTGAGCCAAGTAATCATGTCTGTTACCTTGGTCCAGGTTGCTGCTTTGTGGAGAGTCATTTATTCTCTTGGGTAAGAGATGAGTCTGAATGTTTATAACTTCTCTTTTCCTCTGCCCCCCTCTTAGGAGGCCAGGTGGTCAACCTGATGAACCAACGCCTGCAAACAGGCTTTACAGAGAACGAAGTGCTCCAGATATTTTGTGACACCTGTGAAGCTGTTGCTCGCCTGCATCAATGCAAAACTCCTATTATTCACCGTGACCTGAAGGTAACAGACCACCTATTTAATTGTTTGTTCTTACAGAGTATTTTCTATCTGACCCAGGGATGGGGTAGACACTAGGGGATATGAGAGAAGTGTAAGGCATGGTTCCAAATTCTGAGCTTTCGTTCTTCTTGGGGAGAGAAAATGCAAAGGAAGAAAAGACACAACAGTACAGTACAGGTATCAGTTTTATTAAGTCATTTTCAGAAATTCTTCATAATCATCAAACGCTTGAGCACACATTGTTTTTATTTTTCCTGATACATTGCCAAATTCACTTTTCCAGAGTCATGAAAAGTTATATATAATTTAAATAGTTTATAAACAATGATGCTTGGTCTTTAAAGTCTATTTCCTATTTTGCAAAATCTATTAATTTATTACTTTAAAAATGTGTCCTGCTAATTACCATCTGCTTGCACCAGGCCTTTCACGTTGTAGTCGATTCACAATGTTTGTTGCATAGAATTGGCTAGCAGTTATGGAGCACCAGCTGTGTGCCACACTCTACTCGACACTTTATGTACACTGTCCCTTTGGAGGAAGACATTCTTCTTTACGCTTTATAGTTGAGGCAACTCAGGAGTAGAGAGGTTATATGACTTGCCTAAGGTCACATAACTAGGAACAGTACCAGAGTTTGAGTACAATTCTTCTGATTCTAAATTGCAGCTTCTTTTTATTATATCCACTAGGGGCCCGGTGCACGAAATTCATGCACTGGGTGTGTGGGGGGGAGTGTCCCTCAGCCCAGCCTGCCCCCTCTCACATACTGGGAGCCCCCAGGCGTTGACCCCCATCACCTTCCAATCGCAGCATCAGCCCCTTGCCCAGCCTGACGCCTGGGCCAGAGGCGTCAGGCCTGGGCAGGGGACCCTCATTTCCCCCCATCACTGGTTCTGCCCCCAGCCCAGGCCTGATGCGTCTGGCCCAGGCGTCAGGCCTGGGCAGGGGACCCCCAGACCCCTCCGATTGCTGGCTCTGCCCCTTGCCCAGGCCTGACGCCTCTGCCAGAGGCGTAGACCCCCATCACCCTCCGATCGCCTGATCGGCCCCTTGCCCAGGCCTGACGCCTCTGCCAGAGGTGTCAGGCTTGGACAGGGGACCCCCATCTCCCCCCCGATCACTGGCTCTGGCCCCCGCCCAGGCCTGATGCCTCGGCCAGAGGAGTTGACCCTCATCACCCTCCGATCACCAATCACCGGATCGGCCCCTTGACCAGGCCTGAGGCCTCCGGCAGAGGTGTCAGGCCTTGGTAGGGGACCCCCAGCTCCCCGCGGTTGCAGGCTCCACCCCTGCCCAGGCCTAACGCCTCTGGCCTAGGCATCCGGCCCGGGCAGCGGGGACCCTCAGCTGCAGCGGCCCCGTGATCGTGGGCTTCGCTTTAGGCCCAGGCAAGGGACCCCTAGCTCCTGGGACTGCCAGCTTCGACCGTGCCCAGCTCCCATCGCTGGCTCCACCCCTACTTCCTGCTATCACTGGCCAGGGCGGCAAAGGTGCCTGATTCTCTGATCATGGCTGGGGGGCAGGGCAAAGGCGGCCCCAGGGCCGCCTTTGCCCTGCCCCCCAGCTCTTAGCTCCCCCCTGGGTTTCTGATCACTGTCAGTGGCAGGGGGCTTCTTCCTGCTTTCCCTTTCGCCTCCCTGCATTGTGCCTACATATGCAAATTAACCGCCATCTTGTTGGCAGTTAACTGCCAATCTTAGTTGGCAGTTAATTTGCATATAGCCCTGATTAGCCAATGAAAAGGGTATCGTCGTACGCCAATTACCATTTTTCTCTTTTATTAGTGTAGATGTTTTGAGAAATGTGCTTCATGGCTAATAACTTACATCAGCATTCCCTAGTGCGCTTGTTAAATGCAGGCTGCTGGGTTCCACACTGAATCTATTGGGCTGTAATTTTGGTAGTAGTGTCAGGGAGGCCCAGGAATTCATATCTTTTTTTTTTTTTTTTTATTAATCTTTATTGTTCAGATTATTACATTTGTTCCTCTTCCCCCCCCCCCATAACTCCCCTCCTCTCAGTTCCCGCCCCACCCTCTGCCCTCACTCCCCACCCACTGTCCTCATCCATAGGTGCACGATTTTTGTCCAGTCTCTTCCCGAATCTACCACACCCCTTTCCCCCCCAAGAATAGTCAGTCCATTCCCTTTCTATGTTCCTGATTCTATTATAATCACCAGTTCATTCTGTTCATCAGATTATTTATTCACTTGATTCTTAGATTCACTTGTAGATAGATGCATATTTGTTGTTCATAATTTGTATCTTTACCTTTTTCTTCCTCTTCCTCTTCTTAAAGGATACCTTTCAGCATTTCATATAATCCTGGTTTGGTGGTGATGAACTCCTTTAGCTTTTCCTTATCTGTGAAGCTCTTTATCTGACCTTCAATTCTGAATGATAGCTTTGCTGGATAAAGTAATCGTGGTTGTAGGTTCTTGGTATTCATCACTTTGAATATTTCTTGCCACTCCCTTCTGGCCTGCAAAGTTTCTGTTGAGAAATCAGCTGACAGTCGTATGGGTATTCCCTTGTAGGTAACTGGGTTTCTTTCTCTTGCTGCTTTTAAGATTCTCTCTTTGTCTTTTGCTCTTGGCATTTTAATTATGATGTGTCTTGGTGTGGTCCTCTTTGGATTCCTTTTGTTTGGGGTTCTCCGCGCTTCTTGGACCTGTAAGTCCATTTCTTTCACCAGGTGGGGGAAGTTTTCTGTCATTATTTCTTCAAATAGGTTTTCAATATCTTGGCCTCTCTCATCTTCTGGCACCCCTATAATTCTGATGTTGGTACGCTTGAAGCTGTCCCAGAGGCTCCTTACACTATTCTCGCATTTTTGGATTCTTTTTTCATTTTGCTTTTCCCATTGGGTGTTTTTTGCTTCCTCGCATTTCAAATCATTGACTTGATTCTTGCGCTCCTCTGGTCTGCTGTCGGGAGTCTGTATAATATTCGTTATTTCAGTCCGTGTATGCTTAATTTCTAGTTGGTTCCCCAATATAACATCGAGGGTCTCATTAGATTTCTTGAGGATCTCACAACATTTATCGGCGGTCTCACCAGTCTTTTCGAGGGCCTTACTAAGTTTATCGGCAGCTTCTAGACAGTTCTTAAGAGACCTTAAAAGTGTGGTTCTGAACTCAATATCCTCCATTGACAGTTTTGTCCTGTTTCTTTGTCTCCGCATTTTTTATGCTTTCTTGGTACACCCCCTAGTGGTCTTCCTGTGCAGTCTTGTTGCCTTTAAGCCTTGATTGATGTCGGCAATACCAGGGGTGAGTTGACCTCCAGGCTAACTGGCTATGAGAGTCCGCTGGGTCTGCAGTGGGAGGGCTTCTGTGCTGGATCTCTAAGGTGGTGCTAATCTAGCCTTTGCCTGAGGCTATCCGGCAAATGGTTCTTCGCAGGGCTTGGGTGGGGCGGGTCCCAGGGGGATCTACAGGGCGGGCCGGAGCGGGCAGTTATGGCTGCTCTCAGTTCCTTCCCCAGGGGCTCTGCCTCTCAGAGTCCCAGCAATGGCTGCAAACCTCGGAGAGAAAGCTGCCTTCGAGTTCCGACCGAAGCCAGACAGTCCCGCTTCTCCCGTTTGAGTCTTGCTCCCCAGAGACTCGCCCGGATCTGGAGCTCAGAGTCTGAAACTCCCTCCCGATTGAAAACAACAACCGTGCCCTCCGCCACCAGCCCGCTCCGCGCGCACTCCGCACCTGAGTATTTCACTTCAGCACTGCGCCTCCTCTGAGTCTGGGTATGATATTCTCTTTCCTCCTAGTTGTAGAATTTCCACTCAGCCAGCCTTCCTGTGGTTTTGGATGATGTCCGTTCTGTCCTTTAGTTATATCTCTGAAGTGGTTGTTCGAGGCAGCGATCTCCTGCGTTAACCTACGCCACCATCTTGGTTTCTCCCTGGAATCAGCTTTCTTGTTTAGGTTTGAATCTTCACTGCACCACTAACTGTGTGACCTTAAGACAGTCACTCCAGGAATTCATATCTTAAGAAGCACCTCACGTGGTTTATATTCCGAAGTATACTCTTTTGTATGTTCAGCAGTATACTGGCATTAATGTTTGGGCTCTTTTTAAAAAATTGAGACATAATTCACATACCATAAAACTCACTCTTTTAAAGTGTACAATTCAATAAATAAATAAATAAATAAATAAATAAATAAATAAATATAGTGTATAATTCAGTGGCTTTTAGTACATTTACAAGGCTGTGCAATTGTCCTCACTGTCTGATTTCAGAACATTTCATCACCCCAGAAAGAAATCCTGTATCCATTAGCAATCACTCTTCATTTCCTGGTCCTCTAACCCTGGGTAACCACAAATCTATTTTCTATTGCCTGTTCTGGACATTTCATGTAAATGGACTCATGTAGTATATGACCTCTTGTGTCTGACTTCTTTCACCTAGAGTAATGTTTTCAAGGTTCATCTATGTTGGAGCATGTATCAGTGCTTCTTTCCTTTTCAAGGCAGAATACTTCATTGTGTGGATAAACCACATTTTGCTTATTCATGGATCAGTTGAGGGATGTTTGCATTGTTTCTATTTTGGCTATTATGACTAAAGCTACGATGAACAACCATGTGCTAGTTTTTATGTAGGTGTATGTTTTTAGTGCTCTTAGGTGTATAGCTAGCTGTGGAATTGCTAGGTCATATGGTAAATATGTTTAGCTTTTTGACACATTGCCAAACTGTTTTCCACAGTGGCTGCACTATTTTACATTCCATTAGCAAATATATGAGGGTTTTAATTTCTCCATATCCTCACCAATATTTGTTATTGTCCTTTTTTATTTTAGCCATTCATAGTGGCTGTGAAATGGTACATACATACTGGCATTTCTATACTAAAGAAGTTAGCTTTCAGGAAGATACCGTACATATATACCTCCAAAGCCTTAGATAGCCTTCTCCATGTACCTCTGCCCACAGTCAGCCCTTTTTCTGAATAAAAAATAATACATCTCAGTAAGTATTATGAGCATGGCATAGTATGAGTACATAATTCTGTACAGATATAATATGGTTCCTACTGTCAAGATGTTTAAAGTATTGGTGAGAGGACATAAATGAAATAGTTAGACTTGAAACAGAAATAGGTGAAATACAGAACTTTATAGAACAAAGTGATGAATAGATGAAAATCAAGTGGCTTAATATATGATCAGATAGTGAGATCAGGGAAATGGTGGTTGGAATCCTCTAGAAAAGTGGGATTTTGAAGTACTCGTGGGATATGGGTGGTCACAGAGAGGATGAAGGACATTTCAGGCAGAGAGTGGAGCCTGAGGTCTACCTTGGGAACCACAAGGCTGTGAGATGGAGAGGTGCACACCAAGTTAGATGCCACACTCTGAGTGTGTATCGATATTTTACTGATGAGTGAAATTCTTAGACCTGTTAGCATATCTTTTGAAATAAATAGTACCAATGTTTTAGGAGTTGTTTTTTGTTCCTGCTACCTACCTTGGAGAAGAGTTTGTGAGGCGCAAAAAATAGGGGAGAAGCGTGGCTGGGCAGCACCTGCCCTGGTCTGTGAGTGTGGGAACCCCAGCCTCTCTGGAGCCCCATTCTCTCCCTGTGTCAAATGAGGTTCAATTTCATACGGAACTTGGATTTTGTAGCACTTGCAGTGTGACTTGTACCGAATTGTAAGTGCTGTGAGAGATGAACATGGCAGCGTCCTTCATATTGCCGGATGTAAAGGACACTTCTCAGTCCCTCTTATTCTCCTCCTGTGGCCTTTGACTCCTTTGTGACTGTCTCCTCCCTTACCCTCTGTGAAATAGTGCTCTACCCGCTCCTCAGGCTGTTGGTTACTTCTATAAACACTTAGCCATGAGCCTCGGTTCCCTCCTTCCTGAAGTGGAGACAACAGTGCCAGCTTTGTGAGGGTTGTAAGGTTAATGAGAGCATGCATGTCACCGTCCAGGCACATCCCTTGCACAGTAAGCCCGGAGAGGGTACGGAGATGAGAGCAAGGGGAGAGGGCCCTCAAGCACCCTTTAGAGAGTGCTATTCCCATGTTCTTAAACAATATCTTCCTTTATTTTGACTTTGTAAACATTTATTGGATTAAATGAGGCCAACATGATAATTATTTTACACCCATAAATAACCTACCCACTTTGCATATTCCCAGCATATTAATGCCCTGTTCACAGTGCTGCTGTGAGGTGGTAGGTAAGTGTGAGTGATGGGAACTTAAGGTACACGGAGTAGGTCAGTGCTTGGGCTCAGGCAGCAAGAGCCCCAGACTCTTCCTTCAGTGCACTGAACAGCCCATGCGAAGTCTCAGCAGAAGAACATGGAGCCAACGGGAATCGGAGGGTGAGGCCTCGGCCTGATCGAGAGGCTGCCACACTCGTTCCCAGCCTGCAGTGTTGGGCTGTGTAGATGCGCTTTAATTAGTATTGAAGACCATCGGGCTTGCTGCCAGGTGGCCAGTAGTGGTTCAGGGAACTTTGTTTCCCTTTCTCCTCTACCTGGGAAATAGGGAGCGTAAATAGGGCCCATGGGAGAATTCCCGATTGTGATTGTTCTAGAGGAGTCCTGTTGCTGTTGATTTTAGTCATTGACTCCTGGTTGTTTTGATTGAAGCTTTCTACAACTCCCCAAATCTTACACTTGGTGCCATCTAAATGCTTTCATTAGCATGTTAGATTTTGTTGATTCCTAATAGTATGTGCGTGGTGGGCAGTCACCTTTGCCTGCCACACTGCCAGCTTCCTATGGCATGAGTGAAGTCCCCATATACCTCTTGTTTGCCTTGGCTATGTCTTGTTTGCCCTGGCTGTGTCATTTATCACAAAGCCTAGGCTACTCTGAGCTCTTTGTCACTGCAGAACCAGCCACTGCAGACCCAGCGGTAGGCAGAGCCAAGAAGTTCATTATTCTCCTGCTGCCCAGGGGAAGTGTTGGTTGCTGGTCTTCTGGTTGCTTCTCTGCGAGCAGGATTTCCATTTGGTGAAGAGACACCACTGTGAATAAAAGTTAAAGGGACACAGGGAAGAGCACAGGCCAGGACAGCTGTGGACCCCCTGCTTGAGTCAGTACCATCCTGTGTGGGGCTCTGCTTGTTCACATGCAGAACTGAGAAAACCCCTTGTTCCGCCTGGTCTTTCTTTCGCATTACACATGGGAAATACACTGAAATAGGTCCTGGTCCTTAAGCAGCTTACGTTCTAAAAATAACTGAAACAGAAGTTCTGTTTTTTATTGAAGATCCTTCCTCAAATATGTTATTTTAACATTTTAATTATTTCGCCATTTTAAAATTTTTATTTCTCTGAGGAAAGATAGAGGTTGTTATTATAGATCATGGGATCATAAGCCTGGGAAGGTCCCCTAAGCCAGTCCTCTCCTTTGACCAGTCAGGTGACCTCTGACCAGAAAGGTTGTGACCTGCACAGTTAATTCCGTGACCAAATCGGAACAGAGGCTGAGGTATTTTTACTCTCATTTTGGATTTTGTTTGTTTGGTTTTGCTTTACTGTACTATGGTGTTTTTCTCAGCGCTTAAGAAACGGGGAAAAGGATTAAGACTAAATGCATCTAGATTAAAAAGTCATGCATGTCTTGTCAGAAAAGAGATTTGGATCTCATGAAGTACAATAGGCTGAAGATTCTTGTCCTATTTTTAGAATCACAGGCTTGAAAATCTGCATTCATCTAATCCTCCAGAATTTCCAGTGATAATAAATCCTGTGACTGAAATGCCTGAATGCCATATCTGTTTGAAATAATGTCAAGATGAAGAGGTCAGTAGGAGGTGGCTTTCCAGGCATTTTGGCTAAAGCTATAAGCAGAGTTTGGGAGTGATGACTTCAATAACACTCTTAAGCCAGTGGCTTGGGAAGTAAGGTCAGTGTATTAAACTCTCAGCTGAATGACTTGAGGATTGTGAGCAATGATAACCAATGTTAGGCTTACATCCTAAAAGGGACATTGCCAAAAACAAAGTCACTATAAAAATTCTCCCAAGCTTTCGGAAGATGAGTGTCAATATCCAATTGGTTCTCTTCCTTCCTAATCTCATTTAATCCCTCCTGGCCCTAGTCTAGACCTGGCTCTATTCACCTCACACCTGGACAATTGCACCTCACTGTCTCCTTTCTTTTCCCCCCTCCTCTGTCACCATGCCAACTTTCCTAAAACACTTCTTTTCACCTGCTGCTGAAATGTTGAGAGGTTCCCTAGTGGCCTTCTTCAGTTTGCCCTCTGTCTGCTTCTCTGGTCTTCTCTCCTTCTGCGCCCTTCGTTCTCCAGTCTGAACTGCCCATATTCCCTAATCGCATAATACACATCAGTGCACTGGGTGATAGTGTAGTCCCAGCAATCAGAAAACCTGAGTCCAGTCCTGCTCTTCCAGTCTTGTGACCTCAGGTGTGTTAGAAATGGATCTCGTTTCTCATCTAAGTGGGGACAAAAAGGCTTTGTAAGAATTTCATGAAATACTATAGGTAAAAGTGCACGGGGCAGTGTCTAGCACATAGTAAGTGCTATTAGTTGCTGATACCATTGTTGTTATCATGCCTGCCTCTGTGCCTTTGTTCCTGTTACTAGTTTCACTTTTCTAAGGTCTTCACTCCTCCACGGCCCAGCCTTATCTCATCTCCCCATTCATAAGAGCGCCAGCCCATAATGAGTTCAGTCCCATGTTTCCAGTTTTCTTTGCAGTACCAGTGGCCAGCACAGTGCTTTCCTGCTACAGTGGAGGAGTGGTGACTTTTTTTGGGGGGGGAGGGGGGTGTGAGACATTCTTGTATGAACTTATCTGGCCTTTTGGCATCCTTGGGGTTCTAGCAGCGGCGTCTCTCCAGCTATGTGGTTTTTCTTCTTCTGGTCATCTGGTATTCTTGGGCTCCCGGCTCAGGTCCTCATGCTGTCTCAAATTTACTTATACCAAAAATTAATATGTCTTGAGTAAAGTAGTGCTTGTTGTTTTGGAGTTGTTATTTCACTGACAGATTCCTTTGATATCAGAATTTTACTAGGTTCTGGACTTCGTAAGTTCCATTCTATCCAGAACTGCCCAAAGAATTCATCTATAAAAAGACAAGGATAATACTGCACATTTTCCCACAGCTCTTTAATCACTTTGAGAATTAACTAAAATATAGCAAATATTTGTTAATTCTGAAAATTCTACCCTCTTGTAGTAAAGAAATTGATGTATGTTTTTACAAGGCCCAAGTGAAATAATTCGTATCAGGAAGAACAAAGCACTGAAAGAACAGGGAAGGAGTGATACTTGTCTGAGTGGGTGCTTGAGGAAGGCTTCAAGAAGAGGCAGCATTTAAACTGGAGCTTGAAGGAGGAATGGGATTTTGATAGCTGGGTAAAGGTGGGGCATCAGAGAGAGCATTCAAGACTGACAGAAGAACATGACAAAAGGTACCAAAGCTTGCCCAGCCGGTGTGGCTCAGTGGTTGGGTGTCAGCGTATGGCCAGGAAGGTAATGGTTTGATTCCTGGTCAGGGCACATGCCTAGGTTGTGGGCTCAATCCCTGGTGTGGGGCGTGCAGGAGGCAGCTGATTGATGATACTCATCGTTGATGTTTCTATCTCTCTCTCCCTTCCCCTTCCTCTCTAAAATAAATTAAACACACACACACACACACACACACACTCACGATGCAAAGGCTTAAAAATATAAGGACTGTTTCTGCAGAGGTAAGAAATGAGCCTGGAAATAGAAAAATGAGACTCTTGCTCATGTGGAGTTGCCTCTTTTTGCCCTCTCCACTCTAATTTTCCCCTGTTGCTGTGCGTCTTATTTTGTTCCACTTGTGATGACCCCTGTTGATATACTTAGAGGATAATAACTTTCTTGTGCACATTAATGGGATTATCATAAATAAAATAATACTGTTTATGTTAATGAGATCCAAAATTTCACACAATTACTAAATGACATCTTGGAATGGATGGTTGGGGAATGTTTTTCAGGTTGAAAATATCCTCTTGCATGACCGAGGCCACTACGTCTTGTGTGACTTTGGAAGCGCCACCAACAAATTCCAGAACCCACAAACTGAAGGAGTGAATGCAGTAGAAGATGAGATTAAGAAGTAAGATTTTCCTTCTTTCTTGGAGATCAGCAGCTTGCAGCTTATGGATGAGAAGGTCAGGGTGGGATGACAATGATGCTAGTCAGTCTGTTCCTCTTCTTAGATAATTATGTTGGTGGTTGGCTTATTTGATTTTAATTGGAGAATGTGGAGGGGGTTTATAGTTATTGATCAGTAGAGTAAAATGACTCTGATACACTTTAGCAATGGGCCTATGGTAATTGTATATAGATATTTTTATTTATGTCATAATTGCCCTTAAAAAGCTGAATAGTACACACATCATAGAAATAAAACATCCGTGATGTTATTAGTCAGTTGGGTACACTTTTACTGAACCCTAACTTGCTTTGTATTCCTTTCTTCTTATAAGGAGCTTACCTGCAGTATATGGAGGGCTGAGTAGGGTATTGAAGTCTCTACGGATATTGAGTCACTGACTTTCATGAGGAAAAGCTTCTTTGGATATGTGACTCCAGTAAGAACCTGACCCATTTTTCCTGTTGTCCAAAGTGTTGGATTTTTACAGGCAACAGCACTCACTATTAATACTACGAATAAATCAGCTGTCTAGCATGCCCACTCATATCCTGATCCTTTCTTTCGTTTCCTGCTTCACAACCCTGGCAACGAAGCCTAGGGCAGGAAAACTTCTGGTCCAAGTCCCTAATGGACACCTAAACCACAGTACTCTCTGGGCTCTAGCGACTCAAGCAGCACAAGTCACATGCTTGGTAATACCAAGACACGTTAAAGATGAGCTCATATCCTCTTTTCTTGAGCCAGAGATTAGAGGAAAACTGTTGTTTCACTAATCCAGCAGCGAATATCTATCCACCTCCCACCCCAGCCAGGGCCCATTTTCTGCTGTTCTCCAGCGTCCTAGCCAGTATTATATCTCTGTGTCAAGTCACATTAAAAGGGATTACTATTTTAAAAAACATACCAGCAAAAAAAATATCAAACAACAGGGATTTATAGGAGAAAATTTTGTTATTTGAGGACCCAAGAAAGATTGCTTTTGGAGTTTATTTAATGCCACAGTGTCTGGGTCCCCATATGCTGTTGAGCAGGACTGCTGCTAGAGGGCCACGGGTGTGTACCAAGGACAGCCTTTTATTTTATCTGCACTAATATTTCCTACTCTCTTCTGCAGATTGCTCCCAGGGAGCTTATATATGAAGTATTTCTGCTACCCCTGGTCTTTACATCATTGACATATTTAACAAAAAATGAATCTTTTGATTGTAGATACACAACGCTGTCCTATCGAGCACCAGAAATGGTCAACCTGTACAGTGGCAAAATCATCACTACGAAGGCAGACATTTGGGTAGGTGTCAACTAACCTATCCACATCTCAGATATCGGCAGTCTTGACTGTAATCTCCCAAGTTTAATCCAGACTGCCATAGCAAGGGTGGCCACTGTGCCAACTTGTTGTCGACTTATCTCTCGAGGTTATTCTTAACCCGAGGTGACCAACCATTGCTTCTTTAAGCATGTGAAAGAAAATGACTTTAGAGCTCTGTGAGAATTATTCAGGTGACCTGCCCATTATTTAGATGGTTGTCACATATGTGATACTAGTTCTTAAGAGCAAAACAACTGAAATACTTGTTCTTTATTAGAGCTCAATTTGGTAATGATAGTAGAAATAATGTAACTCAGCAGCTTAATAATGGTGTTGGGCTTTAATTCAAATTATTAATAGGTTAATAGTACATAATTTTTATATCTGCTAGTAAATGTATCTCTCAGTAGACCCATTTGTAGTTATGGTGAATACACCACTAGTAGCAATCTGCTTTCTTTATTTTTTTTAGGCTCTTGGATGTTTATTATATAAATTATGCTACTTCACTTTGCCATTTGGGGAGAGTCAAGTGGCAATATGTGATGGAAACTTCACAATTCCTGATAACTCTCGATATTCCCAAGACATGCACTGCTTAATTAGTAAGTATTCAAGTTTCTGGTTTTATATTTTTATCGCTAATCTCTAGGAATGAATTGAAGGGTAAAAGGACTGGTGGATTGGATGCAAAGATAAAGAAGTTAGTTGATAATGGTTGGTCACTCAAACATAATATAACAGTAACCAGTGAGAGTGGTGGTTTGTTGTTTTTTTGCTAGAAATCTACACTCTGTTTTACACCTAAGCCAGCCACCTTAGCAGAAATCCTAACTGTACTTTGAGCAATATAGTACTGCTCTGTTCTCTTGTAGTCTGTTTTATAGGCTCTGGTACCAAAGGAGTCCAGCTGACTCATCAAGTGATGAGAAATTCATCTTTGCAAAACTGGAAGCAATTCAAATAATGATTGCAGTGCATTGGCTGGAGTGAATATATAATTAAGACTGTATAACTCTATGGAACTAGGTTTTTCCTCTCATTTAGGTTAATCACTGGATTTTGATAACAAGTATTTAAACTCAGTGCTTTAAATGTTTTTTAAATTCCCCACTTTTTTGCATCGTCAGAGTAAGCATATGTACTAATGTTCATTAACCAGATGGTAGACCAGGTAATCTTTGCATAAGCCCCTGTACTGAAAAGCTAAAGAAACAGATTATTTTTATTATCTTTTTATATCAGTGAACACATGTAGCATCTAAATTTTAACCATTATGGATTATAAATCCTGAGCAACCCAGTTTGGGTCCTAAATGGGGATGCTCTGAAGAAAATAGAAGCCAATGTGGGCGAAGCATCTGACATTTTTTGAGGGCCTACTTTTACATAGTTTATACTTCATTTAATTCTTAAAACCTTATACAGTAAATGTAATTATCTCCATTTTATGCAAATGAGGAAAGTATAGGTAATTTATCCAAGTTAACATAGTTATAGTTTTTAAGTGACTACCCACTCCATTATGCTAATTTTACCAATCAACCTCTTCCATTTATTGACAAAAAAGTGAGGGAGGGTATTTAAAGGAATGGAATGGTTATTGGATTGTTTTCAGAGGTAAAGTGTTATATCTGTTGTAGAATTGCAGCTAATTTAAATGAGATTGGAAGGAAATACGAGAAAATGTCCCAATTTGATGCTACTAAAATGATTGGATTTTTTTGTAACTCATTTTTTTTCTTTTTAACATTTGTGCAGAAAATTCATATTAGGAAAAACAACTCCATGAATGACATCTTTACTAAACTCTGATTTATTTCAGTTTACAAACTTTTTGATGATTCTTTTGTCACCCTAAACTGATAGGTCTAAATTAAATTTATTGCCATTCCCCCACCCCCTTTAACTACCAATTCAAGGTTCCCCTCTCTTTTCAATTTCTATTAATGGCATTGCCACTAAAGCCTAGGTGACTGAAATTTAAGGTTCTCTTTGGATTTGCCTACTCAGAGAGAGGGAGTATTTCCTAAATGGCATTAGGTTCTTTCTTTGGTGTTTCCCATCATCATTTTGTTCTCTCCATTCTCATTACTGAAATGATATCACAGTAATCCTCAGTTCTCGAATATCTCCCATCTCGAACAATTCTGGTTTTTGACCAAGTTGTTCATGGAAAAAATGTCCTCGTTTTTGAACAAAACTTCAGTTTTCTACCTGACAACCCTTTCGTGCTGATACATCTGCATGACAAAAAGCATCTCTCAGGCCACAAACAAAGGAGAGAATGTGAGTCAGTTTATTTCTAAACCACTAAACCTTGCATTGTTAAACATCTCAGGAAATTGTGCTGTGAATATTGTGTGTGTGTGTGTGTGTGTGTGTGTGTGTGTGTGTGTGTTTTGCTTTTGTTGCTGGTGAAATAGATGATTAGCACAATTTTAAAGCATAAAGAGGCCATCCCAGTGCTGACGTTGCTAAAGGTGTGAAACTGCTCACAAAACAAAGATCACAGACAGTTGAAGAGGTAGAAAAACTGTTGTTGATTTGGATAAAGAAAAGGCAGTTAGCTGGTGACTGTATTTCAGTGACAGCATTTCCAAGGCAATGAGATGTGAAAAAGCAAAGAGGCTGCACCCATGAAATGAATGCTGGAAGTGAGTCATTTAAGGCTGGTAGGGGTGGTTCGATAAATTTAAGAAAAGAAATGTTTGTTTATAGATTAAACAGTACATTAGACATGTACTACTAGTATATATGTTTAAAAAACGGTTAAGACAGGGAATCATTTAGGGGTCTGGAACAGATTAATTCAATTTACATTTTTCTAATGGGAAAAAATGATTTGGTTTTCGAACAGATCGCTTCTTGAACAGCCTTGGGGAGTGAATTCAGTTTGAGAACCGAGGTTCCACTCTATATACAGTACAGGCTCTGTCAGCTCATGCCTTTAGTAGTGGATTGTCCATAGCCTCCCCCTCTTTCTTCAGTCAATCCAACACACCTTCACCACAAGATTAATCTTGTAGAATACCACCCTATCATGTGCCTATTCAGTAACTTCATGGCCACAGTAGGGCTCATACTCAGTGTGGCATTTAGAATCCTTCATACTCTGGTTCCATCCCACCCACCCAGCCTTATTTCCCTGTACTCTCTGACAAGAAAATCTATGTCCTGGCCTTCTGGCTCCTCTATTTCCTTGTAGCAAGGCATTTTTTTTTAAAATTTTTTTTTTTCACTTTCTCCAAGTTCATCTTTGCTCAGACTATTCTCTCATCTGTAATGTCTTTTTCTCTGCTTTACCCTGACTGACTAAATTCTTCCCTGCCTTCAAGGACAAGCTCAAGTCCTGCCTCTTCTGCAAGCCCTTCACAAGACTGTAGCCTGGTCAATTTTTTTTCTGAACTTACTGTCTAAACCATTCATTTGATTTCTTAAGCAATAAATGGCCTTGCATTATTGTTTGTATATACTGTATATGTGAGTGTGTGTTTGTGTGTCTTAAAGATTTTTTTCCCTGAGGATTTTTCCATTTTCTGAAAGGGCAGCTAGAAACAGACAAGTGTTAAAAGTAGAGGTGTATTTGTTATTTTGTGATTTCTTTTAGCCTTAAAACTAGCTTAGATCAACAACAACAACAACAACAAAATAATAAGTTTATGAAATGTAAGTTTCGGTTATAATTATTAAGAATAATCACTTGTTTAACAAGATCATATGAACTGAGGAGGCCAGAAGCAAGACCATGTAACTTCCTAGGTCCCAGAATATGAAGGTAGTAACTTTCATATTGAGAATTTGAGTCCCAATTGTGGAGAGCACAGTGAACTTCAAGTATCTTTGTTACAATTTTAAAACTTTGTTATTTACTTGTAGATATTTAAAATTTTAGGAAAGTGAGAGTTTCCCTTTCTGAGAAGGGAGGAAAAGGACAAATTGGACTTTTATGAGGAAAAAAAATTGCTTCCTAGCTAATGTAATAACTGTTAGGATATTATTAAATGAGGTAACATTTGTTTTTCTTAGGGTATATGTTGGAACCAGACCCTGACAAAAGGCCGGATATTTACCAGGTCTCCTACTTCTCATTTAAACTACTCAAGAAAGAATGCCCAATTCCAAATGTTCAGGTATGTGAAAGGTGCTTTTTAGGGGATGTAAACATAATTAATTGTCATCTAGAATTCTTGGGGTGTTAATCAGCTGTTTAGTGAATATAGATGTCCCTTGCTTTATCTAGTAGGGCTCATTCAAGCAAATTGCTAGGAAGTAATTGCTATTAAACAGAATCCATTTTTCCCATAGAATTTAATTCTAAAACTGAGGTAATTACACTGGGGAAAAACAAAAAACCCAAGGGATCGAGTTGAACACTTTGGGTAAAGATTGACTAAACTGTGGTCTTGCTGATTTTCACAATTCACTAAGAGCTTATTGTATTTACCTAGACATGGTTAGGCAGCTGCTTTCCTGAGCCAAGGCCTGGACGTGCCCCACACCAATTGGAACCAAAGCCCCTTGTCCCTTTTCTCCTTCACTGCAGCAGAACTTTCTTGATTTTGCTTCTGCTGTTGGCCATCTGTGACTCACACTCCTTTTCCTCTACCCTCCCCACACACATCAGAATGTTTTCTACACTTTTAATCCTAAACTCTGCATTCTCAGTATCAGAATACAGTTCTTGAAAACACCCTTTTTACAGCCTTGGCATATTTTTCTGGTCATAGTACGATCCAACTTTCTTGAATATTGTACTAATAGGTGCCGTCTCAAGTTCTGATCTGAAATTGTCTTGCCTGCTTCTCCAGTAATGAACTTCTGATGTCATTTTGGGAGCTGATCAATAACATTCCACTTTCACTCCCACATTTGGATCAGATGTGGAAGTCATTCAGATGGAGCTAGGAATATTGGCTGTATCACTAATAAGATTGAGTCAGAGAACATAGCTTGGCCAGTTCCCTAACATTAGAGCCTCATGACTGAATAGTGAGCGCCTGATTCCTGAGAGACAGGCTCTTCCCTAAAGGAGGGAGAGCATAAGGAACCAAACAAGCTCACCTTTTTCTTTTAGTCTTATCAGTAAAATAAGTTACACCTTCTCCCTTGGGAAAGGAACACTTGGTGGGTGAAAAAGAATCTAGGAGACATTTTCTGCAGAAATTGCCCCCACCTAAAAATGTGAAGGAAATGAGACATCCTCTTAAAAGCCAGTTTCAGCCCTGACCGGTTTGGCTCAGTGGATAGAGCGTCGGCCTGTAGACTAAGAGGTCCCAGGTTCAATTCCAGTCAAGGGCATGTATCTTGGTTGTGGGCACATCCCCAGTAGGAGGTGTGCAGGAGGCAGCTGATCAATGTGTCTCTGTCATCGATGTTTCTAACTCTCATCCCTCTCTCTTCCTCTCTGTAAAAAATCAATAAAATATATTAAAGTATATATTTTTTTAAAAAGCCAGTTTCATTACTAGTATTTTGTTTGTCATGTTTCCCAGAACAGGGGATACTGTACAGTAATCTAACATGACCGTGTTTTCTTTCACTATCCCATTTTCCCATTCATAAAGTTAAATAATAGGAAATATAATTGGAAGCATTCAGATTGGTAACCAGTTTTTAATAAGTCAGCTTCACAAGTCTCAAGTCATTTGATGCTTGCTCAGCAGTGGTAAACAGTGGTCTTGTGGTTAGAGACAGCTAGTGCTCCCTGGAGAGACAGTATTGGATGGATGGTGCCGAATCCAAGCTCAGGGAGCTCAGTCAGCATGGCTTGTGGACTGAGTAGTGCCTCATGTGCTGGAAAGAGGTGCTGGCTCAGCAACTAGACACACTGGCTGTGGTTCTCTCCCAGCATTCTGACTAGAAGGTTGGGCACACTAGTCAGCTCTGACTTCTCTAATATCTAGCTGAGAACTTAAATAGTAATAAAGCCCGGGCGGTGTGGCTCAGTGGTTGAGTGTTGACCAGGATGTCACACTTTGATTCCCAGTCAGGGCACATACCCAGGTTACCGGCGAATCCTCAGTGTGGGGCATGCAGGATGCAGCCAGTTGATGATTCTCATTATTGATGTTTCTATCTCTCTCTCCCTCTCCCCTTCCTCTCTGAAATCAATAAAAATATATTTTTTTAAAATTTTTAAGTAATATAGGTTACTGACATCTCTTTTCATTCCTATCATAACCTCACTTCTAAGCTGTGCTTTAGGGAGAGAAGGGTACTGACATCAAACCCCGGTCACCTTAGCCATACAAAAGGTTGAGAATGATGGCAGGGGAATGTGTCGCAGGGGGTTGCTCTGTCCTCTTCTCAGATACTTTGTCCCTCTGACTGGGGCTGAGTCCAGTGGGATATGCTCTACCAGAGATCAGGGTCTAGAAGTCACTCTGGAAAAACCCAACACATATTTTCATCAGCCCAATCATGGTAATCATTCTTCTACAAAGAAATCTGTGATTTTTAAAAAAAATTTTCTTTCATTCTATAGAACTCTCCCATTCCTACAAAGCTTCCTGAGCCAGTGAAAGCCAGCGAGGCAGCTGCAAAGAAGACCCAGCCAAAGGCCAGGTAAGAAATGCCTCAGTGAGCACCTGTTGTGCTCTGTTGCCTCAGTAGCAGGGGAGGGAGGGTGCCTTGTATTTCTTGATTCTTCTACTGCCATGGCCAAGAGGCTGCCCAGCACAAGAAAGCAAGCTGTATCTCCTGTAGGCAGAAGCTATCCCTTGGGAGTGCAAGGAGGAATCTAATAAAATACGATGATCTACATTTGAAAGAGAATAAAAAATTCCACAGCTGTTTCCCTTGTTTGGGATTAGGCACAGGAGCATTCAGAGATGAAGCAACAGCAGACTTTAAATATTGCTAGTACAAGAGTGTCCTGGCCTTTGTTTAGCCTCCTTCAGCACCCTAATCCTCTATCTCCCTTTCCTTTTTACTCACTCAGGCCCTGGCCACATTAGGGAAGTACAGGTCAAAGCACTGAGTCCATGAAACAGCCAAAGAGCCTGTGGATCTTAGTTAATCACATCCTGTGTAACCTAGGGTGTTCCAAGACACAGATGATAAGAGAGGACTACAGAAGCTAGTATTTTATTTGGGGAAATGCCTGAGAGAGAAAATAGGGAGGGAGCCAGGGAAGGTTGAGAGAGCCATCAGAAGGTGATGTAAGTCTGACCTAGAGAGTGGGAGGAGAAAGTTGGGGGTGGAAGTGACCTAAAAATTGCCACACAATTTAAGGAAGGTTTGCCAAAGGGGAATCCTTGGTCAAAGTCAGCTACCAGAGGAATCTCCTATGTCCCAGGACCTGGTCTGCCTTAATATCCCTGTGGCTAGGATAGTAAGACTGGGGGCCACCTATGGGAAGCCTCAGGGCAAACACAGCAGTAGCAGTGGATTTCGGAGCACAGCAGCTGGAGTGCTTGGTCTTTCATATCCCTTGTATATGAAGGTCTGCAGGACACATCCTCATGACTGCTATGCCTTCCCAATGGCAAATTCTAAGGGTAGCCCCAGAGATGTTTATACCCCTTTTTTTCCTACCACACTCCCATGGCAAGGAAACGTTAAGCAGCAAATTATCAACAAAATACCTTAGATGGGAATATGTGAATTTTTATAGAACAGTAAAATAACTTCTACATTAAAAAAAAATCTTGAATGTTTATAGAATGCCTGCAGATGTGGCTCTAAATTAATGAGACTTTGGTTTTTTAACAAATTTAGCAAACTATATTCAGATTGTTACTTTGCAGTCTGTCTATTTCTTGCTTAAGTCTGCCATGCTCACCTCTGGGAATTGCTTCTGGGACTAATTTAATAGCTTAGTATTTGGGTTTATGGCCTTCTGTACTAGATCCAAACATGGTATGTACTGAGGCTAAGCAAAGATCTCTTCCCACAAAGCACACACATTTGTAAAAAGGATAGCAACGATTAACATTTGAGTGGTACTCTGTTGTGAAAATGGATAAAATAGTACCTATGTCATAAGGCATCAAATGCATAAATGGCTGTGCAGCTGTTTTATAAATTGTAGAGTGCCCAAGCTGTTAATTTCTATGGACCTCAATAATGCTGTGAGAATACACAGACATGACAGCCAAGAGATTTGGGTCTAAGTCATCCTATCTATAATTTACAGTGATTTCATTTTTGTATTTACTCCCCAATCCTAACAGGTGTGGTTTTTCTTTCTAACTCTTTTTAAAGTGGCCACTATTCATTGAGGCATCTTATATACCAAATGCCTTACTAGGTACTTTACATAAATAAGATGGCTTTCCCCACCCCGTTTTAAACAAATTTATGAAGTTGTTGTTATTATCACTTTATAGATGAGGCAACAGACTCAGAATTTTAAGTTGCCCAAGGCAGTTAGTTAATCACTATGGAGTTAGTAAAAGAACCAGACCTCGAGCATCCACACTCTATACCAGCCGTGGGCAAACTACGGCCCACAGGCCAGATCCAGCCCGTTTGAAATGAATAAAACTAAAAAAAAAAAAAAAGACCGTACCCTTTTATGTAATGATGTTTACTTTGAATTTATATTAGTTCACACAAACACTCCATCCATGCTTTTGTTCCGGCCCTCTGGTCCAGTTTAAGAACCCATTGTGGCCCTCGAGTCAAAAAGTTTGCCCACCCCTGCTCTATACTCTGTACCTTAAGTGATTTGCCCAAGATCACACAGAGAGGACAACTTAGAGTCGAGTCTCCTGGTTTCTCAGTCTGTATTTTTTCGCAGCATATTGAGACCTGTTCAAACTGATGGTTCAAACATTCTGCATTTCATAAAATGGTTTCACAGTCATTGTTGCATTTGATGTTCACATCCGCCTCTGATGCAGTGTTCACATCCGCCTCATGATGTAGGTATTGTTTTCTCCATTTTACATATAAGGGACCCAAGGCTAAAAGAGGTTAATTGATATGCCCATTGTTATGCAGTTGGTAGGTAGGGAGCTAGTGCTCAAATATAGTTTTCTTTGATTCTAAATCCTAGTGTCTCTAAGATATTATTACCCTTAGAAGTCCACTGTGGGAGTTTTTAATATTTGTTTTTCTACTCAAGTTTGTTTAAGTTCTGATCCTTGGCTTTATCTTTCTTACACCTTTCTCAACATCTGTCCCATTTCCCTATCCACCTCCCTCCCCCAGGTTATAGCCTCCCCAAATGTGAGCGCTTTTATATTATCAGTTCTCTCCCCAGCATAAGAGCTTCTTTCTAGCACAGTGATTTTCAACCATTGTACCGCAAGAATTTTAAAAACATGCAGTACCTGACTATTTAGTCGGGGGTACTGACTCTTTTGCCTTAGATTGTCAAGTTAAAAAAAATGACAACAGCCAACACAACAATAGCCTTCTGGTATAAATGAATCAAAATTATACCTATTTTTTAGTCAGATCGGCCAAAAACATAATATATTTCTGGGTGTGCCACAGAATTTTAATAATTGGTTTACGTGTGCCACGGATGAAAAAGGCTGAAAATCATTCTCTAGCAGGATACTAGTGAAAAGCCACGGGTCCAGAATGGAATACCTTGGAGGTATATCACAGGGAAGGACATGGGGCCAATCGCTTTGCTTCCTGTTTTGCATTTCATGGAGGCTGTGCCAGGCATATTTTGGAAATATCCCCGAAGCTTGTTTATTTTGGCCTTAGCCTCAGTCAGCTGTCCTCCCTAAAGTACATTTTCAAAGGACAACCACTCTGATCTGAGCAGGCCGGCTCCCTGGACCGCTCTAATGAATGGAAGTCACCACCTGGGGCTTAGCACCATCACAAGAAAAGGCAGACCATACAGCAGTCCTCCCGTATTAATGTGGATCGATTTGGCTCTGACTTAAAGAAACTCCAGAATTCCAGTGGCTTCTGTAAGATAGATGTTTATTCTTTTCTTTAAGTAAATAGGGTCTGGGGTAAGCAGTGCAGGGATGATAGTGCAGTTCTGCACCACAAAGTCCTCAGGTGCCCGGGCTTCTTCATGCTCACCGCTCTGCCATCCCTCAGGCTGTGGCCATGCCCTCATGGACCAATGTGGCAGCATCCCTGTTCCAAGCAGCAGGATCAAGGAATGACCAAAGAAGAAGAGAGACAAAGGGCATGTACCAGTTATTTCTTAAGGTTTCTAGCAACTGCCACATAACGATCTGTGTACCTAACACGTAAGGCCAGAACTTAGACACATGGCCACACCTGATTATAAGAGAGACTGGGCAATTTGGTTTTTACTATAGGTGACTCTATGCCGAGGTAAATATTGTATTACCATGGGGAAAAACAAATGTGTGTATTGGAGGAAATGGAGTTCCTGTCACACTCCCCAAATACTTCAAATTGAATTATTTACTTATTTCTTTTAATTGCCTTATTGGATTAATTTATTTGCATACTTTTTATAGTAGAAAGACCATTTTGACAGCTAGTTCTAACCAAGTTTGAGTTCCCTCTACATCTGAAAACAACCTGCTTCAAACCCCTCTTTGCATCATCACCCAAAGTGTATTCTGGGAAATTCTAGGAAATGTTAGGTAGAAGGGCCACAAGGTCAAATAGATTTGAGAAACACTGCATTCTATACAGTGCTTTCTTTAAGGGTCTCTATACACATGAAAGGTTCCGCTGAAATATTAAAACATTTTCCCATGAAATCTTTATTTATAACATCTAGTAACACAGAATGCCTGCTGGGAAATGTTGATTAAGCAAATCTAGAAGCTTTGGATGAGTGTGGAGAACAAAGCTAATCCATCATGTACTCTGCCCCTCCCCCATTTTCTCACACATTAATATGAATCTTTGTTTTTTCTTTTCCTCTTCTAGACTGACAGATCCCATTCCCACCACAGAGACTTCCATTGCACCCCGCCAGAGGCCTAAAGCTGGGCAGACTCAGCCAAACCCAGGAATCCTTCCCATCCAGCCAGCCCTGACACCTCGAAAGAGGGCCACGGTTCAGCCCCCACCTCAGGCTGCAGGTACACCTCTTTGTTATCCTGGATAACGAGAAGTCTTGGAAAGCCTAATTTTGCTTCAGGAATGGAATACAGAGCTACATAAAGAACAATAGTTTTCTGCCCTGGCCAGGTGACTCGGTTGGAGTGCCATCCTGTACACCAAAAGATTGCAGGTTTGATTCCCGTTCAGGGTACATACCTAGGTTGAGGGTTTGAGCCCTGGTCGGGGCACATACAGAAAGCAACCTATTGTTATCTCTCTCTCTCTCTCTCTCTCTCTCTCTCTCTCTCTCTCTCTCTCTTCTCTCCTTCCCTCCCTCCCTCCCTCCCACTCTGTCTTCCTTTCTCTCTAAAAATCAGTTAAAAAACATATCCTCACCTGAGGATTAAAAAAAAAGAATGGTTTTCTTTAAGGACCAAGAGGTAAGCTGCCATTGAAATTATATGGCAGGAGGCTGGTAAAAGGGGAGGCCTGTCATTGAATTCTGCAGGGGATCACCAAGACCACCGAAGCCTGTTGTCTCTATTTTTACTAGTCCTGGCCCTAATTTTGTGCCCTGGCCCATCATCCCAGACCTACCTCTTTATTTTATATACTTTTCTTTGCCTCTAAACACCAAGACACACCTCTTTTTGACAGAGAGGAATTATTTCTTTAATTCTGTCTCTTGAAGTGTCTGTCACCACTCTGTGCTTTGGTATTCTTTCTGGTGAGGTGACTAAGTTTTGTTTCATAAAGAGGACTGACCCAAATTATCAAGTAACTGAACTCAGCCATCACTTCCCTTACCAGGAAGCTGTTTTTGGTAAATTTGGTAGCCATTTACTTACAAGGAATCCAGACTGGAATTGTTCAACCTACATATAAAACATCAAAGAATGCTTTTATTCTGCAGAATGCCAACAAGTACAAAGATTGTATGTATATACATTAGCATCAAAGGCTAGTTGAATTTGTAGATAATCAAGATACTGACTAAAGGAGTAATTGACTAAATGGGTTGGTGAATAAAGAAAAGCTTTTTGAAGGAGGCAAATATAGAATTGTTTGTTGAACCTTGTTTTGAAAAATATGAAGTGCAGCCCAACCAACATAGCTCAGTGGTTGAGCGTCGACCTATGAACCAGGAGGTCACGGTCAATTCCTGGTCAGGGCACATGCCCAGGTTGTGAGCTCTATCCCCAGTGTGGGGCATGGAGAAGACAGCCAATCAATGATTCTCTTTCATCATTGATATTTCCATCTCTCCCTCTCTCCCTTTCCCTTCCTCTCTGAAATCAATAAAAATATATATATTTTTAAAAGTACATAGATTAGCAAGAAGAAAGGACATTCCAGGTGCAAAGACAGTGAGGAGCACATGGATTTGGGGATTATCTGTCCACTTAGCACCCCCTCTTTCTTATGTTGGCAAGAAGGGAAGTCATTTTTGGAATAGTGTTGAGCTCTTACATGGAATTTATTCTCATTGCAGGACCCAGCAATCAGCCTGGTCTTTTAGCCAGTGTTCCCCAATCAAAAACTCAGCCCCCACCCAGCCAACCTCTACCACAGTCCCAGCCCAAGCAGCCTCAGGCTCCACCCACCCCACAACAGACGCCTTCCACTCCTGCCCAGGGTCTGCCCTCTCAGGCCCAGGCCACACCCCAGCACCAGCAGCAACTCTTCCTCAAGCAGCAACAGCAGCAGCAGCAGCAGCAGCAGCAGCAGCAGCAGCAGCAGCAACAACAGCCACCACCACCATCACAGCAGCCAGCAGGCACATTTTACCAGCAGCAGCAGCCACAGACACAGGCTCAACAGGTAAGGTGGTCAGAGTGTGACCTTTGCATTGCATATCCCAGTCATCACTGTGAAAATACCCTCTAGGTCAGTGGTTCTCAACTTTCCTAATGCTGCGACCCTTTAATACAGTTCTTCATGTTGTGGTGACCCCCAATTTCATTGTTACAAATTGAACATAATTAAAGCATAGTGATTAATCACAAAAACAATAGGTAGTTATATATGTGTTTTCCGATGGTCTTAGGCGACCCCTGTGAAAGGGTCATTAGACCCCCAAAGGGGTCGCAACCCACAGGTTGAGAACCGCTGTTCTAGGTACAGAAATCTGCCTTAGGAAGCCTTGGGAAGACTGATCCATTAATGACTTCATCACTGCTTCTCCTAGATGTAAATACTGTAAGCACTGCAGAGTGGAGCAATCACAGGATCACTCTGCCCCTTTCACCTTTCTTCTCAGGCCTTGGGAATTCTTCCCCTGACTGAGGAACTTCAGGAAGGGAGCTAATTTTTAAGAACTCTTTTTTTTCCCTCTCTCTCACACACAACTACAAGACCATTATCATACTGAAACAAAATACAATAATTTCTTACCAAATATCCAGAAGTGTTTAGCCCTTTATCATGTCTCATAATTAAAGTTGGCTTGTTTGAATCAGGATCCAAAGTCCACATATTATATTTAGTGTGATTTTTTTCATTATATTTTCTTATATTTTTCACATATTTTACTTTGAACATATTCATTTTATAACAAGTACTATATCTTTCATCTTTTAAGTCCCTTTTTAACCATAGGTACCCTCTCCCTCTTTTTACCCCCTTTTTTCTTTTCTTTTTTTTTTTTAAGAAACTGGGTCACTTGTCCTGTAGAATTTTCCACATTCTGGATTTGGTTGATGGCATCCCTGTGGTGATGTTTAATATGTTTCTCCATCCCCTGTGTAAACTGGTAATTTCCTGAGGCTTGCTCAGTATTCCATTCAGTTTGATTGTTCTTTATTTTTCTGGTTATATCACATCAGGGGCATATAATGTCTGGTTGTCCTCTCTTTTAATAATATTAAGATTAATAAGTGGGTTTGGTGTTGTCCATTTGATCCATTCATTTGATGTTCCCCATCAGCTTAGCAGTCATTGCTAATCATTTCCTAAGTCTATTAATTCATTAGGGATGGCAAAATGGTAATATTCTAGCATTTCCTCTTCATTTAAGGGCTGGAATTTATCTATAAAGAATTTTTTTCATCAACTATTTTATTACCCTAAGGTATTGTTTGTGCAGAAAAGGCAGAGAAATTTATGATTCTTTTCCTGTTGTTACCATTCTTTTACCTAAAAAAAATGAGTTTGTTCTTAGTATCATCCAAAGGTGAATAATGAGGTTTTTGTTTTAGTATCATTAGGAACTTGTGGATCTTAACATATTTGATATGTGTCCATACATTGTAGTTTTTAAAATTTTGTTTATTTTGATGCTCAAAGCATCCCAACTTTGTCCAGTGAAAGTCTTCAAATTGGCTCCTAGATCCTTCAGCTGGGACTCCAGTAGTCTTTATGGTTTCTTTGTTATTCATTGTAACAAGCTGTTCCAGGCTCATTCTACCTGAAATCAGCCATTTCTCTAAGGAGCTTCATTTCCTTTTCATGGAAATGGTCTTTAGAGACCACATTTTTGGTGCTAGGGATACTCATTTGCTAATGGGTTAGTTACTGTTTTTATTTTATTTTTTTTTAAATATATTTTTTATTGATTAAGATATTACATATGTGTCCTTATCCCCACATTGCCCCCTACCCCCGCCCCCCTGCTCATGCCATCACCCCCCCGTTGTCCGTGTCCATTGGTTAGGCCTATATGCTTGCATATAAGTCCTTTGGTTGATCTTTCCCCCTTACCCCCACCCTCCCCTACCTTCCCTCCAAGGCCTGACAGTCCAATCAATGCCTCTCCATCTCTGGATCAGTCCTTGTTCATCAGTTTATGTTGTTCATTATATTCCACAAATGAGTGAGATCATGTGGTATTTATCCGCTCTCCAGTTCCATCCATGCTGTGGCAAATGGTAAGAGTTCCTTTTTCTTCTTCCTCTTCTTAAAGGATACCTTTCAGCATATTCATATAATGCTGGTTTGGTGGTGATGAACTCCTTTAGCTTTTTCTTATCTGTGAAACTCTTTATCTGACCTTCTATTCTGAATGATAGCTTTGCCGGATAAAGTAATCTTGGTTGTAGGTTCTTGCTATTCATCACTTTGAATATTTCTTGCCACTCTCTTCTGGCCTGCATGGTTTCTGGTGAGAAATCAGCTGCCAGTAGTATGGGTACTCCCTTGTAGGTAACTGACTGTCTTTCTCTTGCTGCTTTTAAGATTCTCTCTTTGTCTTTTGCTCTTGGCATTTTAATTATGATGTGTCTTGGTGTGGTCCTCTTTGGGTTCCTTTTGTTTGGGGTTCTCTGTGCTTCCTGGACTTGTAAGTCTATTTCTTTGACCAGGTAGGGGAAGTTTTCTGTCATTATTTCTTCAAATAGGTTTTCAATATCTTGCCCTCTCTCTTCTTCTGGTACCCCTATAATTCTGATGTTGGTATGCTTGAAGTTGTCCCAGAGGCTCCTTACACTATCTTCATATTTTTGGAATCTTTTTTCTTTTTTGGTTGGGTATTTTTTGTTTCTTTGTATTTCAAATCTTTGACTTGATTCTTGGGATCCTCTTGTCTGCTGTTGGATCTCTGTATATTATTCTTTATTTCAGTCAGTGTATGCTTAATTTCTAGTTGGTCTTTTTTCATATCCTCCAGGGTCTCACTAAATTTATTGGCGGTTTCCATAAAATTCTTGAAAAACCTTATAAATGTGGTTTTGAACTCTATATCCAGTCGTTTGCTTTCCTCCATTTCTGTCATTTGTGACCTGTTTCTTTGTCTCTGCATTTTTTATGCTTCCCTGTGTTGGTAGAGTGGTTTTGTGTGCTAGGTGTCCTGTAGGGCCCAGTGGCTCAGCCTCCCCAGTTAACCTGAGGTGGACACTCTTGGTGCACCCCCTTGTGGGCTTTGTGCACAGTCTTGTTGTAGTTATGCCTTGATTGTTGTAGGATAACTGGGAGGAATTGACCTCCAGGCCAATTGGCAGTGAGAATCAGCTGTGTCTACGGTGGGAGAACTTCTGTGCTGAAGACACCCTTCTGGGGCAAGACTTGCTTCAGTGGGGCTTTGGTGCTCACTGAGTCTGCGCCCTGAGTGTGTCCCTTATGGATCTGAGGAGTTGTAATCTGCATGGTCCCCCTCTGACCACTGGGTACACTGGCTCTTGGATCTAAGGAGGTGCTAATTTAGCCTCTGCCTGAGGTTACCCAGCAGGATCTACGAAGAGAACTGCAGATTCCCCTTCCTTTTTTGGAGTTTGGAGGTGCCCAGATGAGGCCCAGCTGTGAAGCCATGCAAGCTGCTGTGGGGCCTTGGGCCTTCTCTTGGAAGTTCTGGGTCTGTCTGGCCCAGCTGCAATTTGTTAGGTAATTTTCAGGTTGCAAAGGGCCAGGGCATTCATATGCAAAAGCCTTTGCCGCAGCCTTGGTGGGGCGGGGTCTCAGGGAATCAAAGGGCGGAGCAAGCAGCTATGGCTGCTCCTCAGCCCTGCCCTAAGAGGCCTCGCGTCTCAGTGTCCTGATAATTGCTGTAAGCACCTCTGAGGGAAAGCCGCCCTCAAGTTCAGAGTTCTGCCTGCTGCCAGACAGTCCAGTTTCTCCCCATATGAGTCCTGGGTCCCCAGAGACTTCCCGGAACTGGAGTTCAGAGCAGTCGGGAGCTTGTGACTCCCTCCTGATTCAACAAGACAGCCGCGTCCTCAGGTACCAGCCCCTTTCTGCGCGTGCGCTCAGCCTCCGTACCTTTGCACTTTACTTCTGCAGCTCCTCTGACTCTCAGTGTGCTTTTCTCTTTCCTTCTAGTTGTAGAATTTACACTCAGCCAGCCTTCCTGTAGTTCTGGATGATGTCCGTTTTGTCTTTTTGTTGTATTTTTGAAGTTGTTGTGGGAGGCAGCAATTTCCCGGTGTTTATGCCGCCATCTTAGTTTTTCTAGTTATTGTTTTTAGACCTTTTCAATGGACAGTAGTTAGGAAATAAATTTTGTTTTCTTAATAGAATATATACCATGAATTCAAATTTATATTCCTAATTCAGATGTATAATTACAGGATTTTTGTTTAACTTCTTAGATTTTATATTTGTACTAGAGGTCCGGTGCACAGATTCGTGCACATTGAAAGCAAATTAATTAGAAGAAATATTTTAGAAACTGTGGAGGGACTGCGGGAGGTCGGTGTATCCAGCCAGTCTGACCCAGTCCTGATCGACCTGACCCTAGCAGCAAGCTAACTTATCGGTTGGGGCGTCTGCCCCCTGGTGGTCAGTGCACTGTCATAGCAACTGGTCGAAGGGTTGGAGGGACAATTAGCATATTAAGCTTTTATATATATACTAGAGGCCTGGTGCACAAAAATGTGTGCACTCGGGAAGGGAGGGGTCCCTCAGCCCGGCCTGTGCCCTCTCGCAGTCTGGGAACCCTCGGGGGATGTCCACCTGCTGGCTTAGGCCTGCTCCCTGGGGGGATCGGGCCTAAGCTGGCAATCAGACACCCCTCTGGCAGCCCGGCAGCCCTCGGGGGATGCCCACTTGCCAGCGGGGAGCAGGCCTAAGCTGCAGTTGGACATCCTTAGCGCTGCTGAGGAGGCGGGAGAGGCTCCCACCACCACCACTGTACTGGCAGCCATCAGCCTGGCTTGTGACTGAGCAGAGCTCCCCCTGTGGGAACACACTGACCACCAGGGGGCAGCTCCTGCATTGAGTGTCTGCCCCCTGGTGGTCAGTGTGTGTCATAGTGACCAGTCATTCCCAGTCGTTCTGCTGTTAGGGTCAATTTGCATATTACCCTTTCATTCTATAGGATATATATTTTTTCTAATTGAAGTCTTGATTCCTAATAACATTAACATAATTACTTATTTGATTTATAGTTTCAAGAAAACAATACTAATAGGATTAGTGAAAATAGTTTAAGATTTCTTTGCCCTCTTTACCCTTAGAATGTTTAGCATATTATTTTCTGGGGAGTTTGGCTATTAATTTGACACGTGGGTTTCTTTGCTTCATTTTGCTTTTGATTTTTAGTTATTGACTTTTAAATTTTGTTTTAATTTTGTTTTGCAAACATGTAAAATATTTACATAGTTTCAAAGTTAAATCCGCAAAATTCTGTCCCTTCCATCCCTTATATAGAGGTAGTCCTCATTCCTATTTACAACTATAGAGTTGGGTATATAGGATAGTTTATTCAATCAGTCCCCTGTTGATAGACCTTTGGTTGTTTCCAGCATTTCACGGTTATAAATAGGCAACTATTTACTGACATCTGCTTCTTTGCTAACCCTTTAACTTTACCTCATTAGGCAAACAATATCCTGTCAATTAGCTCTATAATGAAGTAAAGCTATTTAGGATGTTAAGAGACAAGATCTTGGAGTTTTGTTCATCAGTAGGCCCTTGTTTGAGCTCTATTTGTGTGCCTAGCACATAGTCCTTAGTGGGTAGGAGAAAGACAGAAAAGAAGTTTCTCTATTTTTTGGATGCTTTATAGGAGAATATAACTTGACACAATTCATTACCAATATATAATAAAATGTCATTAAGTGTAATAATCTGAAAATTTCAATGTTTAAAGTTGGAGAGTTAGTAAAGATAGAGCTAGCGGGAAATAATTTTCAGAAAGAGATGGCCTTAATAGTTGGGTTAACATTTAGGGTTTTTTTTGTTTGTTTCATTTTCAGTGCCGTCATTGCTTCATCCTGTTCATCTAGGGAAGAATTTTAATCTTGGCTACTTCCAAATCCCTTTAAGAGGAGAATTACTTCTGTGATTGGGAGATCATTTATTAGCTTCTGTTACACTCCCATGTATGGAGTCACAGATGTGTAGTGAGATGGACACCCTCAGGCGTGGCATAGAAGCCCACATGGGAGCTGGTCTGCAGTACAGGGGGCAGCATAGAGTAGTGGATGGAGCCTGGCAGTGTAAGGTGCTGCTCTGTTTGTTTTAATGTCTTCAGGTTCCCCTCAGGAGTTTCAGGCCAAGTTACAAGACTTCTGCCTTCCTTTGCCTTTGGCTTCATCACTGGTCTTAGTTGTTACTGCGACAGGTTTTTATTTACCTCCTCATTTCTTGCTCCTTTCTCCTGCTTAGTTTCAGGCAGTACACCCAGCAACCCAGCAACCAGCAATTGCCCAGTTCCCTGTGGTGTCCCAAGGAAGCTCTCAACAGCAGCTGATACAGAACTTTTACCAGCAGCAGCAGCAGCAGCAGCAGCAGGCCACAAACCTGCATCAGCAACAGCTGCTGACTCAGCAGGCTGCTGTGCAGCAGAAGCCTGTTGTAGCAGCCGGACAGCAGCCCCAGGCTCAGCCAGCTGCAGCCCCGCAGCAGTCCCCTGCCCAGGAGCCAGTGGTAAGAATCAGCCAGGACTCGGAGAGCAAAAGAAGAGGAGAATGCAGTGAGGGCTTGGGAAACAGGCTGCAGCAGCTGGGTGTTGGCCTCTGGCCTAGAACTAGGCTGATTCCCCACCCTGTGGTTAAAATATTTGATCTTTTCTTGATATAGTCAAGAACAGGATGAGGTAATCCGTCAATGGTAGAGGTTTTTTAAAAAATAACTCTAGGCTACTGATGAAGATTTAATTTATTACTTTGAAATTAGGATGGCAGAAAGAGCTGTTCATTTTCTCTTGTGTTGAGCAGCCAAGGACCTAGGTAGGATTAGTCCCTTTCCTTTCTTCAAGGGGCAGTTTGGCCATTATGGCCTTTTCTGTCTTTGGAGGTTCATACGAACCCCCACATTTACTCTGAGTCCTGACAGTGTTGTGTTTATTCTTTGTCTTGGACGACATTATTGGCCACCTCAATCGAGTGTACCATACAGCACCCTTCAAGGGGGCCTGCATGCCTGGGACCATTTGCCATGGCCTAATCCCTTTGGACACCAGAGTATCTAAGTATTGTTCGAGCCCAATTGTCAGTATAGAAATTGAGCATGTCTACTTTTAGATAATGTCTGAATATAGCATCCGAATCACTACGTCCTCTCCTGATAGACCTCTACTGTTTCAACATTCTCAAATACATTGTGTTTTGGCCTTTAATAAATGCCTTTAATTTTGTACTCATAGTTTTCTGAGTGATAGTGATAGATAATTTTATAGTGATAGAAAAAGACATTTTACATACCCAGCCAATAGAATATAACAGCTACTGTCTTATTCCCAGGGAAGTCTAACTACTAGACGAATGATAGGAAACCATCTTTTTGAGGACTGAGTTCTACTAGAGTTTTGTGGCCCATCTTAAACCAGAAAACCTACATTGCTTCCAAAGGAAGCAGTGCCGTAAATAGATTTTCTTCATTAAGTCTCTGCTAAGTGTGTGTTCAGTGTCTTTACACCTTGGTTTCTGAAACAACTCTAGTCTTCCTGCAGGAGTGAAGTAGATAGCTACTTTCTGTATTTTTAATAAGAGATAAAGTTCCTCCTGTTAAATGAAAAAGGGCTTTTAAAAAAATTACCATATGATGTAGCTAATTGAGATCTTCTTTCTTTTTTTAAATATATATTTTTTATTGATTTCAGAGAGGAAGGGAGAGAGAAATATCAATGATGAGAGAGAATCATGGATTGGCTGCCTCCTGCACACCCCCTTCTGGGGGGGGTGGGGGTCAAGTCCACAACTCGGGCATGTGCCCTTGGCTGAAATCGAACCTGAGACCCTTTTGTCTGCAGGCCAATGCTCTATCCACTGAGCCAAACTGGCTAGGGCACTAATTGAGATCTTAATTATCTAGTCCAGTCCCCTCACTTAATGGAATTGGAAACTGAGGCCCAACCTAGAAAGTCATTACCTAAGACACACAGACTGATAGCAGCAGAGCTGGGACCAGAACAAAGAGTCCTGATCTGTGTTCAGGATGATAATAATAGATGCTTATCTGGGGGGATGAGATGATAAACTTCCTACAGGCGACACTTCTTATGAGGTTCTCTCTGCTTTCCCCAGACAAAAGTATCCACTCTCTTGGTAATGAATTGTGAAATTTCTCCATGTTCCTTGGATTAAAAAAAAAAAAGCTTTGTTTAGTGGTAGTTGGTTAAGGGGGTGACGAGGGAACAGGAGCAGAACATGCTTGTGCCAGGAGCTGGAGAGCTTCCCAGCTTTGACCATCTCTTTCCCAATGACTCTTGGCAGAACTTACCTAGAGAAGCAGAATGTAAAGTACACACTGCAGCCCTAGCCGGTTTGGCTCAGTGGATAGAGCTTCAGCCTGTGGACTGAAGGGTCCCAGGTTCGATTTCGATCAAGGGAACATGCCCGGGTTGTGGGCTTGATCCCCAGTAGAGGGCATGCAGGAGGCGGCTGATCAATGATTCTCTCTCATCGATATTTCTATCTCTCTCTTCCTCTCCCTTCCTCTCTGAAATCAATAAAAATATATTAAAACAAAAATATACATTATAGCCATCTTAAAGCAATAATCTACAAAGGAAAATGGTTGTATGCCATAGATGTTTGTGGCTGCCTTATTTAAAATGGCTGAAAGAATGGCCATTTTAGATCGTTTAATAACCATAAAAATAAATAACCCAACTGCAGCCATTAAAAATCAGAATAGCTTCTGTAGTCTTATGCTTTGGGCTAATTTGCATATGGTTACCCTGTACATTGTCTTTGACGAAGATTGAAATATATATTCTATATAATAAAAGGCTAATATGCAAATTGTCCCCTTGACTGGGAATTCATCCAGGAGTTCGACCAGGGGGCAGGGCTGGCTGGCTAACAACCGTGGCCCCTCCCCCCAGCCAGCCCAGCCCGATTGAGGTGGGCCAGCCGGACCCCACTCGAGCACGATTTCGTGTGCCGGGTCTCTAGTATGTGTGTGTGTGTGTGTGTATGTATGTGTGTGTGTGTGTGTACACACACACACACACACACACATACGAGATAAATACCATATTGGTATCAGTCCCAAAGTTGCAGTTCAGGTTGTGAAAGCCCAGTGTTGGTTTTTTTTCAGGATGTTATTGTTAAACTCAGCCATTTAAATTCTATGTTAGCTCTCATGTGGCATTTGTTATGCTAATCTGTTTGTTGTTTTTTCCTTTGTTTTGGAACATTTTTCATTTCTCTTCCTAGCAGATACAAGCCCCAGTAAGACAACAGCCAACAGTTCAGACAACCCCACCTCCTACCGTCCAGGGACAGAAACTCGGATCTCTCACTCCTCCATCATCCCCCAAGACCCAACGTGCTGGACACAGGCGGATTCTCAGCGACGTAACCCACAGTGCAGTCTTTGGGGTCCCTGCCAGCAAATCAACCCAGCTGCTCCAGGCAGCTGCAGCTGAGGCCAGTCTCAATAAGTCCAAGTATGTGATGCTTCTCCTTTATTCTTCTTACTTTACTTTGTGGGCAAGGTCTGCTGTGGGCCATTACTGTATGATTTTTTGCACATGTTTGTGTGTAGATGTATATGCAGTGGTATACATCTGTGTTTAATAAGAAACTGAATTTGCCTGTAGTGCATAAACCATACTGATCTTAAGAAATAATTTCCTATTTGTGTCACTGTTTCCATTCTCTCATCTAGTCCATATTTTTACAGAGTATTTTCTAAACTCTTGATCTGACCAAGTTTTCATGCTGAAAATCTTTCATTCCCCCCTCTCTCTCTCCCCCCCCCCCCGCCCCAACACCCCTCAGGTTGCCTGTGGGATACTATCTGAACTCATTGGTTAACAGACCAAAGACCTATTGCATCACATTGGTGGACTTGTCATTCTCCATCTTCACAAGCGCTTTGTTCAGCCTAGGCCAGTGATGGCGAACCTTTTGAGCTCAGGGTGTCAGCATTTTGAAAAACCCTAACTTAACTCTGGCGCTGTGTCACATATAGAAATTTTTTGATATTTGCAACCATAGTAAAACAAAGGTTTATATTTTTGATATTTATTTTATATATTTAAATGCCTTTTAACAAAGAAAAATCAACCAAAAAATGAGTTCATGTGTCACCTCTGACACGCGTGTCATAGGTTCGCCATCACTGGCCTCGGCCCTCTCCCTTAACTGCACTGTCCTCCTTGTCCACCAAGGAGGTGCTTATCTATTCATCAAGATCAATGCCAGAGGCCACCTCTCCTTTAAACCTTCCTCTGGTGTCATTTATAATTTGTTGTGCACGTATCCCATCGTATTATCATTATTTATTCGTATGTCTATATGAGTATCTCATCTAGTTGACTTAGCCTGAGAGTTCCTCCAAGACAAGGATTGTATCTTAACCAACCTTTGCAAATCCAGTGACTGGCTCTGGGTTTGATATAAAGTAGATGTAGATTACAATGAATGTTTGTGGAGTAAATGCAATTTGAGGCCCTCAGGTTTCTTGGAACCATATACTCTAAAGTTAAAAATCTTTAACTCATTAGCTAAATGCAAAGGGCATCAAGAGAGACTTAGAATAAAATTAAGTAATGGTACCTAGAAGCACAAGATAGTGGTCTTTATTTCTCTTTAACTGTGATAGGTGACCATAGTTGTATGCATGCTAGATCCAACAGATGGGAGGCAGCTTGAACAGGCATCAGTCCCAGCCCTCCGGGGTCCACTATTGTGGGTTATAGTGGGCACCATAAGCTACACAATAGGTTGCTTTGGAATCTTGAATTGAAAGGACTTGCAGACGAGACCAAAAATCTAAGGAAGAGATTAAAGAAGTAGTGGGAGATAGTGAATCATTAAGAAAATGGAAACATTTATTTTACACAGTGGAAAGGGATCTATAGCGACTGTCCAGTTTCCGTGGAAAGCCCTTTTAGAAAACCACTGTGGAAAATAATGGTTTGACTCGGAAAAGAATTTGCTCTTGAAACAAAGAGAAAATAGGTTGAACCTTTTCAACTTTTATATGTCTTCTTATTTCGTGGGGGTGGGAACTTACCTAGGTCTGCAACCACCACTCCATCAGGCTCTCCTCGGACTTCCCAGCAAAACGTTTATAATCCTTCAGAAGGTTCTACGTGGAATCCCTTTGATGATGACAATTTCTCCAAACTCACAGCTGAAGAACTGCTAAATAAGGACTTTGCCAAACTGGGGGAAGGTGAGTAATTTGTGTCTTTGTGATTCTTGAAACCTTATTCTAGAGGAGTATACATGTAAAAATGTAGACTTGGGGCCCTGGCTGGTGTGGCTAAGTGGATAGAGCATTGGCCCATGGACCGAAGGGTCTTGGGTTCATTCCTGGTCAAGGGCATGTACCTGGGTTGCAGGTTTGGGCCCCGTCAGGGCACATGCGGGAGGCAACTGATCAGTGTTTCTTGCTCTCCCCCTCCTTTCCATTCTCTCTAAAATCAGTGGCAAAAAATATCCTTGGGTGAGGACTAAAAAAAAAAAATGTAGGATTGGGCCCCACAAAGGTTTGATTTTTTTTTAATTTATTTTTTTTTTATTCAAGTATAGTTGGTATACAATCTTGTATTGGTTATGTTAGTTTCAGGTGCACAATATAGTGATTTGACATTTTATACCTTACAATGTGATTTTGAAGTATGAGTACAAATCAATTTGTATTTTACTGGAGCACTGAAGTCTTCATCCTCAGGAAATCCCAGTCTCCTATAGGTGGTGGTAAGGAGAAGGGAAAACTTTTAGGAAAGATTGGATAGCATAGATTGGGATGAGAGTGTCATGCATGGTCATTTCTTGTAGGAATATGATGGTTCCCTTGTCCTAAGGGGATTTATTGTCCCAGAAAATTATAACTGCTTACCCATGAGAGAGTGCCCTCATAGAGAAACTAAATCTTTGACTATGATCAGAGTTCTATATTACTGAGGAGATCAAATAAATAGAAGGTGCCTTTCTGCTTGCAAACCCACAGTCTAATTTGGAAGGCAGGAGACACACATGCACACACACACTTTGGAAAACAACAATTCTACAGTTCAAAGAGTATCTCAGGGTAAAGGAATGAACAGAACCAAGAGAATTTAGAGCAAACATTTTAACTATTTGAATAATAGTTTAACTGTTATTTTATAGATATCTTTTTAAAATTTGTATTGCTTTCTTGCCTTTTCAAACAGAAGATAGAGCATAGGATTTAACTTTCTTTGATGATTCATTGTCAAATTATTTCATTGTTATGTGTGTCAGTTATTGTTCTAGACCAGGGGTGGGCAAACTTTTTGACTCGAGGGCCACAATGGGTTCTTAAACTGGACCAGAGGGCCGGAACAAAAGCATGCATGGAGTGTTTGTGTGAACTAATATAAATTCAAAGTAAACATCCTATCTAATAAAAGAGAAACATGGTAATTGGCATGCGACCACTACCCTTCCCATTGGCTAATCAGGGTGATATGCAAATTAACTGCCAGCCAAGATGGCGGCCGGCAGCCAGGCAGCTTGAAACTAACATGAGGCTTGCTTGCTTCAGTGACGGAGGACTCCAACGTTCCCCGCCTGCCGCTGCAGGCCTCTGAGCCTGCAGTTTGAAACATAGTTACAAATATAGAAGCTAAACAAAACCCCAGAAACCTGCTTTCAGCGAGCTGGGATCTCAGAGCTGGAGTTATACATTGTTTCGATTATAGAACCGAAACAAACCAGATACCTGCTTTCAGGAGCGGAGGCCTAAGAGCTGGAGCCTCAGAGCTAAAGCTGGCCCAGAATAAAAAAGAAAAAAGAAAAAAAGGAGCAGTTGGGAGCTTCAGTCCCAGCCTGAAAACAGCCCTCAGCCCCTCACCCAGACTGGTCAGGCACCCCAGTGGGGACCCACACCCTGAAGGATGTGTGACCAGCTGCAAACAGCCATCATCCCCTCACCCAGGCTGGCCAGGCACCCCAGTGGGGACCCCAACCCTGATCCAGGACACCCTTCAGGGCAAACCAGCCGGCCCCCACACATGCACCAGGCCTCTATCCTATATAGTTAAAGAGTAATATGCCTCCCAGCACCGGGATCAGCGGAGCCGCGCGGCCTCCCGGCACCGGGATCAGCGTGACAGGGGGCAGCGCCCAAACCCCCTGATCGCCCTGCTGCTCTGTGTGTGACAGGGGGTGGGGCCACAACCTCCCTATCGGCCCTGCTCTGTTCGTGACAGGGGAAGGTGCCCCAACCCCCTGATCAGCCCTGCTCTGTGCCTGATAGGGGGGAGCTCCCCAACCCCCTGATCGCCCTGCGGCTCTGTGTGTGACAGGGTGCGGTACCCTAACCCCCCACCCCCCACCCCCCACAGGCCCTGCTCTGCGTGTGACGGGGCGGTGCCCCAACTCCCCTATCGGCCCTACTCTGTGAGTGACAGGGGGGAGCTCCCCAATACCCTGCTGGGCCCTGCTCTGTGCATGACAGGGGGGAGCTCCCCAACCCCCTGATGGGCCCTGCTCTGTGCGTGACTGTGATAGGTGGCGCCGCAACCTCCTCATCGACCCTGCCTTGAGTGTGACAGGGGGCGCTGCCCCAACCCCCCAATCAGCCCTACCCTGAGCGTGACTGAGGGTGGCATTGCAACCTCCTGATCCACCCTGCTTTGTACATGACAGGGGCGGCGCCCCAACTCCCCAATCGGCCCTGCTCTGAGCCTGACCAGGGGCTGCACCTAGGGATTGGGCCTGCCCTCTGCCACCTGGGAGCAGGCCTAAGCCAGCAGGTCCTTATCTCCCGAGGGGTCCCAGACTTCAGAGAGGGCACAGGCCAGGCTGAGGGACCCCCCCTTCCCCCCGAGTGCACAAATTTTTGTGCACCGGGCCTCTAGTCATTACATAAAAGGGTACAGTCTTTTTTTTTTTTTTTAGTTTTATTCATTTCAAACGGGCCGGATCCAGCCCACAGGCTGTAGTTTGCCCACGGCTGTTCTAGACTATAAAAGAAATACCTTTAGGACTCTTGAAAACTATAGTATTTTTGCATTCAAGTCAGTGACCTGCCCAAGTTTTTAAATTTTTTAAAATAAGTTTTTTGTTGTTGGTGGTAGTTCTTTAAAATTGATTTTAGAGCAAGGAAGGGGGGGGGGGAGGAGAGATAGAGAGAGAAAGAAACATTGATGTGTGAGAGAAACATCGATTGATTGCCTTCTCTACATGCCCCAATCAGAGATTGAACCTGCAACCTGGGCATGTGCCCTGCTCGGGAATCCAACCCCCCACCTTTTGGTATACAAGACAGTTCCAACCACCTGAGCCAGGCCCCAAGTTTTTTTTTTAATTCTTGTGTCTATTTTGAATACTTTTCTGCCTCTCTTGTTCGGCTGTTGGCTTTTACATGAAGCTGCTGCATTGTGCCTGTCCCTCACAGCCTCTCACTATTGCCATCTCCATCACTCCCTCTTCTCATTTGCTTTCCTAAACTGCCTGTAACAGATCATTATACTCATTACAATTATATAAAAACTAGGGGCCCATTGCACGAATTTTGTGCACTTTGAAAGGAACTGTGGGCCGCAAGGCTGCAGTGGGCACAGGGGCAGGTCTCATCTTCCATGCTTCCACCTGGCTCCTCCTGCCACAGCCCCGGTCCCCTGTCTGCTGGCAGCACCACTCCCGCTGCTCCCACGTGCTGATGGTGCCAGCCCAGCGCTGCTCGCACCTGCTAACAGTGTGGAGCGATTAGGGCCAGCGCCAGCAGCAGGTGCAAGGGGTGGCTGCCACCCCGATCACCCCTTAGAAGCAGGGAACAGTGGAGAAGCCCTAAGGGGTGATCGGGGCCGGCAGCCACTGCTTGCACCCGCTGATGGTGCCAAGCGATCAGGACCTGTGCCAGGCGCCAGCAGCAGGTGTGAGCACCCGGCAGGACCATGGTGCGTGGGAGCAAAGGATTTTCAGTAACCACCAGAAGCTCGTCCTGAAGACAGTGACCAGCGCCCCACCTTGGTCTGGCGCCCCTCGCCCACCTGCTTCACCATCCTGCTGCAGCTGATGCCTGCCATGTTCCACATGTGCCCCCTGGTCAGCACACGTCACAGCGACCAGTTTTTCAGTTGTTCTATATATAAATAAATAGATTGAGTGAGGGCTGGAGGTATTCTGGTTGAGTGATGTGCTTCGGCTTTGGGGCTTTGGCTCTAGCTATCTCTTTTGCTGTTATTTATTTTTATTTTTAATTGTGGTAAAATGTACATAACAGAAATTACCATCTTAACCATTATATATATATATATATGTATATATATATATATATATTTTTTTTTATTGATTTCAGAAAGGAAGGGCAAGAGAGAGAGATAGAAACATCAATGATGAGAGAGAACCATTGATTGGCTGCCTCCTGCATGTCCCCTACGGGGAGCAAGCCTGCAACCTTGGCATGTGCCCCTGACTGGAATTGAACCCGGGACCCTTCAGTCTACAGGCCAACACTCTATCCACTGATCCAAACTGACTAGGGCTTAATCATTTTTAAGTGTACAGATCAGTAGTGTTAATTACATTTGCATTGTGGTGCAGCCACTCTTTCCCTCTTGCAAAACTGATGTGCTCTCTTTTTTGATTCTTAAAACCTCCTTTCATTTCTCAGTTGTTCTCTCAGCTGCTTTAGTGACTACAGAAGGACCTCTGAATGGCTGAGGTGTCACCATAACGCAGAAAAAAAGGAATGAAGTCTAGAAGTCAGTGCAGAAAGTGCACTGGGGATGTGTTCTGTGATTCTGCTGGCGTAAACTGAATGGTGTTTTGTCCCTCCAGGCAAACATCCTGAGAAGCTTGGAGGCTCAGCTGAGAGTTTGATCCCAGGCTTTCAATCAACCCAAAGTGATGCTTTTGCCTCTTCTTCATTTTCTGCTGGAAATGGTCAGTATGGCAAGCACCTGAAATCCAAACTCACTCTTGTCACCTTCACACTGTTTTCCACTTCACAGATAACTCTAGCATACCAATGAGCCCAAAATCCTGGTGGTAACTTAATATTTTCCTTTATTCCAGAGATTTCCAATAAAAAAGATAGGGATAAAGAAAGATGTAGAGTCACTTTCAATTGAAATGACAGGATGATCTGGAAGTAATATATAGGATTTGTTCTATCTAGTCCATGGACATGTTCTAAGCAAATATTTCTAAATTTGAGGAACATCACCCTGAGACTCTGCTGAGCTGTGTATTTTTTGTTTGTTTTGTTAATCCTCACCCAAGGATATTTTTTCCACTGATTTTTAGAGGTTGGAAGGGAGGGAAGGAAGGAAAGAAAGAGAGAGAAACAGCAATGTGAGAGAGACACACTGATTGGTTGCCTCCTGTATGGGCCCCAACTGGGTCTGGAGATCGAACCTGCAACCCAGGTACATGCCCTTGACTGGGAATTGAACCCACGACCCTTCAGTGTACAGGCCAATGCTCCAACCACTGAGCCACACCCGGCTGGGCATCACAAACTGAATATTAAAATGCATCGTAAACAATGGTTAAGTAGAAACAAGGAGACCTGGGTTCTGATCCTAGGTCTGCTGATGCACCTCTGGCTAATCTCTTCTTCTGGGCTTTATTTCCTTTTCTGAAAAATAAGAAAATTGTGCTAGAAAATCCTAAGATCTCTTCAAACTCTGATATCCCATAGGGTGCATAGATTTCTGTAAATCTGTAAGTTTGTCAACTATAGAATGAATGCCAGTAGTATGTAAGATGCAGTCTAGAGATTAGGGGTTGTCTAACCTTGCAGGAGGCAAGAAGCCTGTCTCCTCCTGTCTGTCTGCCTAGCACTATATTAGACATTTGGTGATACAACAACCTCAAGAGGGTAGTGGTTACATAGGAAGTACCTATATATATATGCTAGATTACAAAATAGATAATGTTTGTTTACATGCCAAAATGTGCAATATGGACAGTAATTGCTGTACAAATTCTGAAAAAGATCACCGTGGGTTTCCACAAAGGGAAAAGTGGAATTTCAGATGTGTGCATATCCTAGTTTTGTCATTAATTACATCGTAGAGTATGTTGCAAGGACCAGATTATATATTTCATACATACTTTGCTGTTACACTGTATTATATCCACTCATCCCTTTTCTGCCTCTGAGTTTAGACTTGTTCTCTAATTTGAGCTGTTGGGTTAGTAGATAGTAAGTTCATCTAGATTTACTTGATATTTTCTGCTTTTCTCTTTTTTCTCTCTCCTTGACCCTTCCTTCCCCTCCAACCAACTCCAGCTGAAAAAAAGAAGGGTGGGCAGACTGTGGATTCTAGCCTCCCACTTCTAAGCGTATCTGATCCTTTCATTCCTCTTCAAGTACCCGATGCACCAGGTAGGTAAATAGACCTGATCTGAGGTTAACCAGCTTGATTCTTATGTCCCAGGATCTCTTGAGAGTTGGTTTTAAACACTCCATGAAAAGGATCTGAATTCCATATTAGTCTAATAATGAGTATAACAATATGGGGGGAAGGCCTATGAGCATGTGATAAAAGGAACAAAATGTGAGTAGTGGTTATAGTATGATGAGTAGATAACGGGTGACTTACTTCCTGTCAAGTTTCTATTTTCCTGTAATATACTTTAATTTTATAATATAAAAATGCATAATAAAAGTTGATAGGAAATGTGAGTCAGGAAACCTGAGTTCCCTTTCTAGCTCTTCCACTACCTGAAAAGCTTCAAGCTTGACTGTTCATCAGTGGAGTGAAATGGACTGCATGAATTCAAATGTCCCTTTAAATCTACCATATCCTGATTTTTAAGTGAGCAGTCCAAAAAAAGAAGAAATGGTTAGTGTGTTCTGATTGAACAGCTTTTGAAACATAATTTGCAGTTTCTGAATGCCAACGATTTCCTTTCCTGCTCTCCTCCCCATCCTTTTGGGGAGGGGCGGGGGTGGGAGAAGCGTGATGTGAGGAACAGAAGCTGCTTTTCTCATCTCTGTCAGTGTCTTTGAAAAAGCAAATAGATCCAGCTCCTTCAAAGCATCTGGTGGTCGTTTTGCTTCTGATAGTTTTCCTTTTCTCCAGTGTTTACCCTTGCTGATTCTTGGTCTTAAACTGATAGGATCTGGCTGGGGTCCCCCCCCCCCCAAATGTTAAAGGTATTTGATTGAGTGCCTCAAAATTGGAAGTGATTGTGATATTCTTACCCTCTCCCTACTAAGACAGACTGTAGCTAGGGCACCAAGATAGTTTTTATTTCTTTAGGCAATTTGTGGACCCTTCTAAAGAGGAAGCAAAAACTGCCTTGATCAGGTATTATCGTGTGACATTAGAGCTTGCTGGACCTCGATGGTGGATGTAGGTAAGAAATGTCTAAAACCACTGAGGAATGATTCAGTAAAGGGTAGTTAAAGAAAAGAGAAGAAAGTAATCAGATCTCTCAGTAGCTAGCCAGGCTAGTTTCAAGCAGAAGGCTGGAGAGGCATGGACTACAAACTCAAGCTGAGTTCCACTGACCTCTTTTTCCTCCCTGTTGTAGCAGTCATGGGATCAGACAAGAAAAATGGATTATTATGGCATTCTTCCTTTGACTCCCCTCAGGTTCTTGCATTGCTCTTACCTAGACAGCCCATGGCTGTGTATGCTGAAAGGGTGGCCTCTTGGCACAAGCCAGAGGATGAAGCCCACAAGCAGGTAGCTGTGCTCTGCAGCCGTCCAGCAGCCCTTTGGATTAAGTCACCTGGTGCATGTGCCTGGCCCCAGATGACTCAGGATGTCAACTCCAGGTTATAGAGATGCATTTTGAAGGTGTGAAGATGAGCCTGGGGACCATTAGGGCCAGCTGGCTGCCATGCTTGCTTTCCTTATTGTTATCCTTCCTGTCTCCTGGCCTTCCAGATTTCTCTCATTCTGGAAGATTCCTGCTAAAGTGTTAGTGGTATACACTTTAATACCAATTAAGCCATGACCCCTCTTGGCTTTTAATGGAAAATCTATTAAAATGGAACATTCTAATAGAGAATTCCAAGAATGTCTTGTTTCCTGATCCGTCAGACCAGACTTGAGTGTTGAAAACATAAAGCAACATATAAGTGTTTTGCATTCCAGTGAATTCCTGTATTACTGAGCATTAAATCCAGACTTATTACCAGGACCTACAAGGCTCTAACTCAGAGATGGCGAACCTTTTGAGCTCGGCGTGTCAGCATTTTGAAAAACCCTAACTTAACTCTAGTGCTGTGTCACATATAGAAATTTTTTGATATTTGCAACCATAGTAAAACAAAGACTTTTATATTTTTGATATTTATTTTATATATTTAAATGCCATTTAACAAAGAAAAATCAACCAAAAAAATGAGTTCGTGTGTCACCTCTGACACGCGTGTCATAGGTTCGCCATCACTGCCCTAACTGATCTGGCCCTTGGCTACTCCTCTAACCTCAGCTCATAGCCTCTTCCCTTCAGTCTTTCCTTTAATAGACTAAACTTGTTCCCACCTCCGGGCCTTTGCACTTGCTGGTGCTCTACCTGAAAAGCTTTTCCTCCAGCTCTGTTTCTTCTTGTCATTCGACATTTAGGTCTCAGTTTAAATACTCTCTTCTCAGAAAGGTGCAGCGTGGTCCCACGGGCACTTAGTCACATGTCCTGGCTTTTTTCTTCATAGTATTTATCATTGTCTTTTTTCATTTGTTTATTGTCTGACTCTTTTCGCCAACATGTGGTGTCCTGAGGGAGGGACCTTGCCGTCTTCATTCATCACCGTGTTGCCGGTGTTGAGAACGCTTCCAGGGAAAGTCAGCACTCGATGAATATTTGCAGACTGGGTGAATGAATGAAGTAAAACCTGGAAGGCTTCTGGTGGCCCCATTACTCTCCATTTCTTTCCCAACTCCCAAACACCAGGTTACTGGCTTCATAGCCTTCCATCTATGCTTCTGCCAAGCCCCAGCCAGGCTCCCACCCACTCTTTGAGGGTGTATAAATGAAGGCACAGCCCACAGTGTCAGGAAGCTGCCAGACCCCAGGATCAGCCTGATAGCTAGGCTCAGCAGATTGTTCAGCTCCAGCCTTTCATGGTATCCTCCAGAATTTGTTCTGAGCGTGGTTATGTGTCTATGATTATTTTATTTCTTTTCATGTTCAGCCCATAGCACCATTCAGTTATATACCGATAGTTTCTTATCCAAGGCCCCTATATCCTTCCTTAGTGACTTGAAATGTCTGAAGGTGCTAAGAGTTTAGGGTATCTGGTACCTCCACAAACCACAAGTGTGTCTCCCCACCTCCTGTTCCCCCACCAAGCAACCAGTTTTTCATTACATTCCACTCACTATGGGCACCAGTCAGGTTTTTTGGTAGGTTTGTTTTGTTTTACATACTTGCTTAACTTCCATGCTCAGCCTTCTTGAGGATAAGAATCATGAAATCTTACTCTCCTGACAAATACATGTATTTTAATGTCTTCGCATTTGTTTTTATGCTTTTAAAACATTATCACATGTAATTTCCTTTGATCCCACAAATAATACTGAATGGTATGTTGAGGAATCTCATTTTTTAGGGGAAGGAAGTGAAGCCTCAGTGCTATTGGGTCTGTGCTGTTCCACACACTCCTCTTCATGGCCCGTCCCCCGAGCAAGATCCCCCAGCCGTGTGTTGAAAACATAAAGCAGCATATCAGTGTTTCTTTGTCTTTGGGGCAGTTCCAAGATCAATAAAGCCTTTGGCGAGAGAGCTAAATATGAGGGTTGGGGAAATATAAAAATGGATTTGAACTTGTAAGACCTAGGGCCAAGTCACTTAATAGCTGGGTGATTTTGGTCAAATCACTTAAACTGTGTCCTCAAAATTGGCAATAGTAAAACCTACCTTAATGGAGGGGCTTGTGAGGTGCAGATGAAGCCATGTATTTGAAATCATTTTGTAAACTTTAAATTAGTATAAAGATAAGAAATGCTGTAACAACTTTGATCCATGATCCTTATTTGCAGTGGGGCAGTCCTAGTTATCTTAATGTCTTAATGATATTTTTCTCCCATAAGAAATTAAACTTCCTCTAAGTTAAACCTTTGACCTTGGCACAACTGAGAGCTGTTAGACTTCCTTGATAGAATGATTGTTAAAGTATGGGTGAAGGGGCACGGATGATTGGATTTGTTTCTTAAGTAACATTTTTATTTTCCAAAGCATCATAAAAACTTTTTTATAAAAGCTGTAAAAAATCACAGCTTGAGCATTTGTGTGCTCACAAGGCATTCTTCTCGGAGCTATTTGCCTGGCGTTTTCCTTGTTTCCAGCTTGTGTCAAGGTTGATCATAGTATGTGTCTTTACTCTCTAAAGCTTATCTGCCTGCAAATTCAGTTCTCCAGAATGAACTTGGAATGGGGCATGGTTGTTGACTTTTGCTTCTAACTTGCAGCTGTTGACTTTTGCTTCTAAGTTGCAGATTTTAGTGTCTGTTTTCTCAGTGATAGGTACTATTTAGAGTGCCTAGATGTTAAAAACAGCATCTCTCATCACAAGACTTCAGGGCTTACACCCAAATTAGAGACGAAGTAAATTTCCAAAGCCACCAAGGTGTAGCAACCAAATCATTCTTTTTGATGGGGCTCTTATCAAGCCCTTTTTGTGTTGGTAAGTTCATCCTGCTTTATTCCTCATGCCTGTGTTCCTAATTAGGGTTGGAATGGGCCTTGAACAAGCCCTTAATCTCATTGGCCTATAATAAACAGATATACCTATCCTCTCTTTTGATATATGTTTTCATATATTGATTTGAGAGAGAGAGAGAGAGAGAGAGAGAGAGAGAGAGAGAGAGAGAAACATCGATGTATTGTTCCATTTATTTATGCATTCATTGGTTGTTTCTTGTATATGCCTTGACCAGGATCAAACCTGTAACTTTAGCACATCAGGATGATGCTCTAACCAACTGAGTTTCCCAGCCAGTGACTCTTTCGATATTTAAAAGAGAACTCACAACTTGCAGTACCTCCCAGGCTCATGCTAGGAAATGGTTTTGATAATCTCAACTTAGATTGGTTTATGAAGGATTTATTACCTTCTTGCCTTGTAGTTGACATTTTTTAATAGCAAAGTCTTGAGAGGAGAGGCATAAGAGAAAAACCTGAAATGGATTAATTCCTACCTCTGACTCTAGCAACGATTTCCTTCTTTCTTCCCCTAGTCTCCAATGCCACTTTTGTCTAAGAAAAGAGGGGAAGGTGCTTTCTCCTACCTACCCCTTAATTTAAAGGTATTACCAATCCTCTCTTTTAAAAGCACCCTTCATTTCCATTGCCCATGTTAACTAATTCTGTAGGTACTGTTCTTGAAGAGTTCACCTTCTCAGTCTTTTAACCTTGCTTTCAGTGCTTCTCCAAGCTCCTAATCTGACTCGTTTTTACTTGGGAACCCTAGAAACATGAGGAACAGTTGAGTATACTAAATGGGAATGTGATAGGAAAACACCACCAACAGAAGAACATGAGCAGACAATTCATAAAAAACAAATATAAATTACTAGTAAATACATTTTTCAGAAAGCTTATCATTCTGATGAATACAAGACAAGTTAATTATAAAACAGTGAGATGCTGCAACTTCCGCTGTTAGATTGGTAAAGATGGAAAAAAACCCACCACCTTAGGCTTGGTGAAGGTATAAGAAAACAGACACGCAGATCCTGCTAGTGGAAATATCAGTTAGTTCAACTTTTGGGAGGATAGTTTGGCAGTTTACAACAAAAGCCTTTAAGAGTTAACTTTCTCTTTGACTTCATAATTCTTTTCTAAAAAATTATTCTTAAAAAACATGAGTATGCACATTTGTAATACCTTAACTAATAAAATAATAATAATAAAAAAATAACTAACTTCATAAAATAAAAAGGTAATTTATTTGGATTTCAGTAAGCTGTATTTTAGAAAATAGAATATGTAGTTTGACAATGACCAGACTCAGAAAAAATATTATATTGTTTAAAAATGTACTACCTGAGAATAAAGGAAACAATAGAACATGAAAAAAAAAACATGAGTATGTTTAAATACTTATCAAATGATTAAAATTTATAGGGAATGATTAAAAGGGTATTCATTTAAAGTATTAAGGGTGTGTTTTTCTTGAAGTGATATTTTGTTTAGTTCTTACTTTTATCCTTAGTTTATATGTATTTTCCAAATTTTTCACAGTAAATATGTATTTTTTTTTATTGCTTAAAGTATTGCAAAGAGTATTCATATGTCTCCTCCCCCCCCCCCCTTGACAATCCCATTGGATGGGAGTAAATATGTATTGATTTTATAATAAGGGATCAAACCATAAAAGCTCCTTTTTTTTTTTTTCAAATGAGAAGCACGCTTAGATAGTCCTCCACCTTCTTATCCTACTCTCCTGGCAGTGCCTGCCTGACCTGTTTGCATGTTGAACAGAATATTTAGTCAGCTCTGCATTTCCCAAACCTGCTACCTTGAGACCAGTGATTTTACCTCCTACCTGTATTACCAAGGTGCCCTCCAGTGTCCGCCTCTGTAGTTATTACCAGTTCAGATCTCCAGTTTCATCTCTAATCCATCTTCTAAGTAGCCAGTTCCTACTTCCTGCTTTTTTCTTTCATGTTGGATGGGACCTTTTAAGTTTATCTTCATTTTATCAGTAAGAAAACTTAGATCCAAAGTGTCATACAAACTTAGTGCAGAACCCAGGTCTCTTGTCTTAGTACCTTTTCTTCCTAGTAAGACCATGCTGCCTCCTCACATTTCACTTTATTCAAGGAATTCTGCTTATTTTGATCTCATAACAAGGTTTGAGGGTGAAAATGGAATTGCACCCATTTTTCAGTCTGTAATCTCAGGCCTTAGTGGTTTGGTGATCCCTCATCTAATCCTAAAAGAAAAGTTAATCTCCTTTTATGTACCAACCACTTTAATTGATACACACGAGAGCGCGCGCATGTGCGCGCGCGCACACACATGAATTCTTGTAAATATACCCATTCATTTCTGACAACCTATTAAAGTAGTTGTAATCCTCTTTCTACAAGTGAGAAAACTGATGCTTAGAAAAATTAGGTAACTAACTTAAATGATCAGAATCATCCTCAGAACTGGACCATTTCCTTCTATCCAGAGTTGCCCACTACTTTTCACATAATGGAATATGATGGCGTCAAGTACTTGTGAGTCTAACACAGAAGAAATGGGAAACTCTTGTAAAATGTTTTTTAGGAAGAGTAAATCATTGCAAAATGCAGTTAATAATTATTTCTGGGTTTTACTGGTCTATCACCTTGTATAATTGAGAATTGGAGTGTGAGTCTGCACATTTCAGTGTGAACTGTCCCAGAAGATGGGTTTTGCTTTTGTATCCAGAGAAGTAATTTTCCATGATTCATGTAAAATTTTTAAAAGTCTCTGTTCGTTACATATTAACAAGTCGTGATACGCCGATGTGAAGCTTGAACAAGGTTTTGGATTTAAAGAACTCTTCCAGCACAGTTTCCTAAATTCACCACCCTCTTCTCTGCACTGCTCTTTTCCATTCATCCACCCACCCCTGTGATACATGCCTCAGAGTGTTTTTATAAAACCTTCAGAGAGAAGACAATTCATAAAATGAAGGATATCAAGGCCAGTCCTTGAAGCACATGGGAGGCCTCCAGGATGTGATTTGTAGACTGTCAGCTTCCGGTAACCTTTCCTGTGCCTCCTTTACATCCTGTCCTCAAGTTCTTCGTTTACAGTGACCAAAGAACCAATGATAGCTTTAAATGTGATCTCTCCTAAGATAGCTCTACATTTTAAAGCAATTGAGGTCTTAGTTAAAGCAAAGGAATGAATCTCTAGTGCATAGAAGATGTGGGTCCTAGTCCTAGCTGGCTATCTGGCGTTCTTGCCATAAGCTCTTGGGCTGGTTGTTTTACTTTTCTGAAGCTGGTTTCTTCATCTGCAAATGAGAAGGCTAGTTGTTGGATAAGATTTGAGGTTTTTTCCAAACCCAACATGTCTTTTATGACTTGACCATTGTACATGGGACCATGTCTGTGTGAAGATCTTTCCTCCTGTGTTGATAGATATAGGCAGGCCCTGTTGGTAGCATGTGGAAGTCCAATCCAGGCTCTACCATGTCCCGTCTATGACTTTGGGCAAGTCATACATTCTCACAGTCTCTGATCTCCATTGTCCTCAATTCTGTGTTATTTCCAAACCCAGGGTTTTTTGTCAATGATAAATGAAAATGTTTGACATTGAACTCTACAAATGTAAATGATGAATGTTGCTATAATGGTGCCTGGGGACCAGCCCTGAGAGCCTTTTCTTACTTCGAGAGTACTAGGAGTGAAAGAAGCTGGTTTTGCACATGCCATCCACCTTCAGATTCTGCAGCCGTATTCTCACTCCTGTTTTCTGCCTGGTTTTACTTTGTCCCCTCCCCCTCCCTGCCATAGTTCCAGGATTTGAGTATCCCCACGCAGTAGTGATTACCTGTGTGAGCAGCCTGTTACTTTCAGGTTTGGTCAGAAAACAAGCATCTTACCCCATCTCCACTCCATTTCATCTCACCACAGCACATGTACTTTTTAATACTCTTACATACTTTTTGCTAATGGCTAATAAAAGAATTAGATTCTTGTTGAAGTACCTATTTCCAGTTGATCCCCTATCACTCCCACCTCCCCAGTGAAGCTAAAAGGCAGAGGTGTGACAGAGAGTAGTAACTAGAGGGAACCAAGAACTAGGATACAGAGTTAATAAAACACCTTTCCACTTTCAGTGATGTTGTAAGGACTGCAAGCACAGAGTGTTCCGGAAGGTTCCCGTAATGTTGGTGGGTTGGGGGAGGCTTTGAGGAAATGATGATATTTAAGTTACCAATACAAAAAGGTGTGGGGAGGTTTCTCCATTTGACGGTTGAGACAGTGACAGAAGTTTAAGGAACTACCCCTGGTCACAGTGAGTCCCTGGAAGAGGCTAGAATTCAGACTCTGAAAGAATGCTAGTCTGATGTTTGGCACCAAGATAAACTGCTGTATGAAAAACAAGCAAGTAATTTTGGGTCTTTACTTTTTATCCATTGCTTTACAAAATTGCAAATATATGAGTGCTAAAAGTGAAAGAAACAATTGCTTTTTTTTTTTTTTTAAGTGAGAGAAGCTTTTGGGAGGAATAAAACAAAGCTAAAGTTCAGAATAAAAATGTAGATGTTTTGGGAAAACCTTATTTTCACCAATATGCTGAAAATTGTTAAAGATATTTTAACATCTTTTCTTATAGTAAAATGTCACATATAGTTTCAGATTAAGGCTGATGTGATTATGCCGTATGCTTGGTTAGTGCCTGGGGTATTCTTCCCTGCTGTGGAGAGGCTTCTTCTTTACGTCCCTGCTTTCTTCGGTATGAATCAGGTGCACATGAGGAATGTAGCATGTTATCACTTAAGTCAAAGATAGCTACATGCCATATACTCTAAAGGTGGTAAATTGGTTTCACATATTAAAGTGTCTTTTTCTGCAATGTGTTAATTATACTAAAGCAAATGATCTTGCCAAGACACTAAAACTCATTATTTCATCTGTGTAGTTATAGATCACCTAACTTACAAGTCACTTAAAATTTGGTTTCTATCCCTCAATCAATATCAACTTAGCCTTTACTTATCTCAATTCCTGATGGCCCTAAATGAATACAGATCCATTAAAATGTTATATATACAGCCCTGGCCAGTGTGGCTCAGTTGGTTGGAGCATTGGCCCATGCATCGAAGGGTCACAGGTTCAATTCCAGGTCAGGGCATACACCCAGGTTGCAGTTCACTCCCAGGTGATGTGCATAAGGTACAGATCAATGTTTCTTCCTCTTCCTTCCTCTCTCTAAAATCAATAAAAACATATCCTCAGTTGAGGATTTAAATTTTTTTTAAATGTTATATACACATACTTGAATTTTAAGTCTTTTCTTTATCTCTAACAATTTAATTTTAGTTTTATCTTAATGACATTTTATTTTGGTGATAGAAAAAACATTGTTGATAATTGGCCTTTAACTAGGCAAGTTATAGAATTTATGTGGCCTCCGTCTTCTTGTAAGCAAAAGGACGTATGAGTTCTTAATTCCCTTCTTTCTACACAATTCTGTGACTTATTACTTTGTTTTAAGTTAATCCTCTAGCATTAATAGGTTAAAGGTAAATGGATAGTTGTTGATGGATCAGGGTTAAAGGAATTATGAATCTTAGTGTGTATAGATTATCACACATTAAGTTACCAGGTGTGACAAATCTGGTGGCTTCTGTTATCCTTTTGTTTCTTAGTCACAAGATGTCAAAAGTAATAGCATGTCACAGACTCTCAATTGGCAGACAATAAATGATTGTTGACATTAACTTGGGCATGGTTTATTATATTCTTAGTGAGTTATAAACCATTTCTAAATGCAGGTAAAAAAAGAGAGATTCAAAACTGAGCCCAGGAAGGGATATGAATACACAGAGACATATGCATATGCTTATGGCAGCTTTATTTTTAATAACTAAAAACTGGAAACAACCAAACATCATCAACTAGTAAATGAATCAGCAAAATGTGCATTCATACAATAGAACACCACCCAGCAATAGAACAGAACAAACTACTGATACATGCAACAATGAAGAGGAATCTCAAAAGCATTATGATAAATAAAGACCACCAGACAGAAAAGACTCCTTACATTATGGTTCCATTTATAGGAAATCCTAGGGAAAAAAGGAGGGAGGGGGGCAAAGCTATCAGGACAGAAAACAGATCAGTTGTCACCAGAGTCTGGGGGTGAGAAGAAGACATTGATTAGAAAGGGACACACGGGTACTTTCTAGGGTGGTGGAAATGTTTTCTACATCATTATTTCAGGGTTGCTTCTATGAATGTGGACATTTATTAACATTCAGCAAATTATACACTTAAAATTGATTACTTTTATTCAGTGTATATTGTACCTCAAATTTAAAAACCAGCAAACCTAGTCTTGAATGCCTCACAGAGTTGACTACTTCAGTTAGGGAAATAATCATTTTTTAAACTTCAAACTTTGAAAGACTAGTTTTAACAATATACTAACATGATTTTTATGATGAATTGATACAAAATGTTGACCCCCTAAAATGTATTTGCATAGAAAATGGAAAATGATCAGCTTGCTTTAATATCTCATTGCATTTTGCTTTCTCTTTACCTCTCTGCCCGACCTAGAAAAGCTAATTGAGGGACTCAAATCTCCTGACACTTCTCTTCTGCTCCCTGACCTCTTGCCTATGACAGATCCTTTTGGCAGCACTTCTGATGCTGTAATTGGTAAAGTCATCATCTGTTTCTTCAGTAATGCATGATGTGTGTGTCTATTTCAAGAATGATATCTAACTGGTTAACAGACCCCTAGTGAGTAGCCCTGGTGAGGAATGTGCTAACCCAGAAGCCAAGGTTACTTAATCTCCTTTGTTAGCACCTCAAATCAAGTGTTTTCTCTGTCTTCCAGCTGCACAACACTGTTATTTTTGCCTTGTTTTGATATCCTGAGATTTCTAGAGTGATGTCTTATGAATGAGGAAGAATGTGGGAAAATTCACACTTAGTTACAAAAGCTTCACGAAAACAGTTGGTTTCAAGCTGGACCCTACCTTTAGCAGAGTCTTCTTCTTCTTCTTCTTTTTTTTTATTGCTTAAAGTAATACAAAGGGTATTACATATGTGTCCATTCCACCACCCCCCCCTCCCCGCCCTAGACAGTCCCCTAGAACAGAGTCTTCTTTAGAAGGCCTCTCTACATGCCAGGTGTTAGTAACTGACACAACACATGCCTGGTGGTGAAGCCTCAGGGGTAGAAACTGAGGGAGGGGCTTAGTCTGCTCGTCCTTACATTTCTCTGTGCTCCAACCGCAAGGCAGGCAAGACCTACAAAATGCCCAGGACCCCTGTACTCCAGGGGTGCAAAGTCCTAGAACTCAGAGAGGCCACGACCCTGCGGAGAGCTGGGCCGCTAGCTGGGGGATGTCTCATAGCCTGATACCACCACACTGCATCATGGATGGGATTAGAGATGGACTAGTGGCCTCTGCAAGGCACAGAGGATGTGAAAGGCTCCCAAGTTTATCCCTTGAGAAAAACAAAATTAACAGAAGATATTAAGGTGCCTTTCAGTTTGTTTTCTGACATGGAAGAGATCTCCTGCATAGCTCTTACTCTGTATTTATCTTTAAAAACGGAGAACCACTGAGACTGGCCACAGTGGTTAACTTTGCACAGACCTGCTCAATCAGTGAAGCCCAGATACTCAAAGCAGCAGAAATAAAGTAATTTCTGCTTTCCACCTCTCCTGAGACTGGCATTTTAGAAACCTGTAGGAGAAAGCCTTGATAGAATTGTCCAAAGAACTTCGGACTGCCTTTCCCTTACCCATTATTCTCCTTTTTTAATGCTCTGTTACAAAAGAAAAAGCTGATGTTGCTGTTGAGAGTCTCATACCAGGACTGGAGCCCCCAGTGCCCCAGCGCCTCCCATCTCAGACGGAGTCGGTGACCTCGAACCGCACAGGTCAGTCAGGAGTGTCTGCAGCGGCAGGGACTGCTTGATGTGGTGAGCTCTCAGAGCAGTCTTTCCACCGGACAGATGGTCTGGGGTTTATTTTGCAGCCTGGTTAGTTCCTCCCAGAAGGGATGCCCTGCATTGTTGCAGTCCCAGCTTCTAGATGTTGAGTGATGTGTTTCCTCGCCAAAAAGCAGATTATGTTTTTGGAGTTCTTTGTAGAGTGATCCCTGGGCTTCTCTGATTACAGTCTATCTTTATTCAGGATTTTTTTTCCACTGGTGGCAGATTCCTTCCACCTCCTTAATTAAAGAACTCTGCTGAGCTGTAAGGATGCCCTTAACTCCTCCAGGTTACTGAGCAGTCTCTCCCCTCTAACAGTGGTATCCATGGAGCTCATTTCTGGATGTTGACACCCTGTTCCTAGCACAGTGCTTTAATCATATAGGTGATTTGCTATTAAATTGTAGGCAAAGTTGAAATCTTTGCTGTTTCCAGCATTTCACCCTAATTTTTCCAAGTTCACTTCTAGTAGACTTCCTTAACTGCCCATAAATACAGATTTGATAAACCTTCCTTTTTTTGAGTCCATAATTACCTTGATAAAAATGTCCCATCCTAACTAGGAATGGAAACAATTAGAAGTCTAGGAAGTATGAAAATTAACTCACCAGGTTAAAATAATTTAATAGGGTTTCCTTTTCTTGTGCTTACTTGGCTATTTTCTTCTAGAAAACTTTTCAGAAAATAATTGATGTGTTAAAATACTTGAACTCTGAATTTTGTCTTCTGTTCTTTATCTAAAAGCAAAATTATGTGTTCAAAGGAGCAATTCAGATTTAAAGAATACTATTAGTAAGGGGCAAGGTCATTCTATTCTGCATAGGAATCTGTTTGCGGTCTGGAAAGAACTGTTTAATCATGTCATATTACACTAATAATAAGCCAGAGACAACCCCCTTCTAGTCAAATTGGTCACCTCATTCTATAGTGATTCTTTTTCCATGAATGTTTAGGGGAAGTTTAAGTGAAACTCTTTAGTTGAAAAGTTCTTTTTCCCAAATGGCATTTGCTGAAAACTGACTGCTAAAGTTTTATTGGCATCCAAATCACATATTTGCTTATCTAACAACCCCTGAGCAAAAAATTCTTCCATATTGATATATTAAGGTTAAGAGGAATACATGCTTCTGTAGGTGAAATCCAGAGTGTTTAACGTGTTTCCTTTGGTTTTCTTTCTCCTGCCTTGGCTTGTTTGTGTGACATGTACTGGTAAACGCGGTAACTTAAAGGCGAAGGTCTAATGCTGTGATATTGTTGTGTGTGCCATTTAATGCCGCCACTGACCTGGGACGCTGTTAATCTGGACTCAGATTCTCTCACCGGGGAAGATTCCCTGATCGATTGCTCTCTGCTTTCTAACCCTACTACCGACCTTCTGGAAGAGTTTGCCCCCATAGCGATCTCTGCTCCAGCCCATAAAGGTAAATGCTTTCTTCTTCTTGGACCCACATGTGTCCTTAAAGGAGAACTGAACACCTCCTAAAATTTTTTCTTACCAAAAGTCTTTGCTAGTGAAGTGTTTTAACCACCTACTTATGTGCAAAACTTGAGCTAGTATTCTCAGCCACTGTGTTACAGTCCTGCTCAGAAAGAATACTTAATAAGACTTAGACAACAGATTGGTGGAGGTCCGAGCTACATATCTTTGAAGTCAATTCAAGTGGATGGTTGAGTTGATTAACCACTGACTATAATTATTCATATGATACTTGTTGGCCTTAGAACTTAAAAATGTTTCATCAAATATGGTGTAACATTTTGGATAGTGATAAATAGGCACCAGTCCTCAAAAATTGAATTTGTAAAAATTTTGAATTTAAGTTAACATTTGAGTCACAGTTACAAGATTTCTCTTTTTAACCTACCATTTTCACTTCTTAGTCTTAGGTTAATACTGGTTTTTAATTCTGCTGGACAGAAGTAGCTTGCATTGAGTTCTATTCTGTGAGTAGTTTGTGAAAGTGATAGGCACAGTGCCTGGCTTACTGTACACAGGCATTCACTAAACTTCTTTCTGTGCTTGGGTAGTGAATGTGATTTTCTAGAAGGAGCAAAAACATAGAAAAGGAACAGTTTAGAAGTCCTTCTGAAGGAAATTCAAAAAGGAAGCCTCCCCAAGTTGACTGAAAAGTAATTAGCCTGTGGTTTGCAGTGGTAATAGCTGAGCTTTTGTTTTTGCCCTTTATAGCATTCAAATGATTATGTTTTTATAGAACATGTAGAAAGAAGTTACCTGTTTACCAAGTATGTCTGACAGGAGTGTGTCAGCGGCAACGTGTAATTACTGAGGAGCAGTACTTGCAAAATAGGCACTTAGCTAGCACTTGCTTGTAGGGAGCCTTAATTAGAAGGGAGAAGAATATTCTAACAAGCTTCTGCTGGGAATCTCAGTGCATGTGATCCTGTGCCCCAACATTCCCTGAGGCATCAGAGGTATATGAAAGTCTGTTTTCCCAATCAAAGGGCGGTGAGTCCTCTCAGAAGCACTTATTTGCATTGTACATAGCGGTTGCTTTGTAAGGAGAAACTACCCCACCCCACGGTTTTCAGTTTTTCAGATGTTGTTAGTCAGGCCTCTGTTTGTTCAGTAAAGAAGATAAATGACTAATCACTGTGCTTTTGGGAATTACTCACATTGAAGAAATACCTCACAGTGACTACAATTAATGATCTTATAATGGCAGAGAGAATTCATCCTATAACCCTTCTCCCTCATCATTTATGAAAGTCTTAACATGGCCAGCGCTAAGACCTTTTCTGCTATTTCCCTAAATTTTCCAATTTTGCTACATTTATTTCAACTCAGGAAAATAAGCATTTTCATCTTTAAAAAACTGCATTGATTGAGAAACAATTGGGAACTCTGTGCCTCTTACATATTCTCTCATTTGCTAATCTCTGCTTCTGTTGTTTCTGCTTGTGTACTTGCATTCTGTATTAAGCTGCAGAAGATAGTAATCTCATCTCAGGTTTTGATGTCCCTGAGGGCTCGGACAAGGTGGCAGAAGATGAGTTTGACCCTATTCCTGTATTGATAACCAAAAACCCACAAGGTAAGAAAGAGAGGTTTGGGGAAAGAGCTTGATATCAGCTCTCTACAAAATAGTGGTGTAACTTTTTTACAAGGGGAAAAAAGAGCAACATTTAATGAAGGATATTGGGGATAATGACAATCATTGTGGGCTGGACCAATACAGATAGGTAGAGATACTGATACAGATAGAGATACTGATAGAGGTATCTTAAAGCCTGGCCATGTGTTTCTTTAGAGAGAAGAAAAGTATTAAATAGTTTGACCAAAAGTTGCTTTTTCAAAGCATCAAGCCAAAAATAAGTGATCTTTCAGTCAGTGGAAACCTGAAGGCATATATCAGAAAAAGCACTGAACATTTTTTTATCATGATTAGAACAATTTATAATAAATATTCTTCCCAAAGAGATTAACAATGGTGCTTTGATATAATTCGAATTTTTTGAATGTTTGTGGAACATACTTTTCCCTCTCTGATGGAGTCAAATCATTTGAACATGCCACAAAACATATATATTTTTAAAGCATGTTTTTATTGCAATGGTCTTAATAACTGTTGTCTTCCCAAAGCAAGATTACTGATTTTTACTCTATCAGGGAGATGATACTATGTTGTCAAGAAGTTCGTATATAGCCAGCAGTTCTCAGGTAAAATATATATATTCATTAGAAAGGCGTCCTGCCTATAGGATGGTATGCACACAGTGCCTGAGCCTTTTACGAGAGGTGGCGGATACCTAATTTATATGTTTAAAAATCAACATGTAAGAGTTTGCAAGTGTAAATTGTTGCTTCTGTAGGGTTTTGTTTTAGTTTGGTTTTTCTCCTTTGCTTGCTCTGCACATCTAACCCTTAACCCTCTGTGTTTTGTACTGAATTCCTATCTCTCCACTTCCAGGTGGGCACTCTAGAAACAGCAGTGGGAGCTCTGAGTCCAGTCTTCCCAACCTAGCCAGGTCTTTACTGCTGGTGGATCAGCTCATAGACCTGTAGCCGTGACCCAGTAGCAGATGCAGTTCTGTAACCTTCATACCGTAATATACATTTTCATTACGGAATTATAAGAAAAATGATTTTTTTAAAAATCTGCAAATAAGGGGCTCTCTAGGCCTTATCTCCTACCCCTTGCCTTCTCCTATAGAAATGATAAGGAAAGAAAATCAATTTGGCCCTCCAGATATTTCTTGGCCAGTTCCTCCCTGATTGTTTGCTGTGTTTTCTCATTACCCTTCTTCAATAGCATTATCTTAAATCAAGCACTAGATGCCATGAGCTTCACCTCAGACGGAATCAACTCCACCAAAAGCTTAACTGTAACTGAAACTAGTGAACTGACACCTTTGCCTCATTCTTGCTAGGAATGGCCTCCCAAATCAATCCTCCCGACCCGTCTCCTTTGGCCAGATGCTGATGAATGTGTTTTTCTGCTTTCGCTTTTTATCCTGCTGCATTATTATGAAGACATGGCTTCTTCGGTTGGTCTTAACTCTAGGCAGTAGCCTGGAGACAGGTGTGTGGTTTAAGAAAGGGTAAAACTGACTGACTGATGGTATATATTTGAAAAGACAAAGTGAGCCCAGCTCTAGCCAACCAACGTTGACCTTGTTTGATCATAGACTTAGCCAAGGGATTTTACACCCCATGCAACCTGCCCAGCATTCATCCAGCATTCTGGCTTCCATTGAACTGCAATTTCTCAGATCGGGAGATGTGACTGCAAGTACTTAAGATCCTTGGATAAATGTGTACATGATATAAATCCCAGATATTGCCATTCCTTTTCATGTTAACCATCCCAAGCCGGGATCTCAGAATTAGACCAAAACAAGACAATGGTGGTAATATGATACCTTTTATTAGAAGACTTTTCATTGGGGGGTGGCTGGGGGAGGGGAAGGAATTGTAGCAGAAACAGATGTATTTTTCTTGTGATTTTTATTTTGAATCAAATACTGTAAATTGTGTATAAATGAAGACGCTGAATAGTTCTGTTTCCACTTGGCGTTTCAAGTCTGATATCAGGTGTCTGTACAGGGTTTTTGATCTCTTTCCCTTGTATAACTTTACACTACAATCCTACAGTGTAACATATGGAATCATTTTGAGTAGACTTGTGCGTTGCTATAAGCTTTCAGCAGGTCTTCTGTCTTTGTAGAATAAGCATGTTGTTTATTTGCAGATAAACAGAAATAAGTGTGCTGACAAGCTAGGCACAATTTGACTCTGGCTACTTACCTTTCTTTCTCTCTGATGTTTGATTGAAGGATGCAGCCAATGAAATGTTCAGTTGGTTTTCCCTGGCTTCCTAGATTGAAAAATAAAACAAAGCATAGTTCCTCACTAACCTTAGAATATTGTTCATAAAATAAATAAAGGACCTTGCACTGACACGACAACATGCCTCGTGGTCACCCTCTGTATATGTCCTTACTGAGTTAAGTGTATTTTTTTTCCTTACATGGAAAGCAGTTTTCTAAAAATTACCCTTTTGAAAAAGGTGGGCACAGAGAACCCCACTGTGGTTCTCTTTGTTGAGTGCCATTGTCCATGATCAGAGGGAAACTAAACTCTTAGTTGGTCAGATTTGTACAAATAAAATTCCAAGTCCATTTGCTTGTTTCTCTCTCTGGTACTTTTGTTTCTTCCTCACATTTGCACTTTAAGGGAGGGAAAAAGAAAGTTGAACAGCAACAGTCTGCAAAACACTGCATGCACTTTGGAGGTCAAGCTTTGACCTCAGCAATGTGAGTGCAGCCTTTGAAAGGCATCAGAGAAAAAGTTTGAATCTTTCAGTCTTCCTTCTGACTTGAAACACTTCCCATGCCAACTGAAGCTACATGAGCTAAGTAAAGGCCTCTATGAGGATAATGGATCATTTCCAAATTGAGGAAGGCACAAGCCTTCCTGCTAAGGATTTAAAAAAGACATCCTTGACGAGCTCTTCCTGGTTGAATAGCAGTGAAAATGGGACTTGGCTTGCCCCTTTATGGACAGGAATATTATTGAAGATCAAAATTGTATTCTGTTTCCTGGACATAGAAAAAAATGTATAAACTAATGAAGGAAATGTTTATTTTTAAAATAAGAATAATGTTTTATGCCTATGTTTCTCAATTTGTTTTTTTATACACATGTGTTAAAAATATAATGAATATTTAGTTTCTTGAAACCATGGAATGTATAGTTTAGAAATTAGGTGTCTCTAACTTATTCCTTTCATGTATTATCCTAATCACATTGAGATATATTATCTAGTCATCTGGCTCAATAGAGACCATTAATGAAAAGAGCAGACTAGAAGCCAGAGACTGGATGAAGGCAGCCCAAGGGGGACAATGACATGAAATTCTTTAGGAGTAGGGCCTCAGAGGGGAGAATATTTTTCTGTGAAGGAATACAGTGAGTGAGCCAATAAATGGGGCCTTTTAATATATATATATAGCATCATCCCTAAGCTAAAAGGGTTTATTTGAGATGAGTGTAGTGTGCTGATAATTAATAGACTTATGGAGCTATAAAAGGGACCTTAGAGGTCATCATCTAGTCCACCTACTTCATTTTACAAGTGTAGGATCTGAGACAGGGTAGTGGGAGAAGAGGCCTGGACAGGACAGAGCACCTGGAATCTCATCTTGACCTTTGCCAATCACTGTCTGAGTTACTTCAGCAGACGCATCACTTCCCAGAGCTGCTGTCCTTGTTTAGACAATGATGGGTTTGGACTTCATGGTCTCTAAGATTATAGAATTATAGGGCTCTAAGTATATATTATTATGCTTTGGGAGGACTATGAAGGATTTATATATCCTGATGTTCTTCAGTTATCTAATGTAGTTCTTACTGTAGCAGAGTTTACCTTTTAGAAAATTATAATGGGCTTTTACTAACCTGGGTTGCTCTTTTTTGGTTATCTGAATTAGAAGCCTAAATTATGACAGAGTTTTGGACAGAGATGTTCTTTTTTTTTAATATTACACACTCCCACATATGCACACTCCCACACACAGACTACAACAAAACAATATCAAATTTCGATTCTTTAAAAAATATATAATCAATGATCTGCTATATAAAAATGGATAAATACTGTAAGCATATGTGTTTTTTTAATTAGAAATCTTATTATCTTAAAATTTATTTTTTTATTTTTCAATTATTGTTTATATTCAATTCTGTATTAGTTTCAGGTGTACAGCAAAGTGGTTAGAAAATCATATAAGCATATGTTTCTGATTTGCTTTTATTCCAATTGTGCAAGAGTAGACAACATCTCAAATTATTATTTTTTCCCTTTAGAGCATTTTAATAACTAGATTGCCAAATTCAAGTCCCATTGTTTTTAAAAACATATCACAAGAGATAAGGCTTAAGTGGACACTTATAAATATGATTATAATTAATGATTACTTTAGCAGACATATTGGAATTTTGACATCTAATTGAGTGTTGTTCCTTGGTTTTAGTTGGGAACCTAATACTTATCTTAATCATTAAAGTTATTTTTGAAACTGCTCTCCTTAGAAATACTATCAAGGAAGGTAATAAGGTATAAGAAAATCAGTTATTATTACCGAATTGGTATCACTTTCAGCACCTGAAAATAGGTGTGTGCTTTTTTAGTCTACTTTTTCTACCACTCTTGGTTCTAAGTGACATTTAGCTGTTTCCAAAGGCAAAATCACCACCCTAAGATCAAGAGTAGTTACTATTAAAGATAGTAAAGAATAATAATCCACAGAACATTTCCAGAAAGAACCTTATAATGGAAAGGGACAATGATCATTCTTAACTTTCTTAGTATTCTGAATAAGTGAATGACTGGTTTAGCCTGTCTTTAGTGTAGTTTAGAAAATTGGAAGATACATATTTTTAAAATACCTCTAAAATAGGTTTTCACGTTGTTCAGTATCATTTGATAATGAACTTGCCACTTAAATTATAATTATAAAACTTGGATTGCTAATAATTATAGGGGAACAAACAAAAAAAGAGTCTGTTTTTCTCAAGATGAAATGTTGTTTATAATACTTTTTCCCACTCCCCTGACCAATAATTGATCATTTTTATTTAAGTCAGCCCAATCTTCTCCCAGATCAGAAACAGCTTTGCTTTCAGCAGTGCTGTGGTAAGCAGGGGACCTTTGGGGTTGACCTCATCCCAGAGGTATGAAGATAATAACTTGTTCAGCCCAGCACACTGTAGATACCTTGGGCCAAAATAAAGTTTCCATGATGAAGTTTGTGAGCTCCATGAGTCTTTAACTTTCTCAGTTTATAAGACTATCCAGATACTATAGCCACTAACTTAGAGTTTGGAGATAAAAATGACAGGGTAACCTCATTTAAAAAAAGAAAAAAGAAAAGAAAAAAAGATAAGATTGTCCAAAATTCTGAATTAGGCAAATTAGAGGCTGCCAAGCGGAACAGAGAAACTACCACATGAATTTTAAAATGGAATATTTACTGAAATACTCCAGATATTACAAAACTATCTTTCATTCCCCTTTAGAGACTATACATTTATGAGCTGTTAGCCTTTTCCTTGTCCATGCTAGTAATGTTCCTGGATGTGCTTGGGTTTTTTGAGTCAGAATGAATCCTGAATGGCTTCCATTTCAAATAATCTGTAACAAGATACCATTTTGTTTCTCCTTGGTGTCCCTTCACTGAGGTGGGGGAGGGAGGTGTTTTGGGTAATGCAAAGTTACCTAGTGGTGGTAGTTGCTAGAATGGAAGACACTTTCTTGGTTCCCACTTGAATGTAGTATCTGAATGTACTCTTTTCCTGCCAGTACTCTCTGCCCTATTGCACGCCCCTCCTCACGTGGATGTATATTTACCACAGGTCATTATCCCCGCTCTCCCAAGAAGACAGAGCAAACAGAGGTACATGAAGCTATCTTATGCAGTAAAAATGTGAAATTTGAACATTGCTACGCAAGTATTATATAAAAACAAGTCTGTAAACAAATTTCTTATGTAAACATACAGGGGAATAAAGACTTTTATCTGTTCAAACAGGAGCATTGATGTTTAGAGCTATAAATAACTTAAAATAGCTGCTGTTTTCCTGAGCTGAAAACGCACTTTTGCAAAAAGGATTGAAACACTTTGTTGAGTGACAATAAGTACCTGCGCACAAGGGAAGTGTGGCCACATGTGAGAGACATGCTGAGGACATTTTAATAAGTCATGGCTACCCTGGCTCCACCTTGTGGTCTGGGAGGACAAAACCAAGTGCGCCTGCATTTGATATGATCAGACACGGGGTTGTAAAATGGAGCACAGATTTGCAGCTATCCTCCTCTAATTTCATCTTTAATATACCCAGGCCAATTTAATTAAACATGTTATGTTGGCAACAGCAGTTTTATGCCCAGGGAGAAATCTCTCCCATTTAATTGCTCCATTGGCTTGAGAGGCACAGCATCACTAGCCAACATTGGCTCCTAGCAAATCCCTTATTCCCCAGTCGTGGGTTGTAATGTGACTACACAGCATATGGTCAAACCAAATGCTTAATCTGATCATCTAAGCCAAAAGGTCACAGAAGTTATTATAGACTAAAGTGAAATTCGGGTTGTGCATAATGTATTATATTAAGGAATAACCAGTCAGAAATTTAAGTCTTCACATTTTGATTTTTTAGAAAGCATGCTGATGACCTTCACTATGTCCACCTGATAAAATTTTCAGAATAAACCTTTCCCAAATCATTCAACACTCCTCATTGCTTTTGAAGTTAATTGAGAGTTAGTGAGGATAGTTGCCAAGTTATCAAATATTTTTGGGGACTCCTTTCCTACTCTCTGAAGCATGTGAGCTCTTACTGAAATCTATATAATTTTGGAGCCTCAAAATAGACTAAAATGGAGTTTTGAAAAGTGTCCTTAACCTTAACCTGGCACACAATCCTACGTCAGAGCAAGAAAAAGAAATGTTTTGACTTGTTGCCTAATTTAATTTGCTCAACCAAAATAAAAAGAGACATGACCTAGTTCGAAGGAATTAGAACAAAATGCCCTACCTTAAGCTTCTTGATAAGGAAGACCCTGTGCAGACAATGTGGTCAGGTCCTGGCCTTAACTCCCCCCCCAACCCCCCAACAACTGTCTATCTCTATTGAGCTCTGTGGTTGTGGTTAAGGACATCTGCTGTGCACGCCATTAATTACCAAAGGAACTGGACCAAGGCATGAGGTTACATTAGTATAAACCCTTTAATTGCTAGTAAGCAGACTACTTTGCACATGTTTCCTGGTGGTGCAAGGCTATCTTCATAAACAGACTGTTCACCCTGGAAACACGTGTTTTCCCTACAAGAACACACTCATGTTCCAAAAAAGACCTCTAACTCCCAACAAAACTCAACGTCTACCTTCTGTTTACAGTTATCTAGAATCTCTCTTCTTGACTACTCCGTTTCTTGTGCTGTCACCATCAAAATTCCCTGAGGGAATGTGGTTGTCTGTGCTCTTCCGTATCAATCAGCATTTCTTTGGTCTGCAAAGTGCCAGGCTTGGAGAATTGCAGAAGGTGTTTGCTCTCTGCCTTGGTCACACTGCCCCTCTACTAAAAAGAATGGACAGGTTGAGGGACTTGGCCTTCTCGGGAGAAACCTTCACATGTATCTTTCCAATCCTGTAAGCAGATTCATGCTGAAAGAGATATGAAGCAGTCTGGCCTTGCTTTGAAGGACATGAGACCGATTTTCCCTTTGAACTCTATGTTAAAGCATTTTTGTGGCTCTGTGTGTGAATTTTAAAGGCTGTTGGAACTTTAAGCATGATTTTCCCATTGCACCATGAAGGGTATAGAAGATGCTCTAAGTTGGCAGGCTTCCATTTGACTTGACTAACAACCCACTTTTTAACAGAAGTAATTTTGATAAATCTGGCATGTTCTTCCATCCTGTCCAACTCTGGAGATGGCCACCCCTGATTGGTACTTAGAGTTCTCAAAATGTAATCGAACACTGTGGGCATCCAACGTGACCCAGGTTCTATAGGTAACTGCTTTGGGACAATCTCTGCACACAAATATATTTCACTGAATTTAATTTAAATTTCCCCAAAATACTAACTCGGGCAAACTAGTGTTCATTATTGATCTATATGTCAGAATCAGTCATTGGCTTGACTAAACTTGCCATTTTTTTCCTAAATGATATTTTGTTCTCCCACAGAACCAGCTTAATAACATCAACTTTCAGGGTAGATTTGGAAGTTAAGAATTTGTGCCTTAGTTTTGGCAACTGAAAATTTGCACATCTGATGCTATTAGAAAGTGGTTCAAAGAGTGTGGGGGGGGCCTCTCATACTGCTTTGCTTGGCAAATCTTATTTTGGAAAACTTCTCTTCCCCCTTTCATTTGAATTTCCTCCCAGAAATCATCATCTGGGAATCACTGTGACAAATCTAATATCAGTAAACTTGCCTGAGAGGTTAGGATTATGTCTTTCCACATAGATTGCAAGGGAGAAGGTGTTCCATTTATTTCCTATCCCCTAATGCTTTCATATCATGCAAGTGCATATATTAAAGCTGTAACCGAGGAAAAATTTATCCTCTTCAAAATAAACTTATTCTTCAAATGCTATTCAAAAAGCCATTTGCTCCAGTATAGAATTTAACTTCAAGACTCTGATGTGGGATTCATCAAATGCATTTCAACTGTTAGAAAGGGAAATAAAAAGGAGGGGGAGGACACCTTTTGTTTCTGGAAACAATATTTAAGGTCAGAATTATTTAAAAAGAAACACTGCTCAAAAGTTATAGGATTCAGAAGAGTATAGTATTTTTGTACAGTATCTTCTAAAATGTTCGGGTCTCTCTCTGCAGCTCTTTACAATGTAATAGCAACTGGTTTCCCAATAAACTGATTTTGATGCTGCTTCAGCTGTGTTCTGTGTGCTTACTTTAAGCAAACTTAAAGGGGAATATTGTTAGCAGAAGTTTCTATGAGCAAATGGTTTGCATAGAAGGGGAGGGGACTACGTGGGGTTGGGATGATTGAATTACCTCTGTACAGAGGTTCCAAGTCATCTATAGAATCCAAATCTTTTTACCAAATGTTCTTATCCTGGTGGGTTGGGAAACCCATGATGAAATGATACCTTTACCCCCAACCACCCTTTCTCTGGATTCTTCTTGCTTAGTTACATATGCCTTTTTCCTGCCCTCTTGCTAACATGTGCCCAATGACATACTTCTAACCTGCTAATATTTCTTGGAAGGTAAGCTCTCTTGCATTCTGATAATTGTCTATTTGATGTTAAAAGCCAGAGCACCCAGAGGCACTTCTACTAGATAGAAATAGACTAGTATATTAGAGTTTGCAAATACTTCTGTAATTTCCCATACATTTTACTCTGTTTAAAGAAATTTAAGATGGAATCATTTAAACAGAGGAGATCTTTGCTAACTTAAAAGACAGAAAACAAAATTTCAGGGCTACTCCAGCTAAAGTTGAAATTTAATATAATTTTGCTTATGTCTCCTCCCCTGAGAAAGTGCCTTCAGTATTCCTGTTTGAGGTACTTTTATGTCAATCAGCAAGTAAACTTGCATTTATCTAGCAGCCGTGTTTTGCTGCTGTTTGGGGGCAAAGGATGGGTGTCCTCAGATACCGGCAGAGCATGACCACATGTCAGATACTGAATTGAATTTGTCCCCAGACAGTATTTCTGCATACTCCAGAACCATCATGGTATACGTGAAGATGAGTGGCTGGGTTTGTTTTCATTCCATCATGTGCCCGTGCCAGCTAGAGCAAGTGTCAGTGCCTAGCCCCGTGAGTAGGAGCATTGCATAGCTGCGCTAAATGTCTGTGTGCCTAACGTCTTCATCTCCTTTCCTGTACATTGTGCTTATCATGTCCCAAAATGTGAGACAGTGATTGGTTGTGTTCCAGTTTGTGTGCAGTTTCCTTGCCTGACTTTTATTTTTCTGTTTTTCCTTTTCCATGTTCAACATCTATTATTTGGTCCCATAATGTTACTGCCGTGGGTTGACCATTAAATGTTCCATGGAGAATTGAACCAGCTGTGCATTAATTCTGCATTTTGTGCTTTTCTAGGTCTCCAGAGAGAGCCCAATCCCTGTCCTGTAATAACTGTAGAGCACTTTAAAGAATCAACGGGCGTTAAAGGCCTTCCCCTCTATCCAGACCCCTCCAGAGTACCTGACACAAAAACACAGAACAATTTAGAATCTGACTACTTGGCCAGAGATGGCCCTTCAAGCAACAGCTCATTTCACAGCAGCGAGGAGGAAGGGACTGACCTCGAGGGGGACATGCTAGACTGCAGTGGGTCTCGCCCGCTCCTCATGGAATCTGAAGACGAGGATGAGAGCTGCAAGCCTCCGCAGGGGAAGCTGGGAGGAGCCATTCCGTTCGCTCAGCCAGAAGCCTCTACTGAGCCAGCAAAGGCAGTGCAAGGTGGAAAAAAGAACCAGTTTCAAGCCCCCACACAACCAACCACTGATGGTATTGGTGAGCCAGATGTTTTTGCCACAGCCCCCTTTAAGAGCTCAAGGGTTCCAACGGACGAAATGGACATTTTCTCCAAAGCCCCTTTTGTGTCCAAGGGCAGTGTGGCTCCTTCCCAGCCAGAGGAGGCGGATGTGTTCTTAAGAGCTCCTTTTACCAAGAAGAAAAGTATGGAGGAGGTAACAGTTGCCCAGAGCGCCTCCCAGGAGTTGCCCACACAGGCCGGTCTTCTCAGTCAGACAGATGAGGTCGCTCAGCTCTCAGGCCTTGACAGAGCAGTGTACTCCTCTGTCCGATCTCAGTATTCCATGGCTGGTTTTGCCCAACAATCCAACCTCCCCTCCCATTCTGTACAAGCAGCAGACCATCCTGACAGCATCTCACCCAGGGGAGCCTCCCTGGAATCTGGGGGCCATCTTAACGACAGAAACAAAGGACTTCAGCCTCAGAAAGAAGCTGCCTCGGGCCCCATGGCTGGCAAATCATTCCGCCCCCAGTCTTTATCCAAATATTCCCGTCACTATAGCCCAGAAGATGAGCCAAGTCCTGAAGCCCAGCCCATTGCTGCCTACAAAATTGTTTCGCAAACCAACAGGCAGTCCATAGCTGGCTCTGTTTCCATCACATCCCTTCCTTCCAGGACTACGGAGCTGCCAGCTGCTGATCCTTTTGCTTTAGCACCCTTTCCTTCAAAATCAGGCAAGCAGAAACCTTAGGAGCAATACTTGAGCCTTAGGCCTCTGTGTCTGCCCCACCCTCAGTAACCCACCACATCACTCCCAGCTGAGCCTTCCTAAGAAGAAATATATCAATTATGATCTTTCAGTTCCCTGGGTCAGAGGCAGATGTCAGTCAACAAACTCAGTTGCAGTGATACTTAGTCAAAACCCCTTTAAGTATGCTCATTTCTTTTGTTTATATTGATTTCTGGACTTTCAGGCTTTTCCATCTCCAACTCTACCCAGAACTCGGCTTTCTTCCCTCCTCCCCCGAAACTGGGATTTTTGTTTGTTTGTTTCTTTAAAATATATTTTTATTGAGTTCAGAAAGGGAGAGAGAGATAGAAACATCAATCATTGACAGCTGCCTCTTGCGCAACCCGCGCATATGCCCTTGACCGGAATCAAACCTGGGACCCTTCAGTTTGCAGGCCAAAGCTCTATCCACAGAGCCCAACCAGCTAGGGCCCCAGAATCTGTTTAAATCCAGAAATAATTTACTCCAACGCCAAAAGGGCCATGTTATTGCTAGTTTTAATTCCTGCAGTCCTGTTCTGAGTCATGTCCATTGAGGAATTGAGATTAGTCTCTCCAGGACATAATACCCTTGAAAAGGGGATATTTCTGGAAAGAAATGCAAGATAAAAATCCTGCACCTCAAGAGGAAGTGTAAGCCTGCATATATAATCATTCCTGTAAAACCAGCAGCTCTAGGATTCTCTGCATCTGTTTCTGAGTCTGTGGCAGCCAGGCTGGCCCTCGCACATGTGTGTCTGTGGGTATTAACATGTGTCAGATCTTTTCCTATGTAGAAATGCAAACGGATGAGATATCTGAGCTCATGTCTCATAGTGTTGAGCCTTCCCTACATCCTCGCTGCTTTGTAAATCAGTATGAGTGCACAGGTGTGTGTGTGTGTGTGCATGTGTGTGCACGTGTGTACATGAGCATAGGAAGCATTTTTTCTTTAAGATAATCTTGCCCCACAATCCTACCTCCACAATCATATACTAGCATTGGTCTCCTATTTAGTTCTTTTCTCATGGTAAAATTTATGTCATTGGAAGGTATAAGAAAATCCTGCTGAAACAGGTTTCAGAGTAGATTTCTTTTTCTTCACATTTTTTTATTTGTGATTAACAAATTCCATTTACCCGGTCATGAAAAATTAATTATTTTTCTATATTTCCCCCTCAGGACAATAGAAAAGAGCACCTTGTTACAGTTTCATTCACTGGGTATGTGATCTTAAAAAGTACTTCAAAAACCTTAGGTCTGAGCACAGCATGCTATCATTATGGAATTAAGTAATCATGAGACTAGGCTACAAACTAGATTTGCTTGCTTGCTTGTTTGTTTGTTCCAAATCCTTGCCATTTTTCTCTACTGCCTCTTACGGAATGTAAATCTAAGACTTGTAAGTAAGTTTGTTTGGGAGAATGGAAAAGAGCTGAATCTGTTAGCCATGAAAACTTTTATTCTCTCTTTAGATGTTGAAGTAAGCCAGATAGATGACTGACTTGTGTTTTTGAAATGTTTTCTCTTTCTGGAAAGATCTGACTCATTCCTAGCTGTTTTCATACCCTTTATTATTAGTGCCTTAAGATGAAATTTATGTCTCAATGGTAAGGCTTCTGCTGAGGAAATTCAACTTAATGGGAAGAGTTGCTACACCATGTTTCAATGTGAAAGCTTCTTGTGACTTATAGTAAATGTTTAGGGATTTTTTCCCCATTAGCTGGAGAAATTGGGGAAGTTGCTTACCAAACAAGATTAATGATTTAAGAATTCCTGGAAATTCATCCAAAAATCAAGCCTGAATTTGTCCAATTCTATTGCACTTGATAAGGTGTGAATTTTTTAAATTTAAAGTTCATGGATCTTGGCAGTTAAATAGGAACAACTGCTTTTTAAGACTTTTTCTAGTTTTGTCTGCACCTATTTTAGATGACCAGGTTAAAGGATAAAGTGAAATAATTGGCACTGGATCAGAGCTACTAGCAATGGTTTTTCCAGCTGAGGTTTCTTTGTGCCAGAAATGAATATCTTTAACTTGGTTAGATGTTAAATGTTAATTCTAAGAGTTTTCTTTCTCCTAGTGATCATTTCTGATTTTTCTGTGTAACAGTGGATGCAAAATTATCTTTCCGGTTGGATGAATTCGTTTTAGCTAATGCATATGGAATTTTGCACCCCAAACTCCTCCCCTTGATATTATCAATTAAAGCCTTCAAAGGCAAGAGGATAGGAATACTCAGGAGAGTTTTCACCCCAAATCACTCTTAGAAAGTAGACCATTATTCTAACTCACTCTTCCAAATATTCAGGCTTACCTCCTCTCTAACAGCCCTGCAAATGTTTTTCCTTTTTTTTTTTTTTTTTATCACATCCTCCTAATCAAGTAGCCATTTTAATCCTCAAGATAAAATCAATAAAATCATGGTGGTTTTTATTATGCACTTGAATCCTTTGTCAACCATGGGCTCGTAACCTGTTTTTCTCTTCACTGGAGACTTATGATGGTTAGAGACCCTAAATACCTTTTTGAATAGGAAGTGAATAAAAACACAGACAAATTACTGTTGTATTGTTACTGATACATGAACATTTTGTGACTGTGGGATTATATTAATTATTAGCTTGCAGCTAGTGAATTCTGCAGTCATCTACTTTGGATCATAGATGGTAAATACATCCCTGAAAGGTAAAATGTTCTTGCCAGAGGCCATCCTGCATCTGGAAATCTGGAAAATTTAGTTTAAGGAAATCAGGAGTGCTCAGGGTGCTTTGAATTAGTAGTAAATGCATGTTTCCAGCAACTACACTGCAATATGTTAATATTAAAGAGAAAAAGAAAAGGTGTAGTCAACAAAATGCGGGCACTTCTTATTTTAGTTTGTTTCATGTGTTCCTTGCCTTGCACATCTCATAGGAAATGCAGGAACTTGTGACCTTTCTTTCATTTAGTGGAGCATATTGAGCCAGAATATATTCAGAATAAAGCATTGAATCACACCATGTACTAATTGACTAACAGGCACTGTTGAAATAATGAATTATCTTATGTGTGGCGAAAAATAGTTCACATATCTGTTTCTTGGGCTTACAGACAGCCCTGAGCTCCAAAATCCTTATTAGATTAGGAAATGGAATGAACAAAATGCGTGGCAGGACCTAAGGGTATCTAGGTCAGTAACTCTATTTCATTTGGGGCCCATTCATTGTTGAGTTGAAAATTTCACGTGTGTAGATTAGTGAGTATGTGTTTATATTCCCATATTAGCTCTGAGTTTAATTTGGTAACTAAGATATTTCTTTCTAAACTCCAGGAAAAATAACAGTATTTTATTGACCCATTATTTAAGTTTTAAAATACGTGTATATCAGTGTTTTCAACATGTATGTATGATATTCAACAGACATTTCACGGACTCATAGCAGGTTTATATAAAATAAGTGTAATCACCAGAGTGGTTTGACAAGAGGAATTCAATCGTGCTGTATTTGATTCCATAAAGAAAAGTCACCAAAGCCTAGATCCTGTAATATGTATAATTATGTCAAATAGGAAACTTTACCATATAGGAAACGAGAGAAGGGTAGGATCAAGCTCTTTTCACAGGAAGGATAAGACTTAAAATGGAGTCACTTTAATAAATGTTATTCTCTGCTATGTCTTTGGAATTGAAATTGGAGAACATATGCCAGTCAACTGTGGAATGGCTGCTGACCACACAGATGCAGTTTTTGAGAAAACTGCAAAGTTTCTGAGAAATACGGAACCCAGCGTACTTCGATTAAAGGTACATAGGAGAGCTGCTGAAAGGGCCACGCCTTCCAAGGAGGCAGGAGCACCTTGTAAGCACCACAGCCACCCCTGAGTTCTGATCCTTCAATCTTGCCTGATGGAGTAAACGTGAAGATTTTAAATGAAATTATGTAATATGAATTCTTAGTGTTTCCAATGCCTTTGTTAACTACTACTTGTAGTTTGTTTGTTCTTTTTGTTTTGAACCACCAGGATACTTGCAAACTTGTGACTTGTGAAGTTCACTTACGGGGGAATTTCAAAATGCTTGAAAATAAAAAGTAGTATCAGGTTGGGAGTTGTTTCTGTGTTCTTTTGCTACAAAATAAATTTGCTAGGTTGATGAGAACAACAAGCTGGCTCAGCTTAGATGTGGGAATTTACACTGGGCATGTATTGATTCTCAGAATGCCACCTTGCCCTCTGACTTCCTGGTCCTATCTGCCTCGTTTGCAGCTTGTCTTTTATTAGGAAACAGGCCTCCCATATGTGGTGCCCAGGATCCCATCATCAAAATGCTGCCAGACAAAGCTTTTTCCTGCTCTTTCTTTACCCTGCAAGTCTTCCTGGCTCATTATCCTTGTTCCTATTCCCACTTCATTTCCTCACATGACATCCCCCTATTACAACCATATCAATAAGTGTTTAAGAGGTATGAATGAATATTATGTTAATTTTTATTTGCCTCCCTTTTTACTGTAAACAGTTTCTCCTTACATTTCAGCCTAGCCTGTGATAATCTCACCACACTGGATAATTCACAAAATAAGAATGAAATGGCTCACCTTCCTCATTTCTTATGGACTAGAAGAGAGGATAAAGGAAGGTTGGCAGGACCCCAGCCTTACTCTGTGGAAACAACCAAAAAGTATCTATTCACCTTGATCTAACATAAGTCCCAGAGTGCCCTAGAATGCAGGGGCAAGTTTATGTGTGAAGGGACTCTAGAATAGCTAATGTTAACCAACCCACTGGTGGCCTAGTCCAGTATTCCCATAACTTGTAATTACATAGGAAATTTAGTCTGAGCTACTTCACAGCAATCTCAACATGTGTTGAGTTTATACTAACAATGTTTTGTTCTTGAAATCTAGTCAATGTTATCTGCATTGCATTGTAATATACCAGTATATGCATGTTAAAGGAATCTGTTTGATTCCTTTGGGTAAGGAATTACAGAAATAGTTTTTACCAATGTCAGTTAAAGTGAACCTTTGAGAGTGAAAGAAGATGTAGCCTTTTCACTCTGAAACGACAAGTCAGGTGTATTCTCTGAGTCTACCAAAGACTCCTATTTGGGAAATGTGAATATAACGTGTGTGTATATATGCGCACGCAAGTGTGTGTGTGTGTTTGTGTTTATCCCATGTTTTCTGCCATGGTGTTAAGACCTCCTAATAAAGGCATCCAAAGAATACCAAGAGGTGACAGTGGATATTGGGCATGAGTAAATTTGGTTCCATTTGCCAACAGCTTTCTGACTCTTATTAGGAAACACCCCTCCAATGTGTGATGCCCAGGATCCCATCATCAATACGCTACCAGACATAGCTTTTTCCTGCTCCAAATTTGGGGAAATAACAGTAATATTTGAATTTTAATGAGCTTTGCATCCATGATTCAGGGACAATTGGTGATGGGCTGAGTTCACAGAGATGATGTTCAAAGAAGATCCAGGCATCCAAAAAGTTCTGAGTAAGAACTAAAGTTGTTCTACATAAGGCTGGGGAAAAGCAGCCATTGCCTGAGCTTCATTTCCACAATAAGCATGTTCTTCTCATCCACGAGAATGACACTTAGTAGTTTTGTCCTAAATTCTTGGCTCACGTATAGTGTTGGGAGGAAAACTGACCAGAACACTACCAGGCCTGCAAGATATTACTTTGAAAGAGGAAATGTTTCAGGTCATTTTTTAGGAACTGGAAACCAAAACAGGCCATGGACCATGCTCATTCCATGGGGAAGAGTGCACTTCCTCTGCTGGCTGTATTTTAAATTGACTGAATGAGGAGGGTGACCCAGCTGAAAGAGGTATTGAGGCCATCAGATCTCAGAAAACAATATGTGCATGCAATCTCGAGGCTGTGAACATGAAAAGGGAAGGGGAAAGACAATTATAAAGTCAATCTTTGTTTTTGCAATACCTCTTATTTGCAGACTATTGGATTATGTTATTGCACTCTTTGTGTGATCTATCTTATGTATCTGATAGTTTTTATGAATAATTGAGTTGTAAACTCCTATATACTTTATTAAAGTGAACCTAATTAAAATAAATGATCTATACTTTGTATTTTTTTTATTTCAAATCTTCCTGGGATTAAAAAGCTCCATAAATGCCTGGTCAGTGTGGCTCAGTGGTTGAATGTAGATCAATGAACCAGGAGGTCACGGTTCGATTCCCAGTCAGGGCACATGCCCAGGTTGTGGGCTCAATCCCTGGTAGTGGGTGTGAAAGAGACAGCCCATCAGTGATTCTCATCATTGATGTTTCTATCTCCCTTCCTCCCTGAAATCAATACAAATATCTATATATTTTAAAAAGCTCCACAAGTACCTTTCACTTTAGTACCAAGCCTAGTTTTACATGTTTAAGTACCAAGAACAATGGATGGTTGCTTGCTTTCTTGCTTTCCAATGTTGTCGTTATTTCCTGAGATCTTTCTATTCCAGATGTTTTATGGAGAAATAAATAATACAAGCTAATCAGGCCATAAAGACCAGGCTGGGAAAACAACAGAGCTCCCTACGATGCAAACTCCTGTGAGCGTCTAATATGTCTGTTATCTGAATGTGAGCTGCATTAACCTGAAGAGGTATTAACATAAGAAACTAAAAAAAGAAGTCTTGGGTGTGGGGGGGAATGCATTATACTTAAGAATTTTTTAAAATCTCCACTGTGGGAAAGAACCTGCCTGCCTATTTCCTCTCCAAATTTGGGGAAATAATAGTAATATTTTAACTTTAATGAGCTTCACATCCATGATTCAGGGAGAATTGGTGATGAGCTGAGTTCACAGAGATGATGTTCAAAGAAGATCTAGGCATCCAAAAAGTTCTGACATAATATGCATGCGTAAAACCAAAGTTTGCTACTTTTTCTGAGGATTTAAGATTTGATTCATCTATCTTTAAGTATAGTTCTATAATGTGCAGTCCTTACACGTTTTCTATTTTAAGTTATGATTAACCAAAAGCACAGTTTTCCTTAGCTATGACTCTGGCTGCTTTGGTGGAACCCCTGCAGATACATCAGCCCCACTGAAATGCAGGATTCAGAGCCTTCTGCAAAGATGGACAGAGCTCACCTGTCTGAGCCCTGCCTTTCTTGTAGGGACAGTCAGAGTTAGAAGCTCCAGCTCCTACGGGTGGGCTCCTTTGCATTCACCCTTTCGTGGCTCACTTTTGCAGCCCTGAGACTGGTTGATAAGAGACCAACCAGGAAATAGCTCTTTTGGATTGTGTGTGTGTCTTTTTTTTTTTTTAAATGTGTTGCTTATATTTTATTGATTTTTTACAGAGAGGAAGGGAGAGGGATAGAGAGTTAGAAACATCGATGAGAGAGAAACATCAATCAGCTGCCTCCTGCACACTCCCCACTGGGTATGTGCTTGCAAGCAAGGTACATGCCCTTGACCGGAATTGAACCTGGGACCCTTGAGTCTGCAGGCCGACGCTCTATTCACTGAGCCAAACCTGTCTGTGTATGTCTTTTTAGCTTTAAATATAGTATTTAATAGAGTGAAAGACACACACACACACACACACACACACACACACACACACACACAGAGACACCAAAGAAGAGATGCCCTTATACTGCCCCCTAATGGAGAACCAAGTGGGAAGAACCAAGGTGAGAACTAGGAAAAAGCCATGAGCAGATGGTTTTGACCTATTTCTCTGAATTTGGAGACAAAAATATTCGCCCCTTCTGTTTACATACTTTTCCTTGAGTTTATCTTTCCTTATATTGGAGTAGTAAGATATAGAAGACTAAAGTTAGCATGTTAGCTTACCTGGATGGAGACCAAGTAATTCTTCAACCTGCTTTTATGTAATTTTAACCAAGAGGCCCACAAGGAATCCAAGTATTCCCTTCAGAAGACAGCCAAATTCTCCATTGCTGAGGTTTTGGCACCAAGATCATCACTAAATATGGAATTCCCAAAATCAGATATGGTGAAATTAGCAGTTCTACGAGCTCCCCCAAGTCTCTTCTGTTTTTGAGCAGGACCTTTTGATCCCAAGGACCTACTTTGCTTTTCACTCTTTAGAGAAACCTTGGAAATAGGTCAGTTTTCTCATATACTAACCAAAAATTAAATCTTACCCATCAGCCTTTATTCAGTCAGTTATAATGAACATTACCAGCTGATATATTCAAAACAGCTAAAACTGCACATGTTTAAAAATTAATTGAAGAATGAAATCTTGACAAAATTTAAGTGAAAATTTTGGCTTGGGAAATTTGAATTTAGCAGGTATAGTGGCCACAAGAGAACTCAGTAGCAGAAGATACCATTGGTAAAATTTGAAATGAACTCCAAATTGACAATAAATATCTATTATAACTGTATAAAAAAACCTGGATCCCAATGAACATAATTACAATAAAATGGAAATGCACTGCATAGTAAATTGATCCAAGAATTAAGTTGGCTTAATGGAGTTGCTTCAGAGAATTTCTTGATGAAAATTCACCATTGTTAGTCCAGTTTGTTGTTTTTATTAATCCTCACTGAGGATATTTTTCCATTGCTTTTTAGAGAGAGTGGGAGGGAAGAAGGGAAGGGGGAAGAGAGAGAAACATCAATGCGAAACTCTCACATCCATTGGTTGCCTCCCACACACCCAGTGCACGGGCTAACGCTCTAACCACTCAACACACCAGCCAGGGCCCAGTTAGAAATTTATGATCAGATCATCCTGTGAGGTTACTTTCATAGGACTTCTATTTTTGTCCACACTCTGTGATCATCCTCCCCCAAACCCATAATCCCCATCTACCCAAGTAAATAACATCAGACAAATCCCATTGAGGGACAGTCTACAAAATACGACTGGCACTCCTCAAAAACTGTTAGTTATCAAAACCAAGGAAAGTCTGAGAAACTGTCACAGACCAGAAGACGCGAGGAGATATGACAAGTGAATATAATATACCCCACATAGGATCCTGGAGCAGAAAAAAGAACATTAGGGGGGGGAAATAGTAAAATGCAAATAAACTGTGGAGTTTGATTAAACTGCCAAAAGAGATTAGCAAGAGAAAAGAGATTTTTAGCCACATACTTATACAGTGGTTCACAGAAAAATATGACTCAAGGGGGCAGTAAGAATTTGGGACTTATACACCATGGCTGGGGATGGGAGCCTGCAACCAAAGTACAAGGTTTGTGCCCTTGACCAATATCGAACCCGGATCTTTCACTCTGCAGGCTGGTACTATCCACTGAGCAAAACCAGCTAGGGTAAAACTATCTTATTTCCCATCTTACTTTCAAGTATTAAAAAAATGTAGCCAAGTCTTTAAAATTCCCGTCTTACATCTGCCTTAGAGCTCCCCTCCTCCCCCTAGGTTGGGCTCAGAGACTGCCTCCTCCTCTTCTACACCTGCCTCCAGCAGGTTGGGGCAGGAGGAGGGGCTTGGGATCAGGGTGCGGAGTTTTTCCTTGGTTGGGATTGACTGTGGCTTTCTGCACTGCTCCCCAAAGGGTCCTGAGGCGGGAAATAATTTGGCATATTTAAGGAACTGAAAACATCCAGAGGAGGGAAAAGGGAGAGAGTGGCAGTCTGCCCTCCAGCACCTCTAGGCACACATAGGCACAAGTGATTTTACGTAAAGGGGATCATACTACATGTGCTGTTACCAACCAGTTTTGTTTTTCACGCAATGTAAATGACCAAGAATTGGCAAAGTTGTTTTTTTTTAATCCAATTTTTGCAAGGGAGAGAAAAAAATTTGGGTGGCTGCTTGAAATGCTAATTAGTATAAGCTTCCCCAAATGAAGTGTGTCAGTCACAAAAGAATGGGCAGAGAAGAGGGCCTGGAATGAGGTCCCCAAAAGCACCAACATTTAAAAAGTGGGCAGATGAAACTCTGCAAGGGAGAAGGGGAAGGAGAAACCAGAAAAGTAGTAGGGAAAATTGGCAGTTGTGGTGCCAGCGAAGCCCAAGGAACATCACTGAAGGGAGAGAGACAGGAAAGGTAAAAACAGAAGATCCTTGCGGTGCAGCAACACAGATGTTGTGGAGATGATGCTCCAGGGAGTCTTTAAGGCAGTCACTGAGCTGGGTCTGGAGGCAAGCAGGATCCCACAAATGGCAATGGGGCAGGGGTCGGGAACACCATTCCAACCGCAGGACCAGTCGGTGCAAGAGCAGGACCCAGCGAGTAAGAAAAGCGAGACTTACTTAGGGATTTCTTCCCGGCTCCCCCGCTCCCTGTCCGTCCAGGCTTAGGCAGTGAGGTAGGCAATGGTAGCAAACAGCCAGGCGCAAGCCCGCCCGGCTCATCCGCAGCAGCTCCGCCTACGACCGGTAGAGTGCGCTCTCCACGGAGCCTGCCCGGCTCACGGCCGGACTGCGCCTGCGCGGGGCTTGTGCGGCGGCCGAAAGGGGAGGCCTGTCCCACGCCTGCGCACTCGGAGTAAGATGGCGGCGGCGGCGGCCCTGCTGGGCTGGGGAGCTGCGGCCCGTGCCGCCGGGTTGCGCAGGCGGTAGGTGACAAATCCCGAGCTCCGGGTAGGGATGCCTCTGGGTTTAGCCAGCAGAGCGGTAACGGCGCTGCCCACTCCCTCGGACGGAGTGGTGACAGGTGCCTCCGACCGAGCCTTTGGGCCGCCCCCGTCGCCGCATTGGGGTTGAGCCCTGGAGATGGGCGTCCCTCCCGGCGGCAGCTCCCATCCCCCAGTTGGGGTGGGCTCTGCGCTGCCTGGCCCCAGGCTTGGGACCTCGTGCCTGAGTCCCTGCGGAGGGGAGGTTTGCAGAGTCTGGCTGTAGAGACCCAACGCAAGAGTTATTTTTATATTTATTTATTTTTTAATCTTTATTGTTGAAAGTATTACGTATGTTCCCCCCACCATGGACCCCTGCCGCCCCACAGCTATTTTTAAATCGTGTGGCCCCTCTAGCATTTCACCACGTGCATGCCATCCTTTGCCTTTTATTTATGTTTATTTCTTAAGTATGTTTTTGATTTCAGAGAGGAAGGGAGAAGGCGACAGAGGAACGTCAATGATGAGAGAGAATCATTGATGGGCTGCCTGTTGCTCGCCCCTCCCCGGGGATGCAGCCCTGTGGGCAGGTGCCCTGCCGGCATGGAGCCTGGACCTCCTGGTTCCTAGGTCCCTGCTCAGCCACTGAGCCACGCCTGCGGCCCTCCTTTGGCTTTTAAACATGAAAAGTCAGAATGTCGTAAAATAATACCTCCTCTCATTGCTCCATTTTCCCGGTGAGGCCCAGAAAGGGGGTAACCCGTCTGAGGTCGCACAGCATCCAAGTGGTGGCACTCAGAACCCAGACCCCCGCATTCCCCCCATCGCTTACACCCACCACGGGCCCTTGTCTCCCCCGGCCCTGCCTCGCCAGTGATAATCTGCCAACATGGGTTAGGTGAGAGGCACGGAGGAGTTAAGTAGGTGCACCCCAATTTCGCTTCTGGAACAAAGGGAGAAAAGGACCCAATGGGATTTGATCTCATTTTAAGGAGTTTTAGTGGTAAGGATGCTCTTGAAGCTTAAATGCATTTCTAAAAAAAGAATTGAGTTTGTAGAAGGACTTTTTGTTAGTTACCGATCTCTCTTATATTTGAGTCATTCCTATCTATCTATCTATCTATCTATCTATATCAACACTAATAAAAGAGAAAAATGGTAATTGGCGTACGAGCTACCCTTTTCATTGGCTAATCAGGGCTATATGCAAATTAACTGCCAACAAGATGGCGGTTAATTTGCATATGTAGGCACAATGCAGGGAGGCAAAAGGGAAAGCAGGAAGCAGCCCCCTGCCACTGACAGTGATCGGAAACCCAGGGGGGAGCTAAGAGCTGGGGGGCAGGCCATGATTGGAGAATCAGGTGCCTTTTCTGCTCTGGCCAGTGATAGCAGGAACTAGGGGTGGAGCCAGCGATGGGAGCTGGGCACGGTCGAAGCTGGCAGTCCCGGGAGCTAGGGGTCCCTTGCCTGGGCCTAAAGCGAAGCCCACGATCGTGGGGCCGCTGCAGCTGCGGGTCCCCGCTGCCCGGGCCGGACGCCTAGGCCAGAGGCGTCAGGCCTGGGCAAGGGGCCGATCCTGCGATTGGAGGGTGATGGGGGTCAACGCCTGAGGGCTCCCAGTATGTGAGAGGGGGCAGGCTGGGCTGAGGGACACTCCCCCCCACACACCCAGTGCACGAATTTCGTGCACCGGGCCCCTAGTATATATATAAAAGGGTAATATGCTAATTAGACCAGACATCCTTCCTGACAAAGCCGGGGCTGGAGGGAAGACAGCCTGGGTCCCGGGTGCCTGCCGGCAGCCGGAGGAGGGAAGCCCGGGTCTTGGGTGCTGGAGGGAAGCCGGCAGGGGAAGGAAGGCCTACTCTTGCACAAATTTTTGTGCACCAGGCCTCTAGTTACATAATAATAGTGGTAGCTAACATTTATTGAACACTAACAATATGGCCTAGTGCAGCCATGGGCAAAGTACGGCCCACAGGCCGGATCCTGCCCCTTTGAAATGAATAAAACTAAAAAAAAAAAAGACTGTACCCTTTTATGTAATGATGTTTACTTTGAATTTATATTAGTTCACACAAACACTCCATTCATGCTTTTGTTCCGGCCCTCCGGTCCAGTTTAAGAACCCATTGTGGCCCTTGAATCAAAAAGTTTGCCCACCCCTGGCCTAGTGGCACTGTTTTAAAGCACATTACATGGATTATTTGGATCCTTCTTTGCCCCGGTCTTTATAAGATAGCTGTGAATATTAAATTCATTTTAGGGTTGAAGAACTGAGGCCGTGATGCTAGCTGTTCCAGGGACAGAAATGAAGACAGTCCTTCCCATGAATGAGTTTGCAAGTGAAAATAATCAGATGTTTATGCTAAGTGAAGCCAATTTGAGAAAGACAAATATCACATGATTTCACTTATTTGTGGAATCTAATGAACAAAATGAATTGACCAGTAAAATAAGACCTGAAGCATGGAGGAATGGAACGGACTGACATACCTTGATGTAGGGTTGGGATGACTGGAAGAGATAAATCAAAGAACTTATTCCTTATATACATAGCCCATGGACATCAGCAATAGGGTGGGTAGGAGCCAGGAGGACAGGGTAAAGGGCGGTAAATAGGAGCCGTGGAATACTATCAACAATAAAAAATATACATAAAAAGTAATCAGATGTTAAAAACAAAAAGTGATCATATATATGCTTAAAATTCCTCAGTGATTCCTGTGAAATGAAAATTGTAATGTTTTACAGTAAACTACATTTCAAAAACTTGCATCAGATTTCTAAAATTTTCACTACTAAAGTCTCCTTTTATTTCTTTTCCAGTAATAATGTTTTTCCCCTTTCTCCTTGTTTTTATTTGATTATTTTTTTTAATCCTTAGAGGAGGAGTAAGGATATTTTTTCCATTGATTTCTAGAGAGAGTGGAAAGGGAGGGGGGCAGGACAGGAGAGAGAGAAACATCAATGTGACAGGACACATCAAGTGGTTGTCTCTCTACTGGGGATTAGACCTGCATCCCAGGTACACCCTTGACCTGAATGGAACCTGTGACCTCTGGTGAGCAGGCTGATGCTCTAACCACGGAGAACACCGGCCAGATCTCTCCTTGTTTTTAATTTGTCAAAGGCATGCAAAAATAGCTAATGAACACTTCCTCTATTGTAATGTAATAGTCAAAGTTACAGGACTAATATGCTTCCAGTCAAAGCTGTTGGCTTCTTTAGCAGTTTATACTTTCTGCTAGACTTTTTGAAGTATTGAAATACCTTTCAAACTGTATAGTATAGGTTATCTCTTTCTAGGGAAATGTGGTAGAAACAGAAAAGAAGGAGGACTTTTCACTGTATTTTCTTTTTTCCTTTTAAATTTGGAACCATGTGAGTCTATTACCTCATCTAAAAAAATTGTAAAATAAGGGGAAAAACAGTTTGTAGTTCTTTGCCTCCTTCACTTATAACTTAATTACGAGTCTGGAACTTGAGGTTATGAATCACCAGTGTAGATATATTTGTTTCTAACAACAGATTCTGCACTATCCTGTGTGCACTCGGTTATCAAGGATATAAATTTCCTCTTGAGCTCTTGTTTTTAAATTGTAGCTATTCTTTCCTGAGGAAGTGGAAGTAATGTTGTAGATAGAAAAATGAAAACTTGGCTTTTTTGGTTTTTTTATTATAGTTTTTTATGTATGAGAAGTAGAAACAACTTAAAGATTCTTAAAATGTCATTTTTATTTGTTTTTAAATGTAGGTTATATGACATGATGAATCCATACACCATTAAGAAACAGCCTCTGCATCAGTTTGTACAAAGACCACTTGTCCCACTATCTGCAGCCTTATGTAACACAGGTAAAATTTCACCTCTTTCAGAGCAATTGTGTTTCAGAGCTAATGAAAGTGCTTGGATGAAATTTTGTAGGTCATAAAAGGTGAGAATTTGTAAATTTTATCTTCAGATGCCTATAAAAGAATATAGCTTTTTCCCTATCATAACATCACGCTTTGCTGTAATTATTTGATTACACATATCATTGGTATTACATTTCAAGAATCCTGAGCACAGTGTCCAATAGAGCTATGAAATTTCAGTATCTTGTATAACACATCCTCTGAAACATAGGAGTTGCTTAATAAATAATTTCTGAGATGAAAATACGGTAAAAAGAAGTTACAGATGAATTTGTGTTTCAAAGAATCATTGGTATTTTAAGTTCTTACCATTCTTATTTTTATAAGAATACCTCTAAAGCCAGTAAATCTCTAGCTTTCATCCACACCATAGAACGTAGTATTTTGAATGTATTTTTTCTTTTTTTTCTGGTCAAAATAAGTGGGTTTGGTTTTTTTTGACAATCTGATTGCTATTATATGCTTTTATTTTCTTTAATATTGGAAATAGGTATGAGGATAGGATTTGAAAATTATTTAAATATGACCACTGTCGTGTCATATTGGGAGGAGCTATTGTGTGGCTATGGAAACTTGGGAGGAAAGGGCGGATATGTGTGTGTAAAATACCTATCTGTATGTGCTTATGGAGCTGTAATAGTGGATTCAGCTCCTGGCTCATCTCCATTTCCTTCACTGCCTTGAACACCTCCTGTAGCCATACTCTGGAAGGTGACTGACTGGCTAATGGCATGAGCTGGATTAGGTTACAGACCACATCTCCCCTGTGTACTGGAGCAAGACCAGGAGTACCTTGCCTCTCTTCTTGAATCACAGAATAATTTAGGTATAAATATTGAGTATCTCAACATATTAAGATACTTAATTGGACTTTAAATTTTTGTGGGACTGAATTATGTGGTCACCTAGGATTTCTAAATTGGAGAGCTGCTGATTTTAGTCTTTTATACTGACTTTAAGCACCATTAATGTGTTGTTTTGGAGGAACTTATGCCTAGCTATTTACCTATCAGTGCCAAGCATAATAGGAACAATTATTTTAGATCAGTCTTTCTATCCTGGTGTAACCCTTATGACACTTTCAGGGGCAACTTTCTGGATGATGGACCTGGGAATCATTTTTTAATTAAACCCAATTTAGACCATAATTGGAATGATTGTTAATATCCAGTCAAATCACTTTTTTGAAATAGCTTTGTTCATTGTCAAAAGAAAATTTACATAGTGATGTCATATATTCTTTTCTACCTCAGATTTTGCTCTCAACGAATTTTTTTATACTTATGGTTCTTACCTTCAAGTATTTCTAAACATTTTTCTTCCTGTATATATAGTTTTACATAAATGGGTTGAGTAGAGTAAAAGCCAGATTTAATTCTGCAAATATTGGAAGAGTGCCTAATGTGTGTGGAGCTTTTGGCTACCAATAAATTATTAAGAAAGGTCGCAAGAAATGATTGGTCAGAACCACAGTTAGAAGAACCTTGTTATCTTTATATTTGCAGGAAGTCCTTTTTTTAATGTTCCATCTGAAAAATTGTTTCCTTGTAACACAGATTTTCAGAGGCATTTATTGGTTAGAGGTATAAATATTTTAAACCAAGCACTTGAACATTGAGGATATCATTCAGAATTTTTCTCTTCTGTAGGATTTGTCTGGTCACCAAGTCACCAGCTGATATTTTATAGGACAGTGACTTAAATAAGTGAAATGTATGGAGTTTTAGTTTTAATTTCTACTTCACCAAGGAAATGACTCAACATCAGTTAGCTGGAACTGTACGACAAGGTGCAAAAACAGTTCTTCAGCTGTCAAGTTAGAATCTTGTAAGAAAAGCACTTTCATAACAACCATATGTTTTGCCAGATTTAACCTCTAATTTAAAATAAAACTTGCTTTTTTTATATTTTCCTATCTTTTCTAGGATGTGTGGTATGAGGATTATAGGAAGATTGATTATATATATATTTTCCTATTATGCTTGGCATTGATAAGTATGGAGTGGCAGTATGCACAATGGTTAAGCAAGTCAGTGCTGGAAAATTGGCAGTTTTATCACTTTAAATAGCTGAGTGACATTGAGCTTTAGTTTCCTCATTTATAAAATAGGATAAACACTACTTCCTTGGCAGAATGTGAGGAGTAAGTGATATAATTCATGTGGAATGCTTAGCATCATGCCTAGCACATGTTTTTGTTTATTTTGTTTTTTAATTTATTGATTTTAGAAAGAGGGAGGAAAGGGAGAAAGAGACAGAGATAGACATTGATTCATTGTTTCACGTATCCAGGCTCTCACTGGGTTTGTATTGAACCCACAACCTTGGTGCAATGATGTTCCAACCCACCAATCAACCTGGCCAGGGCCCAGCACATGTTAATAACCTAGTGAATTAACCTATTTCAGTATACTGCTCTAAGATGAGAATTGGTGTTTTTTGGTCAGAAGGTGTTTTTTCATAATAAATAGTAAAGGCCTGTTCAGTAGTTTTAAAACTGTTAAAACCCCAGTACTATCTATCTATCTTTTTGTCTTACAAGCTGTTGTTATATTAACAAGGTAGGGAATTAAAGATTTTGTTCTTTATTGCTTTAATGAACTCATTCTCAATCTAATCATGGCCCTAGAAGAAAGAAAAGAACCTATAACAACAATATTTTTGTTGTTGTTGTTAATCTTCACCTGAGGATATTTTTTTCCATTAATTTTTATTGAGTGTGTAAAGGGAGGGAGGGAGAGAGAGAAAGATCGATGTGAGAGAAATGCATTGATTGGTTGCCTCCCACACTAACCCTGACTGGGCCTGGGGATCAAACCTGCAACCCACATAGGTGCCCTTGAACAGGAATCAGACCTGTTGGTCCTCGAGCTGATGTTCTAACCACTGCACAGTCTGCCAGGGCTGAAAAGATAATTTTTAAGTATTCCAAAAAGTAAGTCACATAGATTCCCACTTACATGATAATTTATAGTGTCACTAATTCTATACCACTTTTTGGTCAGTTACTTAACTCTTTGTAACACGTTACTTATCTGTAAGCCTCAGTTTCTTCATTTGTAAAATGGGAATAATAGTATCTTCTTCAATGGTTGTTAAAGGCTTAATTACATTTAAAGCACTGGACCCGTCCTGGCCGGTTTGGCTCATTTGGGCATCGTTCCAGGCACTGAAAGGTTGCTGGTTCAATTCCTGGTCAGGGCACATGCCCTGGTAATGGGTGTGCAGGAGGTAGCCAACTGATGTTTCACTCTCACATTGATGTTTTTCTCTCTCTCCATCTCCTCTTGCTCTCTCTAAAAATCAGGTTTTTTTAAAAAAAGCACTCAACTCAGTCCCTGGCATGTAACTACTAAGCACACAATAAATAGTAGTTATTATTATAAATTTTTGTCTTTAAAAGGCTGGTAGTACTTTGGAAGAAGAGAATGTAACATTTTACTGTATTAATATCACAGTGATGATGATTTATGATTATGATAGCCATTGGTATTAAGTCACCAAACAGAATACATATATGATTCCTGAATTATAATATATATATACCTTTCTACTTAAGTATAGGATATTACTAGAATCTGTTGAGTAGTAAAACTATCTAAATAATCAAAATTAATACAAAATTCAATGCAGTTATCCTAAATATATTGGTAAATTGCCTTCTTGTCTTTAAAAATTATTATTCTGTCAGTTTGGACAGTAAAGTCTTATTTTCTTTTTACTGACTTTTCTTACTTCTTTGGGTCTCTGAAAATGAGCATTTCATAGTCCATAAATTGTTAACTACTTTATTTTCCAGATTAACATTATTTCTTCTTTTTTTTCTCTTTTAGTGAGACACATGTTTATTCAAACACAAGATACCCCAAATCCCAACAGTTTAAAGTTTATTCCTGGAAAACCAGTTCTTGAGACAAGGACCATGGATTTCCCCACACCAGCTACAGCATTTCGCTCCCCTCTGGCTAGGTATATTACTAGTTTTCACTTGCTTTTACCAAGAAACATAATTAACTGACTTTGCGGTTAAGGCAGCTTTATTTAGCTATTGCATTTTTATGTGCACTGCATTTTGTTCAGAGGATATTTCCTTTTCATATAAGGGGTAAAAAACTAAGAATTGATATTAGGAAAGTCTTCTCCTGAAAAGTGATGTATTGAGAGATCTGTATCAAACTATATAATAAAAGCCTAACATGCTAACTGTCTGGTTGTCTGGACCAATCAAAGCATAATATGCTAATGATATGCTAAAGCTCACTATGACGTGCATTGACCACCAGGGGCCAGATGCTCTGACTGGTAGGTTAGCTTGCTGCTGGGGTCTGGCCGATTGGGACTGAGTGAGATGGGCTGGACATGTCCTGGAGCCCTCCCGAGTCCCTCCCCGGCCCCGATTGTGCACCGCTGGGGTCCCTCGGCCTGGCCTGCGCCCTCTTGCAATCTGGGCTAAGGGACCTCTTCCCCACCCCCCCCCTGCCCGCCCCACCCCAGTGCACAAATTTTGTGCACCGGGCCTCTAGTGACGATATAAAAATTTATATCTTAAGAAAAATAATCCATCAAAATGATAATATGGTTAATTTCTATTCTAAATCTTTATTTTTTAAAATATATTTTATTGATTTCAGAGAGGAAGGGAGAGGGAGAAAGAGATAGAAACATCAATGATGAGAGAGAATTATCGATCGGCTGCATGCCCCCTACTGGGGATTGATCCTGCAACCCAGGCATGTGACCTGACTGGGAATCGAACTGTGACCCCCTGGTTCATAGGTCGAAGCTCAACCAACTGAGCCACATGGACCAGGGCTCCATTCTAAATCTTTAAAACTGTTTTTAATAAGGAATTAAAGCTTACTTATTTAATTCTTAAGGATAGCTGAATTTCTAGATGTCTCAAATGGAGTCACTTATAAAATATTCCACTCACAACTATAAATTATAATAGTTATCAGATATGGGATGATTTAAAAACAAAACAAAACTATTCAGTTAAGTCCTGGCTGGCGTGGCTCACTAGGTTGGAGTGTCGTCTTTGATTTCCCAGGAGGCATATACCAGGTTGTAGGTTCGATCCCCAGGAGGCAACACATCGATGTTTCTCTTTTTTTCTCCCTTCCTCTCCTTAAATCAATTAAAAAACCAAACTACTCAGTTGAGACAGTTTTTAAATTCACTAAGTAGAGACAAGTTAAGTATATATCAGAAGATAAAGCATAAACACTAAAAATCATTGGAATGTAACTCTTTTTAGCTGATAGCTAAAGAAATTATAATAAGAGTATCAATTGACATTTTTAGTAAGATGTGCCTGATACTGATTACCGAGGATATTTGGAAAATATCACTTAAATAATTTTCTCCATATATACCCTTTTTTTTAAATCTCATTTAGGGGGGTCAGAAATATGCTTATCTCAAGAATGGTTTTTAAAATCTCTAATTAATAAAAATACATATCTCTTTGACCTAAACATGCTGCTTGTCAGAATATACTTTAGAGCATTTGTTTTTTATAATTTTTGATTCAAACCACAATAAGAAATGTTTTATGTTATGACTCAATACACATATCACATACACATATATAGATATACAGGTATCCATATATATGTGAACATAGACACACAGAATATATATGTATATGTACACATATATGTGTATGTTTGTATGAAACAAGTGTTTGATGGGACATTTTTGCCCTTTCGATGTGTGATGCATTCTTATATTTTGTTTCTTCTTTTTGTTTTATTCTGTTCTGTTTTATTAGATAAAATTTTCGTCACTACATAATTGATTTCACAACCTGCTGGTGGGCTTGAAAAATACTCTCTAGAGCAGCGGTTCTCAACCTGTGGGTTGCGAACCCTTTGGGGGTCGAATGACCCTTTCACAGGGGTCGCCTGAGACCATTGGAAAACACATATATAATTATATATTGGTTTTGTGATTAATCACTATGCTTTAATTATGTTCAATTTGTAACAATGAAAATACATCCTGCATATCAGATATTTACATTACGATTCGTAACAGTAGCAAATTTCAGTTATGAAGTAGCAGCAAAAATAATTTTATGGTTGGGGGTCACCACAACATGAGGAACTGTATTAAAGGGTCGCGGCATTAGGAGGGTTGAGAACCACTGCTCTAGAGAATACCTGCATATGTACACAGGGTGTGTGCAAGGAGGTTCATTGTAGCCTTATTGGTGGGGGAATAAGTTAGCAACAACCAAAATATTCATCAGTAGGAAGAATTAGATAAACATTGTTCATCCATAGTCTTCACATATTAAAAAGGATGAGAGGGACCCATATTTACCATCACAGAATGACCTCTAAGACATACTGTTAAGTGAAGAAAGCAAGTTTCAGGACAGTAAGTGCAATATGATTATTATATGTCTAAAAACAAAAAAACAAAACATATGCCTCACAAAGGCTTGTACATAAATCTATATAGTAGCATTATCTGTAATAACCTCATCCCCAAAAATCTGAAATGTCCATCAACTGTGGAATGAGTAGACAGATTATAAATGCCCAAATACTAGTAATGTAATACTACTCAACATAAAGTAGAACAGTGATGGCGAACCTATGACACGCGTGTCAGAGGTGACACGTGAACTCATTTTTTTTTTGGTTGATTTTTCTTTGTTAAATGGCATTTAAATATATAAAATAAATATCAAAAATATAAGTCTTTGTTTTACTATGGTTGCAAATATCAAAAAATTTCTATATGTGACACGGCACCAGAGTTAAGTTAGGGTTTTTCAAAATGCTGACATGCCAAGCTCAAAAGGTTCGCCATCACTGAAGTAGAATGAACTATTGATACAAAAAAACAAGGATGACTCTCAAAAGCATTATGATAAGTGAAAGAAGCCAAACTCAAAGACTGTATGGTTTCATTAATATGAAACTCTAGCAAAGACAAAGCAGTAGTGGCATAAAGACCAATAGTTACCAGGGTGACAGATGTGCTAACTAACCTTATTGTGGTAATCATTTCACAGTATATATGTATATCAAGTCATCACGTTGTGCACCTTCAACTTACACAATGTTTTATGTCAGTTATATTTCAGCGAAGCTGGAAACATTTTTTAAAGCAAAAGTAAAAAGTTATTTTCATAAAACAAAAGTTAATAGAACATGGAGGTAAAGCAAGAGGGCTGAATGCAAAGGGAAATGAGGGATCTTTTGCAGTAATAAAAATGTTTAATATTTTTATTGTGGGATTGCTTGATTGTAGGGGAAGATGATAAAACAAGATTGGCCATGACTTGAAACTGATGATGGGTACATGGAAGTTCTTTTCTTTTTCTCTGTACTTTTGTTTATGTGTAAACTTTTCATAATTAAACATTTTATTATCTCTTATTTTTTTCACAGGCAATTATTTAGGATTGAAGGAGTAAAAAGTGTCTTCTTTGGACCAGATTTCATCACTGTCACAAAGGTAAACATAGGGGGATATAAAATAAGATGTGAAGCACTTTTAGTTTTCCTGAGTCAAATGCTGTCCAGAATTTCCATTCTTAATGTATTTTATACATACCGTTACCGAAAAAAACCTCAAGTTAAGTTTACTTCTCACATTTCTTAAGTTAATTATTTAATATAATTTCCAGATCCCTCATTTTTTAAAAGGGAAAAATTTGAGCTTCAAGATTGTATAGGTAGCCTACAGCAGGGCCAAGACTTAACCTTGGCAAGTCTAGAATTTAGGCTTCCAAGTATTATTTTTACTAATTTTTATTTAAATTGATAGAGTAAAAAGAGAAGGAAATAAATAATCACACAAAATATATATTTGACCAACAGAATGATTGAATATATATATCTCCTTTCAAAGCGGGCACTTACATCATGGCATCTGACCCATTCTACTGTCCTGCAGTAACCCTTCAGAGTTTCATACATAAAAGCAGTGGACTCTAAGTTCTTATGTTACCCATTGCAACAGCTAACATGGCATCTTCTAGAAAAGGCTGTTTCATATTTAAGTCTACTAGGTTAATGAGATATGAACTATTTAAATTTGAACTATGTATCCTTTTAAATCAGTTGATATGTATACACCAAATTTAATCATTTGTATAATTTCCATAAAAATAAAAAGTATTCTTTCAGCTCCTCTTAAGCAATTTTAAAGGATTACTCTGACTTCTTCATGTACCAAAAAGTGGACATATTGGGTTAGTCCACTAACATGTTAGATCTAGTCCAGTATTCTTTTGTAGCTGTTTCTCAGAAAGTCCTTTCTTGACCATATTTGTAAAAGTGTCTTGACCATATTTGTAAAAGTGTCACTTCTCCCAGGAGCTCATTGCCCTGTTCATTTTATTTTTCTTCAAAAAAAAAAATATATATATATATTTGATTTTAGAGAGGAAGGGAAAGGCAGAGAAAGATAGATACATCAATGATGAGAGAGAATCATTGATTGGCTGCCTCCTGCACATCCCTACTGGGGAACAAGCCCGCAACCCGGGTATGTGCCCTGACCAGGAATCCAACTGTGACCTCCTGATTCATAGGTCCCCGTGAAATCATTGAGCCACACCAGCTGGGCCCTTGTTCATTTTCTTCATCGTGCTTATCTTAATCATATTTTTTTTATTTTTATTCCCTGTCTTTCCTGCACTAGAATATAAACTCTGTAAAGATAAAAATTGTCCATCTTTTAAAGACCCCTAGAACAACATCAAAAACAAACAAACAAAAAGAGAAAAAGATCACCTAGAACAATGCCTGGCATCTAGTACACTCAAATACATTTTTCTAGAAGAAAACAGTGTCTAAATTGAATTTTCAGCCTTCAAGTGGCTTCCCACAAATGTAGGATCATAGTGAGCAAATCTGTGTTAACTAATCCCTAGTCTTTTCAGTTTAGAGACACTGGCCTATCCTTGTTATTCAGTTTTCTTTCTTTGATATTTTTTGAGGGAGAAAAAAGGACCAACATTTATTTAATATCTCTAACATGTGGGCTATGGCATGAATGCTTTACATATATTATCTGGTTTAATTCTTGCAACTAGTCTTTATTTTACAAGCAGGAAATTATATATTTATTTTAAGCCACTTTTATTTAGTTCTTTAACATATAGTCTATGCTATATAAAATTTTTTTAGATAAAAACATGTGATTATATCTTACAGGGTTTTTATTCTTGATTTGATTTTGGTAAGTCATCTTTTATTTCCCTTTCCCTTCATAATTTAGTTACCCTTTTTGAAATTTCTTCAGCTCAACTAGTTTATCTTAATGACATGACAGCTAATAAATAGTATTCCAAATGAGGGCACACATTGATGTTTAATAGGTAGAATAGCAGACTGCATTTGTTTTCTTTCAGTTGACCTTCCTCATTATGGACTATTCCATTTACCTGACATCTTTAGTGATTTCCTGTTTCCCTTTTGATCTGTAATTGATAATTCTGAGGCTTCTTTATGCATCATTTATCATTTTTTTCTAAATGTGTAAGTGTATTTTCAGCTTATATGCTGCCTTTTTGTCTCATCAACTTGAGGAAATTTTTCTTTTTGTTACCAAGATTTCCTTACTCAGTAGAACCCAATGTTTACTGAAGATCTGAGGTAGCCCTTTGGTCCATCTTCCAAATAATTTTTTAGAACGTTACCTCTAACTACTTCCCATTCCCAATCACTAAAGCATGTCACTAGTTTTGCTTTTGTATCCATAGCAGTGCCCATTTATCTCCGCTCTGAGTACTGCCTTTAAATTGGTTCTTAATCTATTAAAGTATCATTCTTATGCATGTAGCCTCAATTTTTTGTAGTCTTTAAGCATAGACCCTAGCCAACAGTTTCCTGAGAGTCTGAGTAGACTTCATCTAATAGTTTTTCCTTCTAGAAAAACTATTTCCTTTTCTTTTTAAAAAATTATTTTTAAATCCTCACCTGAGGAGGTAGGGGTGTGTGTGTGTGTGTGTGTGTGTGTGTGTGTGTGTGTGTGTGTATTTTTAAATTGATTTAGAGAGAGAGAGAGAGAGGAACATCAATGTGTGAGAGAAACATTGATTGGTTGCCTCCTATACACACCCCGACTGGAGATTGAACCCGAAATCTAGATATGTGCCTTGACCGGGAATTGAATCCGCAACCATTTTGGTGTACAGGATGACATTCAACCAATTGAGGTACCTGGTCAGACTAAAGAGCTCTCCTTTAAAAAACTAAAACAAGCCAAAACCGGTTTGGCTCAGTGGATAGAGCGTCGGCCTGCGGACTGAAAGGTCCCAGGTTCGATTCCCGTCAAGGGCATGTACCTGGGTTGCGGGCACATCCCCGGTAGGAGATGTGTAGGAGGCAGCTGATCGATGTTTCTCTCTCATCGATGTTTCTAACTCTCTATCTCTCTCCCTCCCTCTCTGTAAAAAATCAATAAAATATATTAAAAAAAAAACAAAAAAAAAACTAAAACAATAGCCCAGCCAGCAAGGCTCAGTGGTTGAGCGTCGACCTATGAACCAGGAGGTCATGGTTTAATTCCCAGTCAGGGCACATGCCTGGGTTGTGGCCTTAATCCCCAGTAGGGGGCATGCAGGAGGCATCCAATCAATGATTCTTTCTCATCATTGATGTTTTTCTCTCTCCCTCTCCCTTCTTCTCTGAAATCAATAAAAATATTAAAAAACAGACAAACCTAAAACAATATATCCTGCCTTTCTCTTTTTAGACATTAGTACTATTTAGGTATTTAAGAATTATACCTTTTTTTTTTTTTTTAATGGAATCAACTAGTCGGTCAGATTTGGGGGGGAAATAGTTATTGATTCTTTCTTGAGGATACTGGTCTCTTTTTTTGTATATGATTGATTTTTTTACAGAGAGGAAGGGAGAGGGATAGAGAGTTAGAAATATTGATGAGAGAGAAATATCAATCAGCTGCCTCTTGCACACTCCCTACTGGGGATGTGCCTGCAACCAAGGTACATGCCCTTGACCAGAATCGAACCTGGGACCCTTGAGTCCGCAGGCTGATGCTCTATCCACTGAGCCAAACTGGTTAGGGCGAGGATACTGGTCTTGTTGACAGTTCACAAGTCTTCTAGCCCAGTAACCATGGATAAGACATGTTAGAAGTTTTGGTTCTACAGTTGTGTCATTGGATTTTGTCAATACTCTTAAGTAATATATGTAAATTGAATTTTTTAATAGTTGTCAGATATCATGTATTTGATCAAACAATTATATCCTATTTAAAAGAATGGGATATTTCTTTATCCTCTTTATATATATTTTAAGTTTAATTATTGATTTTTTTTAGAGCGAGAGGGAAAGAGAGAAATACATTGTGTTGTTCCACTTATTTATGCATTCGTTAGTTGATTTTTTTTTTAATTCAGCCCTTTAAAAAATCTTAAAATTTTAAAAAATATTTATTGACTGATTTTTAGAGAGAAAGAGAGGAAGGGGAAGAGAGAAAGACAGGCATTGATTTTTTCCACTTGTTTATGCATTCATTGGTTGATTCTTATATCTGCCTTGACTGGGGATTGAACCTGCAACCTTGACATATTGGGACAACACTCTAACTGACCATTCTTGTATTTTTTGTTAATCATCACCTGAGGATATTTTTTCCATTTTTAGAGACAGTGGAAGGGAGGTTGGGAGGGAGGGGGAGAGAAACATTGATTGGTTGCCTCCCACACACACCCCTACTGGGGCTGGGGATGGAACCTGCAACCCAGGTACGTGCCTTTGACCGGGAATTGAACTCGAGACCCTTCAGTGTGCGGGCCAATGCTTTAACCACTGAACAACACTGTCCAGCGCCAGCCAGGGCCTCTTTATCCTCATTAACATAGTCCTTATTCAGTATTTTAACTGTCTTTACATCATGAAAAAATACTTATCATTTTGATATCCCCTATATAGGGTATGATATACGTACAGCACACTTAGTGTAAGTTTGATGAATGAATGCATGAATGAGAAATATTCTAGGACTAGGGGCCCGGTGCACGAAATTTGTGCACTGGGTGTGGGGCGGGGGGGAGTGTCCCTCAGCCCAGCCTGCCCCCTCTCACATACTGGGAACCCTCAGGCGTTGACCCCCATCACCCTCCAATCACAGGATCGGCCCCTTGCCCAGGCCTGACGCCTCTGACAGAGGCGTCAGGCCTGGGCAGGGGACCCTCATTTCCCCCCATGACTGGTTCTGCCCCCAGCCCAGGCCTGATGCCTCTGGCCTAGGCGTCTTGCCCGGGCAGTGGGGACCCACAGCTGCAGCGGCCCCACGATCGTGGGCTCCGCTTTAGGCCCAGGCAAGGGGCCCCTAGCTCCTGGGACTGCCAGCTTTGACCGTGCCCAGCTCCCATCGCTGGCTCCACCCCTACTTCCTGCTATCACTGGCCAGGGTGGAAAAGGCGCCTGATTCTCCGATCATGGCTCGGGGGCAGGGCAAAGGTAGCCCCAGGGCCGCCTTTGCCCTGCCCCCCATTTCTTAGCTCCCCCCTGGGTTTCCGATCACTGTCAGTGGCAGGGGGCTTCTTCCTGCTTTCCCTTTCGCCTCCCTGCATTGTGCCTACATATGCAAATTAACCGCCATCTTGTTGGCAGTTAACTGCCAATCTTAGTTGGCAGTTAATTTGCATATAGCCCTGATTAGCCAATGAAAAGGGTATCGTCGTATGCCAATTACCATTTTTCTCTTTTATTAGTGTAGATTGTATCTTCTGAAAGTCATTATAAGCCATATTCTTTTTTTTTTTAATTGATTTTTTTACAGAGAGGAAGGGAAAGGGATAGAGAGTTAGAAACATCAATGGGAGAGAAACATCGATCAGCTGCCTCCTGCACACCTCCTACTGGGGATGTGCCCGCAACCAAGGTACATGTCCTTGACCGGAATCGAACCTGGGACCCTTCAGTCCTTAGGCCGACGCTCTATCCACTGAGCCACACCAGTTAGGCTCAGCCATATTCTTTATCCACTGAGCCAAACCGGTTAGGGCATGAGCCATATTCTTTAAGAACTGGACCTGACATGTATTCTCCAGAAGTGAGTACTGTTGCATAGTACAGGATATATATATAAATAAAGATGCTTAAAAGATACGAAGTCTTGTTTTATATTTGTCTATGCCCTTGGGTAGAAATTTTAGCATTTTTCTTTAAATATTTACAGGAAAGTGAAGAGTTAGACTGGAATTTACTGAAACCAGATATTTATGCAACAATCATGGATTTCTTTGCATCTGGCTTACCCTTAGTCACTGAGGAAACATCTTCAGGAGAAGCAGGTGATACGTTGGGTAATTAATATTTATCTTTTTTTTTAAAAAAAAAGCTTTTCTACATTCTTATTTGTTTTGATTTCAGAAATCATGGATGTACAGATTTTTATCATTGTACTATATTTAGCTCTAGAACCAATTCCGAGGAAATAAAACTTCATATATACTACTTTTGCCCATCGTTTTTGAAAATCTGTAAATAAATTGAATCTGTTACACAAAAGTAAATTTTTCAATTATAAAAATTTTCAAACATACAGAAAATAGTATAAAGCTTACCAATTTGCCTCCTCCCAGATTTAACAAATGTTAATTTTTGGCTATAATTGCTTTAAACCCATATTTTAATAAAATATTAAAGACACAGCCAAAGCCCTACAACCCCCATCCCTTTTCCCTTTCTGCTTCCAGAGATGTTTGTAAACTCTGTTTGTTTTAAAATTATTCCCCCCAAATCCATTTTTATTGATTTAAGAGAGGAAGGGAGAGAGAGGGAAACATCGATGATAAGAGAGAATCATCGATCGCTGCCTCCTGCACACCCCCTATTGGGGATCGAGCCCCCAACCCGGCATTTGTTCTTGATCAGAATCAAATCTGGGACCTTTCAGTCTGCAGAGCCAAACACTCTGTCCACAGAGCCAAACCAGGTAGGGCTAAACTCGCTTTGTTTTAAAACATTGCAAATACAAGTCTCTGCAGGGAATATATAACATTGGTTTTTGTTTTTCAACTTTAAATAACTTGTGCTATATGCAACTTTCCTCTTTTTCACTGAGTATAACATTTTGAAATACATCCATTTTGAAAAAATGTAGTTCTATTTAGTTTAAGTGCTGGATAATTATATGAATAAACTACAGTTAATTATTTTGTTTCTTATGTTCAAGTGAATTATTTGTGCAATTTTTATTACAAATATTGCAGTGGGCATCTTTGTACTGTCTCTTTGTGCATATGTGGAGAGTTTCTGTAGCATATATTCCTTTTTTCCCCCCCCATTGATTTCAGATAGAGTGGAAGAGGAAGAGAGGGAGGAGAAAGAGAGAGAGAGAGAGAGAGAGAGAGAGAGAGAGAGAGAGAGAGAGAGATTGGTTGTCTCCCGCATGTGTCCCAACCAGTGCAGGTGGGCAGCAAACCTGCAACCCAGGTACATGCCTTTGATCAGGAATGGAACCCACAACTCTTTGGTGTGGGGGCAATGCTCTAACCACGGAGCACACCGGCCAGAGCATAGCGTATATTCCTAGAAGTAGAATTGCTGTATTATAAATTGTTATAATGTACATACAAATCAGCAATGTGTAAGAATTTACTTTCTTATATCTTTTTTTTTTTTTTAATATATTTTATTGGTTTTTTTACAGAGAGGAAGGGAGAGAGATAGAGAGTTAGAAACATCGATGAGAGAGAAACATCGATCAGCTGCCTCCTGCACATCTCCTACTGGGGATATGCCCGCAACCCAGGTACATGCCCTTGACCGGAATCGAACCTGGGACCTTTCAGTCCGCAGGCCGACGCTCTATCCACTGAGCCAAACCGGTTTCGGCACTTTCTTATATCTTTATTATCACTTAGTGTCTCACATTTTTTTAACCAGTATTTAAGTGTAAAATGGTGTCTTGTTTTAATTGCATTTCCTTGGTATTATGATACTGAGCCTGAAGGTTTTCATACATTGACTGGTCATTATTTTCCTTCTCAATATATTTCCTGTTCATAATCTTTGCCTATTTTTTAAAAATTGAATTATATCTTTTTTGTATCAATTTTACCAGGTTTTTAAATGTCAATTTTTTGTTAGTTTTTTTTTCTAGCAGATACAATCTCCATAACCACACCTTATTTTTTCTCTGTGTTTAGAATAGCTTTTGTCATTCAGAAATTTTTAAAGAAAATATGGAATGTTTCATGAATCTGTGTGTTGTCTTTGCTCATGGGCCATGCTAATCTTCTCTTTATCAATCCAATTTTAGTTTTTGTGTTGCCAAAGCAAACAGTTTTTCTTTTTTAAAATATATTTTTATTGATTTCAGAGAGGAAAGAAGAGGGAGAAAGAGATAGAAACATCAGTGATGATAGAGAACCATTGATTGGCTGCCTCCTGTATGCCCCACACTGGGGATCGAGCCCACAACTCAGGCATATGCCCTGATCAGGAATCGAACCATGACCTCTTGGTTCATAAGTTGACACTCAAATACTGAGCCACACTGGCCTAGTGGCAGTTTTTCTTTTTAATGTAGTCACATATATTCATCTTTTCCTTTATGTGTTTGTGCTTTTTGTATTTTGTTGTAAATAAGTTATTTTGTGTAAAGGACTTAGAAGAGGAATTGCACATGGAGCTCAAGTATTAGCTCAAGTATTATATTTGTTGTTGATGAAGATTTTCCTTTCTCCAGTATCATAAAGATATTGTTATGTGTGTATGTGTATATACACACAAACATTTGCATAATGCCTTTAGATGGTACAGTTACATTTTCTAGGTATATACCCTAAATGAGTCTTATAAATGTACACAAGACAGCATGTAGAAGCATGTTCTTTGAAATATTTAAAAAATATATCAGCAGTGCCCAGCCAGTGTGGCTCAGAGGTTGAGCATTGATCCAGGAACCAAGAGGTCACTGGTTAGATTCCAGGTCAGGGCACATACCAAGTTTTGGACTCGATCCCCAGTAGGGGGCGTGCAGGAGGCAGCTAATCAATGATTCTGTCTATATCCCTTTCCCTTCCTCTCTCTATTTCTCTAATCAATAAAAACATATTTAAAAAACATATTATCTCAGTAGTTAAAAGAAATGAACTAGATTGGAAGATATCAATATAAAAAGATATAAAAGGAAATATTAAGTGATAAAGGAAAAGTGGAGGGTATATTTATTTACACACACATATATGCCATTTATGCACGAAACAGTTATTTGTGTTTTTTTAAAATATATTTTCATTGATTTCAGATAGGAAGGGAGAAGGAGGGAGAGAAACCCAATGATGAAAGAGAAACATTGATCGGCTGCCTCCGGCATGTCTCCTACTGGGGATCGAGCCCAAAACGTGGGCATGTGCCCTGACCTGGAATCTCACTGGTGACCTCTTGGTTCCTGGGTCAACAACCACTGAGCCACACCGGCCAGGCCAGTTAGTTGTGTTTTTGATGGGTATATACATAAAGTTGATATGATATTTTGAGAGCCATTTGATTATGTCTACCAAATTTTAAAAATACATAAACCTGTTGACCCAAATATCCTATCACTAGTAATTTATTTTACAAATATACTTTAAAAAGTAAACTGATAAATACTTTACACAAGCATGTATGCTGCAGGATTGTTAGAAATAGCAGTGAACTAGAAACAACTGAAATAAGAAACTAAAGACAAATTAATACAAAAATTTTTATGTATCTATTTTTAAAATTGAGAAATCTGTACATGATGATATGGTACATGATGTACCTTTAAGATATATTAAATAGAGAAAGGCAAGGTACAGAACAGTATGTATTGTGGAATTTAATCTGTGTAAATATACACGTGGAAATGTAAACATATATTAGAAGGGTGTTCACTAAACTCATGATAGTGGTTGCCTATGGAAGTGACAGTGGGGAACGGAACTTAGGTTTGCTGATGTAAGAGAATTTTATTTTTATTTTTTTAAAAAAGATTCAAAGTTAATATCTAATATTGATAGTTGTTGCCTATGTTGTTGCTAGAACTCTAGGGTTTGTTATAGTGTAATTTGAATTGTCTACATTTTTAGTTTTCCTGATGGTAAATAAATTTCTCAAAAATATTTAAAACCAATAAAAAGGCATTGGTGAAAATCAGTATATAATCTTACAAAGTAAGAGAAAAACAAAAATGAAACAAAATATAGAAACAACTTTTTGCTTAGACTTGGAGAACATTTTGGAAATTAGCATAAGGCTTACATCTATATTTAGTATGATCCTCATTTTGAAAACCACAAAATTAAGAAATTGAAAATGTAACTTAACTGAGAAAGTAGGTGTGCCTTTTTGTCTCAAAGTTTCCATCAGTATCCAAACAATCTCTTTTTTTCTTTCACTTTTCAATCCTTGAGAATGAGGAAAGTTTACAAATGTATTGACCAAAAAACTGAAACCCTACTGTCATTAGTAGGTTAAGTTATTTTGGCATACTCACTTTATTGTCAGATATTGAATTGATCAGTACTCTTTAATTTTTCTTCAGAGAATTGAAGAATGATCTTTTCATTTCCCTCAAATCACTTTATCACCGTACCAAGCTACATGTCCTGTGCTTTTATTTTTTTAACTAGAGGCCTAGTGTACAAAATTTGTGCACTGGGAGGGAGGGGTCCCTCAGCCTGGCCTGCACCCGCTCATAGTCTGGGAGCCCTTGGGGGATGTCCAGCTGCTGGCTTAGGCCCACTTCCCGCGGTCCTAAGCTGGCCCTCTTGCAGTCCGGGACCCCTTGCTCCATAACGCCCGTCTGCGCACTGCTCCTTACCGCTTGGGTTGCTGCTCCTTAGTGCTGCCATGGAGGCAGGAGAGGCTCCCACCATCGCCGCTGCGCTCACCAGCCGTGAGCCTGGCTTCTGGCTGAGCAGCTCTTCCCCTGTGGGGGCGCATTGACCATCAGGGGGCAGCTCCTGCGTTAAGCGTCTGCCCCCTGGTGGTCAGTGTGCATCATAGCAACCAGTTGTTCTGGTCCTTCCACCATAACGGTCGCTTAGGCTTTTATTATATAGATGAAATATTAAAATTATTAGGTTAAAATTATCCTATTTTAATAGTACTTGTATTTGCCTGTTATGAAATGTCTACTGTTAATATGTTTTATTTGTAATTGTTTCTAGGATCTGAAGAAGATGATGAAGTTGTGGCAATGATTAAAGAACTATTAGATACAAGAATACGGTATGTGCTTATCTTTCTACTTGAGATCATATATACTGCAGAGCCAATTTTCATTATAGCAATTTACGTTTGGTTGTCTGTGAGATTATATTAGAGTTTTAAAAGAAGTATAAGTTAATGTAAACCACAGAAGGTTACCATGATAGTTGTCTATATTCACTCCAAATTTTAAAACTATCTAAACATAATCAGTAAAGTACTTTATCTTTCACAGTTACCATTTAGGTTTGATGTTATAATACCAAATTTCTGAGAAAAAAAATTAGTTTAATAGTGTTTGGGAAGATTGTGAGGAGAGGATTACTTGTATTTTAGGCTATTATCCATAAAGAATAAAATTAAATAAGTAGAGAACTTCCTGCTCTGATTTTTTGCTTGTAGCAGGCCAATGGCCCTGGTGTTAAGTCCCAGAAAAGCTAGGTAAGATACAATTTAAAAAAAAATTGTGTGTGAAGACATTAAATAGCTAACAAAGCAAACAAGATCTGGTAGGGAAGAAAGCACATCGAGGCTCCCTCTGGGCATTTGCTGATTCTTGGTGTGAGGCTAGAGAAACTGGCTTGGGGCAGCTGCTAAGAATCAGAAAACCATATAGCTTTTAGCAAATTTGTTGAAATGGAAGACAACAATTAAAATTCTGGGTCAATAAAGCTTTGACTTAAAGGGCCAAGATCCTAGAGAGAAGTCCAGAAAAAGTAAGCCTAACACTCAGAGGTTCTCTCCACATGGCACGTGCTTATTCTTAGCTGTGTAAGAGAAGAGACCAAGAGGTCAAACCAAAAGCAGCTGGAACACTAAACAGAGTTTTGACAGTTGTACGGTTCTGGGAGTAACAAAAATTGGAGTTTAGGACCAGTCAAGGAGGGTTGGGGCCTCAAGAAACATCCAGACTCTTAGTTGGGTTCCCTATAGGACTATACTGTTGAAATGGGGGCAAACCAGAGGTAGACCATGGTCAAGAAAGAAATCACAAAGGAAATTTAAAATAGAATTCGTATCTGCCTCACTTTTGAGTTTTTTCAAAAATAGTTTTTTTGACAGGATACAAGAAAAATCATGGAAAAAAACATTAATTAGACTACAGTAGAATTATGACTCTCTTCATCAAAAGATGCCATTTACAGTGAAAAGCAAAGCACAGAGTAGAAGGTATTTATAATACATACTAGAGGCCTGGTGCACAAAAATTTGTGCACTCGGGGGGGAGAGCAGGTCCCTCAGCCCGGCCTGTGCCCTCTCGCATTCTGGGACCCCTCGGGAGATAACGACCTGCTGGCTTAGGCCTGCTCCCGGGCGGCAGAGGGCAGGCCCAATCCCTAGGTGCAGCCCCTGGTCGGCCTCAGAGTAGGGCCAACTGGGGAGTTGGGGCGCCGCCCCCTGTCATGCACAGAGCAGGGCGGATCGGGGGGGTTGCAATGCCACCCTCAGTCACGCTCAGGGTAGGGCCGATTGGGGGGTTGGGGTACCGCCCCCTGTCACACTCAAGGCAGGGTCGATGGGGAGGTTGCGGCGCCACCCCCTGTCATGCACAGAGCAGGGCCCATCGGGGTTGGGGAGCTCCCCCCTGTCATGCACAGAGCAGGGCGGATCAGGGGGTTGGGGCGCCGCCACTCTCACACTCAGAGCAGGGCCGATGGGGAGGTTATGGCTGTACCCTGTCATACACGGAGCAAGGCCCATTGGGGGGGGGGGGTTGGGGCGCCGCACCCTGTCACACACAGAGCAAGGCCGATCAGGAGGTTGGGGAGCTCCCCCCTATCAGGCACAGAGCAGGGCTGATCAGGGGGTTGGGGCGCCTTCCCCTGTCACGAACAGAGCAGGGCGGATAGGGAGGTTGTGGCGCTGCCCCCTGTCACACACAGAGCTGCAGGGTGATCAGGGCGTTTGGGCGCTGCCCCTGTCACGCTGATCCCAGTGCTGGGAGGCATATTACCCTTTTACTATATAGGATAGAGGCCTGGTGCACAGGTGGGGGCCTGCTGGTTTGCCCTGAAGGGTGTCCTGGATCAGGGTAGGGGTCCCCACTGGGGTGCCTGGCCAGCCTGGGTGAGGGGATGATGCCTGTTTGCAGCTGGTCACACACCCTTCAGGGTGGGGGTCCCCACTGGGGTGCCTGGCCAGTCTGGGTGAGGGGCTGAGGGCTGTTTTCAGGCTGGCGGGTGACTAAAGCTCCCAACTGCTCCTTTTTTTCTTTTTTTTCTTTTTTATTCTGGGCCAGCTTTAGCTCTGGCTCCAGGTCTGAGGCCTCTGCTGCTGAAAGCAGGTATCTGGTTTGTTTGGGTTCTATACTCGAAACTCTGTATCAACTCCAGCTCTGAGATCCCGGCAGGCTGAAAGCAGGTTTCTGGGGTTTTGTTTAACTTCTATATTTATAACAATGTTTCAAACTGCAAGCTCAGAGGCCGGGGAACGTTGGTTTCCTCCTTCACTAAAGCAAGCAAGCCTCATGTTAGTTTCAAGCTGCCTGGCTGTTGGCCACCATCTTGGCTGGCAGTTAATTTGCATATCACCCTGATTAGCCAATGGGAAGGGTAACGATGTACGCTAATTACCATGTTTCTCTTTTATTAGATAGGATATGACAGACTATATTATAAAACTCTTACAATTTGTTAAGAAAACAAATATTCAGAGACTGAAGCAGTCTCTTCATGAAAGCACTGGAGCAGCTACTCAAAAACTATAGTAGCCGAATGGCCAGTAGACACAAGAAAGTGCTCAACCTCATTAGTCATTGTGAATATTCTAATTAAAGCCACAATGAACTATCACTGCACATCCACTAGAATGGTTAAGATAATTAAGATTGACAACACCAATTGCTATTGAGGATGTAGAGCAACAGGAACTCTCTTATACCATTGGTGGGAATATAAGTTTATATAACTCTGGAAAACTATTTAGCATTTTCTGCTAAATCTGAACATATGCATATCCTTTTCACCCAAGGATATGTTTATTTATTTGAGAAAATTAATTGAATTGATTGTACATGATTTCTACAATTTTTTTATTAATGTTATATTTCAATGAAAAGTTTACCTGAAAAAGAAAGCTAGCATGTGTCAAATTCTCTGTATTCACCCAAAAGAAATTGAGTATATCTTAGGTAATTACTATAATTATTAGGAAATTTGAAATTTTAAATGCTGAAAAAAAATTAATAAGCAAGACTAAATACAAAAAGTAGAGCATATATTTATATGAAAGTGACAAAATTAAAATTATAAATGAGACTAGCCTCATTTCTCTATTGTAAAAGTAACTCTGACTTTGTAAATATACCAATACAAAATCTAAGCTCTTAGTTATATTAAATTTTTTTGATGAAAATTTCTATTCTCTTAAATATCACAAATATACTGTGACCACAGGCCAACTGTGCAGGAAGATGGAGGAGATGTAATATATAAGGGCTTTGAAGATGGTATCGTACAGCTGAAACTCCAAGGTTCTTGTACCAGCTGCCCTAGTTCAATCATTACTCTGAAAAATGGAATTCAGAACATGCTGCAGTTTTATATTCCAGAAGTAGAAGGCGTAGAACAGGTATGCCAATATTATGCGATGGTTTTAATATTAAAATATCAAATAGATTTAAAATAAACATTTGAGAAGAAAAGAAATTCATGACCTGACATTTTCTTTAAGGGCTGGATCTTAGTGTTATAATCTTTATCAGACTTTATGACTCTTTAATTTAGAATTAACTTTAGTGTTATGAATACCTACTGTGTGCCAGGCATTTTTACAAATATTACTTCATTTAATCTCCTAATAGTACGGTATATTAATAGATTTAAAAACAAACAAACATTTTGTTCAATTTTCTGCCATGTGCCTTTTCCTTTTTTTGGCCATATCCCTTTTAGAAATTACATTAGTTGACACTGTGGACAAAGGAACATTTTTGTTTACTTGTCCAGGGTGGGGTGATGAATTGGCTGTCAGATTGTAAACTTGAATTGGCATTTAATTGTAGTAGGTGTGGTGAAGAGAAAAAAAATTCTTCAGTTTATATAACTCTCTTCCTTACCAAAGGAGTTGTTCTTTATTATTTGAGTAATATATTAACTCATGAAAAGACATTAATTTTATTTTTTTCTTCAAGTATTCATTAGTTTTATTAACTTACTAGAAATGAAAGTCTTAACATTTTTCTAAGGTTATAAATGAATTTTTATCTGAGTAAGATAAAATAGTTGCCAATATATTTTGTTTACTTACTTTTTTTGGGGGGGATTCATATTTCTTTAAAAATTTTTTTGATTGATTTTTAGAGAGGGAGAGGAAGGAAGAGATAGAGAAAAACATCAATTTATTGTTCCACATATTTTTTTAATATATATTTTTTATTGATTTCAGAGAGGAAGGGAGAGCGATAGAAACATCAATGATGAGAGAGAATCATTGATTGGCTGCCTCTTGCAAGCCCCCCACTGCGGGGAATCGAGCCTGCAACCCAGGCATGTGCCCTTAGCCAGAATCCAACCTGGGACCCTTTAGTCCGCAGGCTGATGCTTTATCCACTGAGCCAAACCAGCGAAAGCTTCCGCTTATTTATGTATTCATTGGTTGATTCTTGCATGTGCCCTGATGGGGGATCGAACTGGAAACCTTGGCATATCTGGGCGACACTAACCAATTAAGCTACCCGGCCAGGGCTCAGAATTCATTTTTCTAATGTATATTTTTACAGTTTGGTATAGAACCCCAGAATATATTTAAATAAATAAGATGCTGTTTTGTTAGGGAGGGGGGTAATCAATTACATTAGTCTTATGACTAGGAAATACCAATTAATCTTTATGGTCTTCTCTGACCAGCTGAGACTCTGCTATTGCCTCTTTTGGGACAAGGAGACCAGAGCTTTTAACTAATTTGCTAATATTCAGTTTGCTTCTATGTTGTTAGGATACCAGGTTACTATGCACACCTTGTGCTTTGGGGCTGTTGATAGATTTATTTTTATTGACTTGCATTATTATAGAATAGACTATTTCAGGTAAGAAAGTAATGTTAAAAACAATAAAATAGCAATTTCTAATTATTTTCTTAAATTCTCTTTCTTTTTTTTGGTTCTAGGTTATGGAAGATGAATCAAATGAAAAAGAAACAAATTCACCTTAAAATATTTTGAGTTTTTTTGGGGCCCAGCAATCGGACTTATTGATACTGTATACCTTGCTTTTATTATTAACTGCTAAGGAACTGTAGATTAATAAAATATGCCCTTTCTTCAGAGAATGATATATAAATAGTGCATGTTTACTTGACCTCATATGAGTTATTTATAATATCCTGAATCATTTTCTGTGCACATGAATTTTATTCAGGGATATTTTATTTTTGTTAGTCATTTTTCATGGTTAATTCTTTGCGTAATGTTTGAAGCAGTTTAAAATACATTTTACCTCATCTCATTTATTTATTTTTAAAATACAGAAGTGAATAGGGAGAATATACTTTAAAAAATATTCTAAATGGCTTAGCTTTTGTGAGATGTTTGAAACTATTTTTAATGAATTTTTTATCTTGTTAAAAAAACCCCAACTAAACAATTTTGGTTTAAAAATGATATCAGGCTGCCCTGGCTGGTGTGGCTCAGTTGTTTGAGCATTGTCCCATGCACTGAAAGGTGGCCAGTTTGATTCCTGGTCAGGGTACATGCCCAGGTTGTGGGTTTGAGACAAAAAACACACACACACACACACACGCACACACAAACAAATCATAATGCTGAATATTGATTAAAACAAAAACAGATTCCAGAATGTAGAAAAAAAATTCAATTAATTATAAGACAGTGCAGGCTGAATTGAGAAAAACTGCCTTAGCATGGTCAGACTTTACCTTATGAAGCAGAATCTCTCTGAAATAAAGATGAGAAGCTGATCTGGTCCTTTTATTGGCTTCTGACTCAGAGATTTATAGTCTGTGCCATGCCAGAAATTTGGACAATTATCTCTCTACTATAGGAGTACTGCTTTTTAAGATAGCCTACATAGCAAATTATCCTCTCTCCTTTTTCTGTAGTAATTCAGAGACAACATTTCACAAACAATATCAGGAAAAGAAATATGGGTATATTACATCTCTGGATTTCTGGTCTCCAAAAGTACAGAGATTAAGATAGGGACAGAAACAGGAAGAACTCCAGCAGTTGTGAATGCCAAGATTGAAGTTTTTATTTTTGTTCTTTGATTCACATAAACAGATAGTTGAGTTTGGACAATGTATTTCCTGAGCTATTATAGATGAACTAGGGGCCCGGTGCACGAAATTCGTGCACTGGGTGTGTTGGGGGGGGAGTGTCCCTCAGCCCAGTCTGCCCCCTCTCACATACTGGGAGCCCTCAGGCGTTGACCCCCATCACCCTCCAATCGCAGGATCGGCCCCTTGCCCAGGCCTGACGCTTCAGACAGAGGCGTCAGGCCTGGGCAGGGGACCCTCATTTCCCCCCATGACTGGTTCTGCCCCCAGCCCAGGCCTGATGCCTCTGGCCCAGGCGTCAGGCCTGGGCAGGGGACCCCCAGACCCCTCCGATTGCTGGCTCTGCCCCTTGCCCAGGCCTGACGCCTCGGCCAGAGGCGTAGACCCCTATCACCCTCCGATCACCTGATCGGCCCCTTGCCCAGGCCTAACGCCTCCGCCAGAGGTGTCAGGCTAGGACAGGGGACCCCCATCTCCCCCCGATCACTGGCTCTGGCCCCCGCCCAGGCCTGAGGCCTCTGGCCCAGGAATCATGCCTGGGCAGGGGACCTCCATCTCCCTCTGATCACTTGCTCCACCCCCCGCCCAAGCCTGACGCCTCTGACCCAGGCTTCAGGCCTGGGCAAGGGGACCATCATATCCCCCTAATCCCCGGCTCAGCCCCCCGCCCAGGCCTGATGCCTCGGCCAGAGGAGTTGACCCTCACCACCCTCCGATCACCAATCACCGGATAGGCCCCTTGACCAGGCCTGAGGCCTCCGGCAGAGGTGTCAGGCCTGGGCAGGGGACCCCCAGACCCCTGCGATTGCTGGCTCTGCCCCTTGCCCAGGCCTGATGCCTCAGCCAGAGGCGTAGACCCCCATCACCCTCCGATCACCTGATCGGCCCCTTGCCCAGGCCCAACGCCTCCGCCAGAGGTGTCAGGCTAGGACAGGGGACCCCCATCTCCCCCTGATCGCTTGCTCCACCCCCCGCCCAAGCCTGACGCCTCTGACCCAGGCTTCAGGCCTGGGCAAGGGGACCATCATATCCCCCCAATCCCCGGCTCAGCCCCCCGCCCAGGCCTGATGCCTCGGCCAGAGGAGTTGACCCTCATCACCCTCCGATCACCAATCACCGGATCGGCCCCTTGACCAGGCCTGAGGCCTCCGGCAGAGGTGTCAGGCCTGGGCAGGGAACCCCCAGCTCCCCGCGATCTCCCGCTCCGCCCCTGCCCAGGCCTAACGCCTCTGGCCTAGGCGTCCGGCCCGGGCAGCGGGGACCCACAGCTGCAGCGGCCCCACGATCGTGGGCTCCACTTTAGGCCCAGGCAAGGGACCCCTAGCTCCCGGGACTGCCAGCTTCGACCGTGCCCAGCTCCCATCGCTGGCTCCACCCCTACTTCCTGCTATCACTGGCCAGGGCGGAAAAGGAACCTGATTCTCCGATCATGGCTGGGGGCCCCAGGGCCGCCTTTGCCCTGCCCCCCCAGCTCTTAGCTCCCCCCTGGGTTTCCGATCACTGTCAGTGGCAGGGAGCTTCTTCCTGCTTTCCCTTTCGCCTCCCTGCATTGTGCCTACATATGCAAATTAACCGCCATCTTGTTGGCAGTTAACTGCCAATCTTAGTTGGCAGTTAATTTGCATATAGCCCTGATTAGCCAATGAAAAGAGTAGCTCGTACGCCAATTACCATTTTTCTCTTTTATTAGTGTTGATTCAGCTTATATACTCTTGGAATTGGTTTATAAACTAGGAATTGACTCATGCAATCATGGAGGCTAGCAAGTTCAAAATCTGCAGGGTGGGATATCAGGCTGCAGACAGGGAAGAGCCTAGTTGCAGTCCAAGTCCAGCTCTGCTGGTGAATTCTTTCTGCTCTGAAGAGGTGAGTCTATTGTTCTAGTCCAGCGGTTCTCAACCTGTGGGTCACGACCCCTTTGGGAATTGAACGACCTTTTCACAGGGGTCGCCTAAGACCATCGGAAAACACATATATAATTATATATTGGTTTTGTGATTAATCACTATGCTTTAATTATGTTCAATTTGTAACAATGAAAATACATCCTGCATATCAGATATTTACATTACGATTCATAACAGTAGCAAATTTCAGTTATGAAGTAGCAGCGAAAATAATTTTATAGTTGGGGGTCACCACAACAGGAGGAACTGTATTAAAGGGTCGTGGCATTAGGAAGGTTGAGAACCACTGTTCTAGTCAGTCCTTCAACTGATTGAATTAGGACCACCCACATTATGGAGGGCAAGGTGCTTTACTCAAAGTCCACCAATTTAAATGTTAATATCATCCAAAATCACCCTCAGACACATCCAGAATGTGTGCTAATATCTGGGCACTGTGGCTGAGCCAAAGTGACATAAAAAAAAATAACTGTCACAGTGAATAAAGTTTGCTTTTATGGCCAACTTATCTGTTTAAAAATTTAAAAAAAATTATTTTAGAGAGAGAGAGAAATTGATTTATTGTTTCACTTATTTATTCATTCATTGGTTGATTCTGGTATGTGCTCTGACGGGATTAAACCCGACAACTTTGGAGTATTGGGATGATTCTCTAATCAACTGACCTACCTGGCCAGAGCCCCTGGTTAACTCATCTGATTCCTTCTTCCACATCTTACCCCCTCTCTCTGCATTGCCATACTCAGTTCCACAGGCTCTTATATTGTCACGTTTTTGCCCAGTGTCATCAATCGAGGTAATCTGCCCAGGTCTGCCTTCCTTCTGATTTCAGAATTATCGTCCCTTCAAAATTTACATTTCCTCAGTGACCTTTTCACACCTGGTATGGAAATGAAAAGTAATCCTATAAATAGTTTCACTCTAAAGTGTTAATAGATCATAATGACTTAATATAGATCTCCTAGGGAAGAGGGAGGTGTTCTGCATTAACTATACACTGAGTGGCCAGATTATTATGACCACCTGACGTTTGTGGGCAAATTTGCTATAATTTCGCGCTGAAGTTGCTAGAGGGCTACACCATTATAAATAGGGAAGCAGGTTGTCTACCACTATAGTAGAAGTGATTTTTTCCCCCGAAGATATGGGTAAACAACGGGATTTAAAAGCCTTTGAATGTGGAATATATATATATACACACACACACACACACACATATATATATATATATACACACACACACACATATATACACATACACACACACACACACACACACACACACACACACACACACACTGAGTGGCCAGATTATTATGACCACCTGACGTTTGTAGGCAAATTAGCCGTACACTGCATCGTATGGGATATGGAAGCCGAAGGCCTGTTCGAACACCTTTGCTGTCTGTAGTTACCAAGATAAAACGTCTCCAATTCGCATAGGAACACGAGGATTGGACAGTCAAGCATTGGAAAAAAAGTCATGTGGTCCGATGAATCACGTTTCCAGTTGCATTGCAGATGGCAGAGTGAGAATTTGGCAGAAACAGCATGAAAGCATGCACCCCACATGCATGAGTACAACCCTTCAAGCTGGTGAGGGCAGTGTTATGGTTTGGGGCATGTTTTCCTGGCATGATTTGGGCCCTTTAATTCGTGTGGAACAACGTCTGAATAGCACAACATACCTAAGTATCGTTGCTGATCAAGTTCATCCTATCATGTTGATGGCATATCCCAACGGAGATGGCTTCTTCCAACAAGACGGTGCACCATGCCACAGTGCTCATATTGTGCAGGAGTGGTTTCAAGAACATAAGGGAGATTTTACCTTGCTTAGGTGGCCCCCACAATCTCAATCCAATTGAGCATTTGTGGGACGAAGTTAAAAGAGCCATCAGGCAGCTGGTTCCACAACCATCAAATCTCACAGAACTGGACAGTGCTATTCATCAGGCATGGTGTCAGATTCCTCGCATCACCTTTCAACATCTCGTGGGGTCAATGCCATGAAGAATCGCCACAGTATTGAAGGCAAAAGGTGGCCCAACGAAGTACTGATGGGGTGGTCATAATAATATGGCCACTCAGTGTAAATGTACAGGTGAACTTTAGGCATGTGATAGCCAATAAATGGAGGTAATTTGGGACAGGAAACTTTTTGGTCTCCTATAATCACATTTTGTAAATGACTAGTTCTCTATAGTCAAGGCCTATTTAACATCTGGTTCCCTTTCTGATGTGTTCAAGAAAGGGCAAGTGCAAATATATGAAAGTTTGAGATAGTATTCTGTTTCTAAAATTTTTATTGATTTTTAGAGGAAGGGAGAGATAGAAACATCAGTTATTCCATTTATTTATGCATTCATTGGTTGCTTTTTCCCCCTAAAATATATTTTTATTGATTTCAGAGGAAGGGAGAGGGAGAGAGAGAAACATCAATGATGAGAATCATTGACCAGCTGCCTCCTGCATGCTCCCCACCGGGGATGGAGCCCACAACCAAGGCCTGTGCCCTGACTGGGCATCCAACCATTACCCTCTGGTTCATAGGTCGATGGTCAACCACTGAGCCATGCAGGCCTTTTTAATTTTAACAATTTTATTGCTATTTATATTGGGAGTCAGCCAAGGGATAACAAAAATCACAAATGTGAAAGTTTGATAATCTTATAAAGCTATTTCAATTATGGTTCTTCATTTCTTTAGAAATGACAACTAGAAGCCCTGAGGCATAGCAAGGAGGAGGCTGAGAACCATTAGATTTCACAGGACTAACCTGGGAAATCAAGTAGCATAAAGAGACAATAAATGACACACCATCATCACTTTTTATTTTTTCAATTCTGTTCAAAAGTTTTGATCAGAGAAAAAATCCTTTCCATTTCCTCAGATGTTTGAATAAGACCCAGATGTTTCCATTCATTCCTAGGTAATTTAATTTTTTCTTCTGCAGCTCTGATTTCTAAAGGTGCAGCTCAGGCAAAGCTCTATAGATGGGGTTCAGACAAACAAAATGCTTCTATATCAGTGTCTGGACTGGCACATGGTTACAAAGGGCTCTTTGTTTCAGTGGGTTGGTGAGTTTGTTCAAGGTTGGGTTGGTGTGGAGGACAGGCTGTTCCATGACGTGACCGCTGCCTCTCCTGTGAGCTAGAGCTAGACCAGAACAGAGGTTGCTTTCTGTAAACCCACCTTATAGACTCTCTGAACTGATGTTCATTCTGACATAAATTAATGCCTCTCTTGCTCCCTGTGATATGCCGGTTCCTGGAACAGGTTGTTGTCCTGACTTGGTCAAGCATATAATTTCTAGCATTCAGGTACTAGTGCCTGTGATTATTGTCCACTTTTACCCTATGTAATTCTTTGGTATCTGGCAGTAAATGGCATGGGGACCCATTTTGTTTTGCAGCTACCCAAGACATGCCTTGTAAGTTCCTCTTTATAAATTTTATTAATTACCTGACTAGAGTGGCCAGCCTCTTTCTTTGGTCTTTCTCTGCCTTCCACTTATGGAGGTAAATTTTCATTCTTGGGGCTGTCTCTGGGTCTGCGTGTATTAAACAGCTGGGGAAATAATTGGCCTTAAAAGTTTCTTCCTCTCAACTGATGCATAAGCACTTTCCAAAATAGCTGTAAAATGGAGATGGACAAGACAAATTGATAGTCATGATGGAGAAACAAGCAGAAGAGGAAAGCAGGGGGGTTCAACAATTATAGTTTGAGCATGAGAACTTTGGTGGTCCTGCTGGCTTTTCTTTGTGGCATTGACAGGATTTCTGGCAGTTTACAAAGGTGTTCAAACATTGTAATCATGCCCTGGCCAGCGTGGCTCAGTTGGTTGGAGTGTCTTCCCGTGTACTGAAGGGTCTCGGGTTCAATTCCTGGTCAGGGCATATACCCAGGTTGATCCCCATTTGGTGCATACAGAAGGCAGCCAATTGATGGTTCTGTCACATTGATGTTTCTTCCTAAAATCAGTAAACACACACACACACACACACACATACACACACACACAGAAACATTGTAATCATACCTTGACATCTTGGAAGTATTACTGAAGGCTTGCCAGAAACTCTTAGATGAGGGTCTGAGGCTAACATGTACTTTGCCTCATAAACATAGCATGTTTATGTCCCAAATGTGTTGTCTCTTTTCAAATAGCTCACTGTTGTTTTATAAACTTTGCTCTGGGTGATATAGGAACCTGTTTAAGGGCCTGAAATATTAAAGGATTTTCATGTTAGAAATACTCTGATTAGTTCAATGTTACATTTTCTGGCCCTTTGCTCACTTGATCATAAAACCAGCCATAGAAAGTAAACTCTACTAAGAACATTAGACTTTTTTTCACTCATTCAAAAGCATTTTTGATCCCTTACTTTGTGGTAAGTTCTATACTAGGTGTTGAGTATGCAAACACTTGTTCTAGCTTCAAGAAACAGCCTAGTAGAGGAATATGCAAAAAGCAAAAGTAAAAAATTAAAGTATATTGCTTTAAAAGGGGCAACTCAAAGAAGGAGAGGTTAATGCATATCCTTATGTCTCTCTGGGGGAGACAAAAAAGGTTTTCCCTAAGAGGTAGCATTTAAGTAGGGAAGGTGTGTGGATTCCATGAAGAGTAACCAAAGTGTGCGAAAGTCTTGAGAATACTGGCCCAATTGAGAGATCACCTACCTGTTCAGCGTTATGGGAGTGTAAAGAGCTGGAAGGTGTGGTAGGAAAGGAGCAGCAGTGTGAAGTAAGATGAGACATCTGGGGTCAGAAGTCCATGCCATGTTCTATGTGCCGTATAAGTTTTTATTTGATTCTACTCGAGTCATTAATAGAGTTATGATAACCATCTACATTTTACTAAAGATACTATTTAAATCTTACTAAGCAACTGCTCAGGTAATAAATTCTCAGAAACATCATCTCTCTTTGATTAAGTTTCTCTTGGCAGGAATGGTGCATTAATTAATAGAATTAGTTAATCGTTGATGAGTCAAATGTAAGGCTGTCAAATCTGGGCAATTCCTACAGTCCTGTCAGGTGGGCCAGCAGAAGTCTCCCCTGCCCCTCTGCAAAAAACAAACAAACAAACAAAACCCCAAAAAACGGGGTTAGGGAGTCAATGAATGGGGGCGGAGGGCTTTTGGAGGCCAAGCATATAACATAGAGCCTAAGTCGGGAAATGAATTGCCTGCCACCTGGAAGACTAACAGAACCTGCACAGCGCTTTGCAACCAGGAATTTTGGTATCTCCTTCCTCTCAATTCTTTGCAATTTTTTTTAGGTCTATATCCTTTTCCCACCCTGATTTATTTGTCCGGCTGGCCTCTGCTTTCTTCCTCCTCTTTCTCCGCTTCCTGGCGGGCTGGAACTTGGAGACTAGGATTGAACTAGGGCGCGCCCCCAACGTTATTTGCTTTGCTAACAAACCCATCCTCCTTCCTAATCTTCCTCTCATTCCAGCCAGCCAACAAGTTTCCTCCTCCCCCGCGGCGCCGTTCCTCCCGCTACTCGCCCCGGGGCCGGGCGGCTCCAGGAACCTAAAGCGGATGCGCCGGGAGCCGCTGCCACGTCCTCGCTGCCAGCAGGCCAGCGCCTGCGTGGGCTCGTGGGCGGGGCGGCTCGGGGAGGCGGGACCTGTGCGTGAGTGGCGCGGACGCGGCCCAATGGGACCTGCGGGAGGTGGAGGCGGCGGCGGCGCGGTGCGTGCCGAGGGGCGGGGCCAGGAGGCAGTTGCTGGCGAGTCCCGGAGGCCAAGAAGGGAGTCGTTACCTCGGCTGTCGCATCCTCGAGGGAGTCGTGCGGGTACCTCCTTACCCCCAAACCCGCTGATAGCCCCACAGCTCCCGTGTGCTCCCGATTTCGCCAGTCGCTCACCACTCGCCTAGCGGACCGAGCGAGCCGCCGGCATCATGTGCGGTAAGGGGCCGCGGGCGGGGGGCGTGTTGCGGGACGGCGCTCGGGAGCGGGTGCGGTGCGGACACTGCCGAGGCCCGAGGCGCCGGCGGGAGCGGCGGTGTGGAGGGTGCGGAGTCAGGATGATGGGCTGGGGGCGTCTCGCGGCAGCCGCGGGGGCTGGGCGCGGGGGGGGGGGCCGGCCTCTGCGAGCCGGGGCGGGGGGGGGGGCGGGTGGTGGACTGAGGAGGGCACCTGAGAGGGGGGCGGGCCCTGGAGCGGGTCTGGAGGCGTGAAGGGGGCGGGGGCGGCGAGGCGCGGAGCAGGGAACGGGAGGGGGAGAGATGTGTGTGCTGAACCGGGAAAGAAGAGGGGGCCGAGGGAACTGAGGTGTGGACGGGGCGGACTCACCGGAGCCCACCAGGTGCGGGAGGCCACCTGTGGAACCTAGGGCGAGGTTCTCTTGGACTGACCTTGTATTCTCCTAGAATTTACCTTTTAAAAAATACTTATGTTTAGTGCTGTCTTTCCGCCAGGCCCTGTAGAGAACAGAACTTTAACTAGAACTATGACAGTGGCATTACACATGGTCTTATTTCCTGCCATCCCCGTCTCAACAGAAACCATTGCTAATCAGTAACTTGGTGAGTGGGGTGAGACCTGATCATCCGGTGGAAAGAGGCCCGGTAGTGACCGTGGCGATAGATCACACACCATTTATCACTTGCATGTGCACCCGTTTAAAATATCTATGAAAAATAGTGGTCTACCTTTAGTGAATGTTTTACCTGAAAAGTTAAAAAAGTTAGGCCTGCCATAGCTGGCAAATTTGGCTCAGTGGATAGATGGTTCCGGGTTCTGTTCTGATCCAGGGCACAATCCTCGGTTGCAGGCTCCATCCCTGGGCCTGGCCCGTAAGGGAGTCAACCAATCGATGTGTTTCTTTCACATCGATGTTTCTCTCTCTCTCTCTCTCTCTCTCTCTCTCTCTCTCTCTCTCTCTCTCTCTCTCTCTCCCCCTCTCCCTCTCTCCCTCTCTCCCTCTCCCTCTCTCCCACTCTGTAAAAAGCAATGGAAAAATATCCTTGGGTGAGGATTAACATAAGAATAAAAAAGTTAGGCCATTTTATTCCATGTTTTGAGACTTAGTTTTTTTTAAAATTGTACCTAAAAGTGTTAGCTAAAAGGAATGGTCTGAATCTGAAATGACTGATCTGCACTAAAATTGGTATTAACTTGGCCATTCATTGTCAGTATAAAGAATTGTCTCATTCATTACCTTTCTCATTGAAATTTACAACTAACCTTACTCCTGACAGGGAAAAAAACATAACACTTTTGAAAGGGAGGAATGCTTGTGATGGAATTGAAACTATCTGGGAAACTTATTCTTTGTAGCCTTTTGCAAGAACTGAGCAGGAGGTGACAAGTTCTCATTAATTTTATTTTTCCTGTATTAAACTTTATGCAAATTTCAGCTTCTGAAAAAGAGGAGCATGTTTAAATTTAGAGTAGGTTAAAAAAACAAACAAAAAAGAAAACCTTTAAATAGCTTTCTGAAATTATTAGTCGAGCTGACTTTAGCATTAGATATACTTTTGCTCTGATAGTAGAGTGGTTTGCAAGAACACATAATTTAATTTGGAGCTGTGAGTAGTAAACTGGTTAATCCCCAATGTGCTTCATTTGCTAATTAACTGTCCCTGAATGATGAGGTGTGCACTGAGTTAAGTACCTGGCTATCTGGTTGTAGATAATTTCTTCATCTTGTTCCAGGAAAAAAAGGAAGCCAAAGTATCTATACTAATATCTATACTAATAAAAGGGTAATATGCTAATTAGACCGATGTCTTCCAGACAAAGCCACCGTGGCCAAGGCAGAGGCAGTTAGGGGCGATCAGGCTGGCAGGGGAGAGCAGTTAGGGGCGATCAGGCCGGCAGGCAGGCAGAGTGGTTAGGGGCAATCAGGCCGGCAGGCAGGCAGAGTGGTTAGGGGCAATCAGGCAGGCGAGTGGTTAGGTGCCAGCGGTCCCGGATTGCGAGAAGGATGTCCGACTGCCAGAAGGATGTCCGACTGCCGGTTTAGGCCCTGTGGGAAAGGGCCTGAACCGGCAGTCAGACATGCCCTGAGGGGTACCGGATTCGAGAGGGTGCAGGCCAGGCTGAGGGACACCCCCATCTGGTGGATGAATTTCATGCACCAGGCCTCTAGTGTACTATAAAAGAAAAAACCTGATCTGGTTCAGAAAAGGTGCAAATTAGAGTGAGACTTTTAGGGTGGAGACTAGATGTCGCATATCACTTAGCCAACATCCCCATTCCAATGTTTTATTGCTGAGGAAACAGGTTATAAAGAATAAACAACTGGTATTTGAGCTATTTTTGAGGTCCTGCTTTTAATCCTATCCAGACCACAATTTTGCATGATCTGGAATAAGGTCTAGAATTTATTCCCTTTAATTATGAAGGTTAACTGTTAGGACAAAAGTTTGTCTTTATTTTCCTCCCACATCTTAGTCATTGCAGTAAAATTTTTAGACAGAAAAATTGAGTGGGGAATGAGATCAGGTGGGAAAATTCAGATTTACCTTCTGATTTCCTGCTGCCTATTCAGATTTTTCTAAAAGATTATTTTATTTCAACATTGCATAATATTGAAGCAGAGGAACGAAGGCTATAAGTCTGTGGTATGCTTAAGGAAAAAAAAAAGATTCCATGGTCAGGTAAATTTGGAGAGCAACAGATTAAACTATGTTGAACTGTCTTTTTTTTTTTTTAATTGGAGGACTTCTTGGAAACTTTAATGTGCTAAGAGTTATGAATTTCCCAGAGAAGCATAGCATGTTTATGTTCCAAATTTATTTTATCTCCCTCTTATTCTTGGTTCTTTGGAATACACTTTGTTCTTTTTTAGTGTTTGTTTTGTTTTTTTAACCTTTGGCTTTGGTGAGAGATTGTCAACTTGCTATGTGGGGAGCCTGAACTCAGGCCCTGTTCCCAGAACTCAGTCCCTGTTCGGGCACCACTTGTGCTGTGCCGCCACTGCCAAGGGTGAACCCCAGTGGGGGTGATGAAAGGATTAAGAAAAGACAGACATGAGAACAAAAGCTGGGTCTCAGTGGGACGCTGCTTCTGAGAGACAGCGAGGACACTCACAAGCCCTGTCTTTATTTTCTAGCAGGTGCCACGAGGCAAAGTAAGGGCGTGATCAAGTTGTTTACAACATTCTCGTGGGTTTCAGTCCCACTCAACTACATGCACCTGAACTCTCTCACTCAGGCACGTGGGGCCATGTGTTCGGACCACAGGCTCAAGCTTACAGCTATAGCTGTTGGCTATAATTGTGCTGGGAGGGCTCTGCCATCCAAGCTGGGACTTGCATGTGGCAATGAGAGGACTGTGCCTTCTCAGTAGTCCAAGGCTTGAACCTGTCCAAACACTGTGGCCACACCCCACATTGCTGAAGCTACCTGCATCTTTTAACAGTTTTTGCTGTTTTTTTAAAAAATAAATGATGGTGTATATAAATAGACTTTTTCTAAGTGAGGTTATATTTAAAAGCAGTAAGGGAGCTGCAATGTAAAAGTATCATGAAATGAATCCTTAAAAAGTTTTTTGTAAGTATACTGTCTGATGACTTTGGGGGGTAATTGAAGAATGTTGAGACTGCTGCTAGGGTGAGTCATAAAACCAATAATATTAACATATCCTTAGAAATCATACTGGATATAAAGTAGTTGTTAAAGAAAATTAATTAATTGCTTACTAAGCATTTCCTCAATTGTGTTTCCTGGAAAGGGAGAAGTTAATAAGTTGACTGCTGGTAAGGAGCAGTAAAAGGTAGGAAAGAGTTTTATAACACACAAGTTTGGGACATTCTGCTTTTGGAGATTTGCACTTAGTGAGATTAAAGGCTCTAAGAAGATCTACAAATAAGCCTGTTAACCTGGAACCAGTATTTCTTAAACCTTTAATTATGCAACCTTTCTTTCACTTCATCCCTATTTAGCATCTGCAAAATAGTGTTCTTTTTTTGTGGTCTTGGAATTTTTTACTACATTTCAGGTACCTCAAAAGTGTTAGAAGATATTTGAAATGATGGCTTTATATTTGGCACTCTGCCATTTGGAGAGAAAACTAAAACAAGGAAATTGCCTTTAAGGAATTGCTGTCTGATTTGAGGAAACAATGAATACACATGCAACAGGTGTAGGTGATAATACACAGTCCCTGTTCATTGCCATGTTACAAACCCTAAGTGGAATGAATAGAAATTGAGAAACTGGTTAGGCCAGGAATCTTATAGATGATTGGGCAGGACTTTTACATTGAGTAATTGTGCCAGCTGGTAGAGAACTAGTACACTGTAAAAGATATTGATGGCATATGTTACCCAATAATCAATGGAGTCAGAAATAAATTGAGAACTACTGCCAGAGGGTTTGAAAGAAGAAATAGAAGTGCCAGGAAAAGAGGCCAAAGACCTGTGGTTAAAGGCAAAAGAGTTCCAAAGTAGTATGTATTGCATTGGATAGAATCTGCAAATGTAGGTCATCCATGTTTAATACTGTAGAGAGAAGTTAATTGCATTGGGCTATAATAAAATCCTTAGAGATGTTGCATATATGAAGGCAGAAAGACCTGAATTTGTGTTGAGGAGGAGGGCAAGTATACTAACAAAGGAGGGAGTGTTGTGGAACTGAGATTTCTGATAGAGTTGAAAAGTTGAGTTCTAGAGCTGTGGTCCTTGATTTATGAGCTGTGAACTTGTTATGGAGCATTCATTGGTCAATTCATGTTCTAAGCATTATCTATAATTTGAATAAAAGTTAGATAATAAAAATTCAACCCACTATTGTATAGGATCCTCAAAATATTTTGATGTTAACAAAAAGTTCTGTATTAAGCCCAGCCAGTGTGGCTCAGTGATTGAGCACTGACCTATGAACCAGGAAGTCACGGTTTGATTCCCAGTCTGGGCACATACGTGGCTTGAGGGCTCAATCCCCAGTGCGAGGTGGGCAGGAGGCAGCAGATCAATGCTTCTCTCTCATCATTGATGTTTCAATCTCTCTTCCTCTCTGAAATAAGTAAAATATATATTTTTAAAAAGTTCTGTATTTACAAAGTTGAAGAATTACTTATGTTAGGACACATAGACCCAGGGAAAAACCACAGGACTTAAAATCTACCTTCGTAAGTGGAGGGCAGGGAAAGACTGAAGAAAGATACGGGCCACTCCAATCTGTTAATTAATAGAGTTTATTAAGGGAAACTTATATATGCGACATGTCTTGGATCCCTGTGCCACTTGGCAGGCACCAGAGAATTATATAGGGTAGAAATGGTGTGGAGATAGAAACAGGTACTAGTATATGAATGTTAGCAGGTATGGAAATTACATTGACGAGGACAACAATCTGTTCCAGGACCAATACATAACAGGAGGCAAGGGAGGGGTGCTGATTGATGTCAGAGTGAACATTAATTATGATCAGATGGTCTGTAAGGGGGGATTGCAGAAAGCCGTCTGGGTCCAGCTTATAGGACAGGCAGCAGTCACCTCACAGAACAATCTCTCCTCCATACTTATCAACAGTTATGAGTAGGAGAGGCTGGTTCAGATATGTAGAATGTTTTCTGTTTTGAGCTTATAAGGAAGGATAAGGGTACATCATGTATTATGCTGTTAAGATGAAGATGAAGACTTCGGTTCTATAAAGTGAGAATCTGCCAAAAATGAGAAAGAATCTGGGAAGGGAGAAATGGTAATTTGAGAATAGTCGATTCTAGACTTTAGAAAAATATCTGGGGGAAAGTTAGACAAACTATGAATTAACAAGATTGGTCAGCTGTTGGAAGGGCTGTTTTGCAAGTGAACCTGAAATGGGTGGATGGACCTCACTGTAAGGGTGTCAGGGATGCAGGAGTAAAAGCTGGCTTGGGAGGATAATGGAAAACTGGTTTGATATGATTGATCAGAGAGAAGTGGGAGAGATTAAATGTTGGAAGATTTGTGAGCGGGAAGTGCATGATTTTCCCCAGGAAAGATGATGACATAAGTCGACTGTGAGGGATAGTATAACTAGAGGTGTCAGGGTTTAAATAGTGCTTAGAGTTCCAGATTGTTAAATGTGCAGGGAGAGGTGTTATAGAGCTCCTTCCAGTGGCAGTATATATTTCCAACAAACTAGGGGACACTCAAACCAACATTTGTAAATACGAAAAATATTTTTAAACAATTAGAAAACACGTAAATAATTGAAATCCTTCATTGTGTCACTCTATACAATTTTTACTTTATTTTTAGGAATGTAGAAAATTTTATCTCATAGTATTTCATCTTCTAAAGGGGTCTTACCTGTTGAATGTGTCTCTACAATTATAGTAGTATTGACTGTTTTATGACAAATATTTAGTTGATGAGTATAACTTTAATTGCAGTATTGTTCATAATTTCAAAGAGGTAGGAACATCTCAGTAGGGAAATGCTTAGGTAAAATATGACTATTATATACTGGTATGCAGCCATTAAATAGAATTGGGTAGATGTCAACATTTTAATTAAACAAGTACAGAACAATATATACAGTGTCATCCAATTTATGTGTTTTTAAAAAGCCCTTTAAAGCCATATATATCTAGGTTCATTTCTAGCTGAAAGATTGGGACAATATGCATTGAATTAATGTTGGTTATCTCCCCTTTAGAAAGAGATTTTCACAATTCATTCTGTAGCCTTTGTGTAATTCGAATCTTTAATAATGGCGGTGAATTAATTTGTAAACTTGCATTATAAGAAAAAAAAATTTTTAATGAAATTAATTGACCCTGGCTGGTGTGTCTTAGTGGTTGGAGCATTGGCCCATGCACCAAGGATCGTGGGTTCGATTTCCAGTCAAGGGTGGATACTAGGGTTGCAGGTCCGACCCACAGCCCAGATTGGGGCGCGTTCGGGAGGCAACCAATCCATGTGTCTCTCTCACATTGATTTGCAAGTGAACCTGAAATGTTACCCTCTCTCTTTTTTTCTTTTTCATCCTCACCCTCTCTTTCACTCTTTCTGAAAAAAAAAAAAAAAAAAAAAAAATCGGAAAAAATATCCCTGCTTGAGGATTAACAAAAAGTAAAACAAATAGATGAAATTTAATTGTTATTGTAGATGGAGTTTGATTCAGAAAGTATAAAATTTAGAGAACTAATCTGAACACAAAACTGATGAGTTCTGTTTAGGGTCTCAACATACTGAAGTTGCTAAGTGAAAAAATATGTAGAAGTAAAATTTCTTAAGGACATAAATTCAAGCAGGCATAGGCACTTTAATGATTTGATTAGTTAGCTAAGTTGTATTCAGTTTTCATTTTAATAAGGCTTAAAAATCTTTACTTATGACTAAATTGCTTTTAATCAGGTGTGTCAAGTCCATGATCCAGGTTGTTAAGCAAGGTGCTCCTAAGTGCTTTGAATTTAAGTTGCCATTTTCTGAGAATGACACCTGGAGCATCTATTGCAGTGGTTCTCAACCTTGGCTGCACATTAATCACCTGGGAATCTTTTGAAAATCCTGATTTCTGGGCCTCATCATACGGAAATTCTGTTTCTTTGTTACCAGAATTTCCAGAGGGTGAGGCCCAGAAATCAGGATTTAAAAAAGATTCCCAGGTGATTCTAATGTGCAGCCAAGGTTGAGAACCATTGATCTATTGGTTTGGGCGTAGGGAATGGCCTGTGCTCCCTACAACTACTTTGTGTGGTTTGGGAGCAATTACTGAAGAGCAGTGGAGAGTATTTTTAGGATTTTGTAGTTACCCTAAGCAGAACTGTTTATTGGGAGGTTTGATAAGACAAGTTAAAGACCTGGAAATGGGAGCAATCTAGTGATTTCTACCCTAATAAGCACTATTTTGAATTAAGAATACCTCCCTTGTAAACATGCCCTTGCATGCCTGATAGGCGGGTTATATGCCATTCTATTTTCCCAGCAACCCCAAGATTACAGATAACCCACTAATCCCAAGGGGTGGACTGTCTTTAGACCACTGTTTCTGTCAAGGAGCTGGTGTATAAAATTGGCAGATTTAATCTCTTTATCTTTCATTTTCCTAACCAGGGGTTACTTAGGTTAATTCCCTTTCTTCCTTCTCCCATCTCTATTACTTTGATCTTAGAAAATTTCTCTGTGTGTCATCCTTTTCTTCCAGTCCTTGTCCAGTGATTTGAGGAAAAGATTTATATTCTGTGTGTTGTCCTTCAGTGATCGAATAAAAATTCTTATTTGGGACTGATAGTTTTCTTCATTTAATCTTTATCATAAGTCAGTGACCCATAGGGGGAATAAGTGTAGAACACATGAAAGGTTGATTTACAGTTGATAATTGGTTTAGTTTGTTCATATTATAGCTACTTTATGAAGGAACAGCAGTAACAGTAAAAACCCCAGATCTCATGCAAGGTTGTGGCTGCGAAAATAAGATGCTTGTATAACATACGATAACTTTAAAAAATCTTTTCAATTGTAAGGTTGTTTTTTTTAAATAATGAAATATAGAATTTTTATAAGTTCTTGGCCTTATACTTCCATTTTTGGGGAAAGTTTAAACAGGTGTTTCAGGTTATTTTGGATTTAGTTTTAAAATGTGGATTTCCTGCCTGGCCAATGTGGGTTAGTGGTTGAGTGTCATCCAGTGCACCAGTTCGAGTCTAGACAGGACACATGCCCAGATTACAGAGCTCCATCCCCAGCAGAGGACTTGCCAGAGGCAGCTGTTTTATATTTCTATCTTTTTCTCCCTCTCCCTTCCTCTCTCTCTAAAAAATAATAATAAATCAATAAAAACATTTAAAAAGAAAAAATATGTGGATTTCCTTTTTTTTTTAAGGGCATGATAGTTTGTTTGAAAAAATTATACTGATCATGATGCTCAGCAAACCATTATTATGGCTTCTTTGTTGGATATTAACAATTCACTATTTTTGGATGCTGAAATGCTTCAATAGGACCAAGCTATTTATAGAAATAATGAGATCTTTTCAAATGGAAATAAAGACTAGTTGTTTTGGAATTCTACTTCACTGAGTTAATTTTATTTCCTTATGATTCAGTGACACTATAGTGTAATATAAGAAAAAGGAAATTCTTTCATAAGTAAGCAACTTGAGCTTATAATTTCCTCATATTTTGGTCTTCAATGTTCTCTCTACCTTGACCAAAGCACAATCATGGGAGGCCTCAGATAATTTCCATACTGCTATTCCTAAAGTGTGGATATTTTTTGCCTGTGTTGTTTACTACTTCTTTGTTTGCCTTGCTCAGTTCATATGTACTAGTTCTTTTATTTCTAGTTTTGCTTTTCCAAATTATTGCTTTTTTTTCCCCCTCTATGAATTCTTAAGAGCTGTTAACATTGCAGTTATTTGTTGTTAGCCAGTAACTGGTGAATAAGTGATTCAAGCTATTTTCTTTTAACATGATTATATATATATTTTAATATTCCCTCATATTATTAGAATATTTAGGTAATATTTTTCACATAATTAATAGTTATAAATTACTTATTCCTAAATGTTATTGATAACATGATTATTGAAAGTAAGAAAAATTATTTCATCTGTATAGTTTTATAAGATCCATATGTAGCTTAAAATACTCCAGGAAATGCTTTTCTTTAAACATAATGCTCAGTATTTAGCAAATTTGTTGATTGGTTAGTTTTTTAAAATTAAATTTTACTTAACAAAATGGCAGTAATGGAAGATGTGACCACCCTTATGAGCTGCTTTGGGAAAAACCACACACATTTATTTAAAAAATATTTTTAATGACTTCAGGGAGGAAGGGAGAGGGAGAGAGAGAGAGAAACATCAATGATGAGAGAGAATCAATCATTGATCGGCTTCTTCCTGCATGCTCCCTGCTTGGGGCTGGAGCCTGCAACCTGGGCATGTGACCTGATCAGGAATTGAACTGTGACCTCTTGGTCCATAGGTCAATGCTCAACCACTAAGTCACACTGGCTGGGCAAAAATGAGCATTTATTTTGACATATTTGCTTTAGTCTTTTACAAATGGAAAACCCCCTTTGAAAAAGTTTCATTGCCTTTAGACAATTTGAAGTGAGGATTTACTTCTCTTTTAAAGATGGACTCTAGCTTCACATTTTTGCACATCTTAGGCATAATTATGCAAATGAAGATTATGTAATAATTATGTTAATTTTTAATCTTTAGACAGAATTTTTTATTAAGTATTTGTTTATTTGCAGGTATATTTGCTTACTTAAACTACCATGTCCCTCGCACAAGACGAGAAATCTTGGAGACCCTAATCAAAGGCCTTCAGAGACTGGAATACAGAGGATACGATTCTGCTGGTAATTCCTTTAAAAATAAATATGAGTTTTGCATGATTACTGAATCTAAATGGAAAAATTTTGTTTTAGGTGACTAGATCCTGTAGTAATGTTTGCTTTATTTTGGGCAAATCTAAAATCTGAACAATTTTTGTCTTTTCTCATACTTAAAGGTTTGTTCATGTAATTTCAATACTATTATCATTTATGTTGAGTATTGCTTCTTATAGGTATCTTCTTTTGTTAAGAATGTTACCGTAAAAACATAAATCATCTGGGGCAGTTTAATGGTAGAACAAAGATTTTGAAGGACTTACTCCATAAATTATCTTTTTTCTTTTCTATAAATTTAATTTGATTTTCTCCAGGTATTTCAGACTTTTGGTATGTAAACTTCTTAAGAGTCTTCTACCTGAAATAAATGACAAAGCAAATAAAAATAACTTTTTGTCAACTTTATGTTCTACTTTAGCTTCTTCCCTTAACTGTATTGGGGGTCTCCAAGACTACCCTCAGATTTGATGATTTCCTGGAAGGATTCAGCATATAGCTGTACTCATGGCTATGATTTATTATAACAAAGGAATAGAAAGCAAAATCAGCAAAGAGTAAAGGCACATGGGTGAAGTCTGGAGGAAATCTGGCACAAGTTTCTAAGGGTTCTCTCCCAGTGGAGTCTTACTAGGTGCTCTTAATTCCCCCAGAAAATTGTGATAGTTTGTGTGAAATGTTGTCTACCAGGGAAGCTCATTGGCACCTGAGTGCCCAATGTTTTTATCAGGGGCTGGTCACATAGACACCCTCTGTCTAATATGTACCAAAATTACAGACTCCTAGAAGAGAAACAGTTGTTCAACATAAGCCACATGGTGTACTGACTGTTTAGGTGCAGTGAACTATTTTTCATCAGACTGGTGGGAACCCTTGTGAAATCCAAGGCCCACTTTGTAAGCAGGCATTTCTAAGGATACCAGTGTCAGGCCTACTCTGTTAACTCTTTTTCTGTACATTTAACATTGCCAGCTGTGATGGGCATTTATCTTTCACTAGAGTCCTGGTGCATGAAATATGTGCACAGGTAGGGTCCCTAGGCCTGGCCGGCAATCAGGGCTGATCAGGGCCTTCCCCCAGCTGCTGGCTGCTGGCCGCAACCAGGGCCTTCTTTCATTCTGCACTGCCCCCTGATGCTCAGCGCACATCATAGCGAGCAGTCGAACTCCTGAGGGGACAATTTGCATATTAGCCTTTTATTATATAGGATGACTTTCCTCAATTAATGGCAAGTCAGTTCCTCAACTACTTTGTTCTTAAAATTCTCTCCTTCCTTAGCTTCTCTGACAACACATCTCATTATCTTCCTTACATACTGATTATTTCTTTTCTGTCTGCTTTGGGGCCTCTTTTTCTTAAATATTAATGTTCTTCAAGATACTGTCCTAGGCTCACTTTTCTTCATGGGTGAGCTCTGACTTCACCAGCTTCCCATATGTTGGTGACTTAAAATCCAGATGTTTTCCCCAAATTGCACAGCCTCCTAGATATTTCTTCCTCAATAAACCAAGATATTAGAACTTTTGTATGTTTATAATTGAACTGAGTAACAGTTTTCACCCCACTCTCCAATCAGTACTTTCTGTGTGCCTTTTATCACCAAGTCCTTTGTTTGAGCCTAGGAGGTACCCAGACTTCTCCTGCTTTCTCATGTTATATCTAGTCATTTCTACTCAATATCACCCATATCTATCTTCATTCCCATTGTTTAGTTAAGGCCCTCTTTCTTTAGATTTGCTATAGCTATAACTTCTGAGAATTGATTTCTTCTTTCTGTTTCTCTAGTCTAACTTCTTACACTGTTTCCAAAGAGATTTTTAAAACTTTTTTTGTCATGTGCTTTCTCTACCGCAAATTACTCTGCTTTTCCAATACCTTCAGAGTAACTTGGTCAGACTCCTTAGGATCTTAAGTAGAATCTGAAGAGAGAACGTCCTGACATTCCCTCTTTATCGCTTCTGAGGTGGGTGCCCATCTTCTGTTTTTCTCTACTCTACTCCATTCACAAGCTAGTATAATACTTTTTTATAATCTGAAACCAGACTGAATATAATTATTTTTGTCTTTGTCTTCTCAATACACTATTAGAAATTTGTGGAAAGGAACTGGGTTATTTGCATTTTTGTCTGTAGCAGCTGTTCTGGTTCTTGACATGTAATGGATGTTTAGTATATGTTGAATTGGTAATAAGTTAATGAATTAATTAGATTAAAAATATTTTAATTAAAAATTTTGCCTCACACTGATAATCTAAATAATAGCCAGTTTTTAAATCTTGCTATTCTGCCTTTTGATGATTTAGGTGTGGGAGTTGATGGAGGCAATGATAAAGATTGGGAAGCAAATGCCGGCAAAATCCAGCTCATTAAGAAGAAAGGGAAAGTAAAAGCACTGGATGAAGAAGTTCACAGTAATGTACTTAGTTTAGTTTTTGTCCCCCTCCCTCTTCTCTTCCTTCTGCCTTATCAAATTACCATTCTTCCCATATTTTAGGGCCCATTTAGTGATTATTAATATTGAAGGGAGGGGAGAAAAGTAGTTTTGTTACTGTCTGTGATAGTTTTAAAATATACCTGAGCTTCAAAAATGATCATATTAATTAGGGAAGGAAATTAGTTAGGTCCACTGCATTTAGAGCAAGATCAGTATTCTAAAATGAAGTAACCACAATTTGTGAGGAAGGGCCTTTCATAGGACAAACATAAGGAAGGCAAGTTTGTTGATGGAATGGGAGATAGTCCTTTTTAAAATTTTTAAAAAAAATTTATTAAAAAAGTGTATTTCAGAGAGGAAGGGAGAGGGAGAGAGAGGTAGAAACATCAATGATAAGAGAGAATCATCGATCGGCTGCCTCCTGCACTCCCCACACTGGGGATTGAGCCCGCAACCCAGGCATGTGCCCTTACCGGGAATCGAACTATGACCTGGTTCATAGGTTGATGCTCCACCACTGAGCCACGCCAGCTGGGTGGGAAAGAGTCTTTTTAAAATTTTTTTAAATTAAATTTATTGGAGTGATATTGGTAGACATAGAGGTTGTTTCTACATTTTGCTGCAATGAATCTTGTCATGCTCCTTGTCCATAGTATTTTTTTTCAAGTATATAACCAACAGTAGAGGTGCTTGGGCGCAGGGTATAGGCATCTCTCTTATAGACATGGCCAGATTGCTCTTCAAAGTGATTTATTAATTTTGAATAATTAATACCAGTAAGGGAATGGGATAATAAATTGTAATGACAGTGAGTGACCATATGTAGCTTTTGAAAGGAGGGCACTGGGTCTGGTTCTGCATGTGGGGACCTGGAGAATTACGGGGAACCTAATGTTGAGCGAAAAAAGCAACCTGCAGTATAGGATATGTAAGGAGTAGGACCATTTATGTTGACGTTTGTTATTTCTGGATGTAGGTATTTGAGTCTTTATCACTGCCAGCAAATTTGAATATTTGAATTATTAAAAAAGAGAAGGGTGACATCTGAGAAAAGGTATGAAGAGGGCAAAAGGCCTTGGGCATGAAGTTTGTGAGAAGACACAAGATACAAGTAAGGAAATTATTGAGGGTTACAGCTCAGATAAGTGAAGGCACAGGGAGAGAGCTAACCTTTATAGGAGTCAAACGTAAAAGAAAAGCTAAGGTAGACAGTTATGAGGTAAGAGGGAAAAGCTTAATAAAGTGGAAATTGAAGGAATATAGGTAGTATTGAGGCTTAAGGAGAATAGAAAAGATGTCATGAATGGCTGGGGAATTGAATGACCTATCAGCTTAATGAATAAGGAACATGGGTACATGTTTCTTAAATGGCAACAGTTAAGTAAATAGAGTTAGTAAATAGCATGAACTTGATATGGATTTAATTTACAGATTCCTGTTAAAGACTCTTTCTCCAATGTTGCTTGCCAGCGTGTTGGGGGAGATGCTTTAATTATAGTTAGCCTTTTTTAAACTAATCAGATGCTTTTATTACTTGCATTAGCTTGTTAACTAGTGATAAACAGTATCCTTTATCTGGAGGTCACTTATTAGGCCACCTTAATTATTTAGAACACAGGTAAGCCAGGAAAGAATGCATTGATGATTGTATCTGTTTATTGTTGGAGCCATCCAATAAAGATTTGAGTATCTGCCCTATTTATTTAGCTTTTAGTGCTTACAGTTCAAAGATAGTAAGATAAGCTGCTGCTTTTGTAGAACTCAAATTCTGATGGAAGCCAGATTGACAACGTCATAAATGTAATAAATAGTGCAGCAGAGTTTACCATTGTGTGTTTTTTTAAAATATGTTTTTATTGATTTTAGAGAGTGAGGAAGTGAGAGGGATAGAGAGATAGAAACATCGCCGAAACCGGTTTGGCTCAGCGGATAGAGCGTCAGCTTGCGGACTGAAAGGTCCCGGGTTTGATTCCGGTCAAGGGCATGTACCTGGGTTGCGGGCACATCCCCAGTGGGAGATGTGCAGGAGGAAGCTGATCGATGTTTCTCTCTCATCGATGTTTCTAACTCCCTATCTCTCTCCCTTCCTCTCTGTAAAAAATCAATAAAATATATTTAAAAAAAAAAAAAAAGAAAAGAAACATCGATTGGCTGCTTCCTGCATGCCCCTTACTGGGAATTGAGCCCGCAACTTGGGCATGTCATGTGCCTCCAGCGAGAATTGAACTGGTGAACTCTTGGTTCATGGGTTGACCCTCAACCACTGAGCCACATCAGCTGGGCACCATTGTGGTTTTAAATTTAGGCTCTGGGGTAAACCAGATTTGGGTTGAAATCCTGTCTCTACTTACTATTCACTATGAACTTTGGTAGGCAGATTTTGTGATCTCTTTGAGCCTCAGTTTTTTTAATCTGTAAAATGGAGAAAACAGTGCCCCTCCTCCCCTCATAGTATTCTGAGAATTCAATAATAAAATGAATATTTATTGAGTACCTATTATATACCAGCCATCATTCTAGGTCCTGAGGACAAAACAGAACAAGATAGGCAAAACCCTCTGCCATGATGGAGTTTACTGTTTAATGAAACAGGCAGATAAATATATAATGTTAAGTAGTGATTAGTGCTATGAAGAAAAAGTATAGTAGAGGTGACATTTGAGCAGATGCCATGTGATTGTCTGAAAGAGGGAATTCTGGGCAGAGGGAACACCAAGTGCAAAGACCCTGTGAGGGTTTGGCTATCGTAGGATGAAAGTCAGTGAGGCTAGGGCACCGTAAGTGAGAAGAGTGGTGGGAAATGAAGCTAGAGAGGTGGCTGAGGGCTAGGTCATGTAGGATCTTAAGAATGATGGATTTTACTGTGTGTGTCATGCAAAGCCATTAGAAAATTTTGTGTAGGAGAGTGACACAATCTGACTTCGTTTTGAAAGGATCACTTTTGTTAGTGTGCAGAACTAGATTGTACAGATGGAAGACTGGATACAAGGAAACTAGTGAGAATTCTGTCGAAGTAGTTCAGGTGAGAGATGGTGGTGGCGTGGGTCACAGTGATGAGGGGTGGGAGATGAGGATAGAAAGGTAGATAGGGGATAGATATGTAGTACCTTATATGCTATGAAAAGGTATTGGGCTTTATTTTGAGAAAATGGCTCTCTGGTTATATGTTAGAATTTGAGGATCTTTTTGCAAATCTCTGTGACTAGGTTTAGGATGATTCATATGTGCATACCGCTTTTTAAAGCAATGGAAGTCTATTCATGGATTTTAAACCTTATTTCTTGATCAGATTTGTATTTTAGAATGACCTCTCATTAGCCAGTATAAAAACCACAAAAACTATGCTTAGGACTAAGCTAAAGTGCATGGACGTTCAGAGTTCTGAGCAGTTTATTCCTAATTTAGACCTAATTCTGATAAACTTTGTTATCTGATAAGCTTTATCTTAGCTAAATGAATTTTATATTTAGGAAATTAGAAGAAGGGCATTACTATTAAGTAACTAGAACTATCCTTTTTTTCTCTCTCCCCCTCAACCCCCGGAAGAAGCAAGAAGAGAGAGCTCATAGGGAAAAGGAATCAGAATAGCTGCTTTACAAGATCAAGGAGCATCAGTCTGTAACCCCATATTTTCACAGTGTTGCTCTGCTCACAAGAACCTATTCTTTGATTTTGGAAGCTCTCCATAATTGCAGTTTATATTGTGAGATATGTTTGAGGACCAAAGAAATTATAGTCATATGGCTTGTGGCACTGAGAAAATGAATTTACTTTTACATGTCTAATTAAAACAGTACTGATTATTTCCAAAGTGAAGATTAAATATAGATTAAAAAATCACATTCACTCTCTTTGTCCTTAACTCCTGAGTGTGAAAATTTTTAAGCCTCCAGAAAAGTTGAAAAAATACATTAACCACCCATATATTTCATCTATCTTTACCAATTGCTAAAATTGTCACATTTGCTTTATCTTTTTTTTAAAAATTGATTTTAGAGAGAGGAAGGGAAGGAGGGAGAGAGTGATGGAGGAAGAGGGAGAGAGAGAGAGAGAGAGAGAAATTTTGATAGGTTGCTTCTTGCATGTGCCCTTCCAGAATTGATCCCATAACCTGGATATGTGCCCTGACCAGGAATTAAACTCACTACCTTTTTGGTGCATGGGACAGTGCTCCAACCAATTGGGCCACACTGGCCAGGGTGCTTTATCTCTCTGAATACATTTTCTTGGGTTGTTATTGGAACCATTTGTTTTAAATATTTCAGCTGCATCCTACATTAACTCCTCTAAATCTTTTAATTACTATTTTGAGTATGCCTGATCTTCAGTTTTAATAATTGTGTATTCCAGGTAAATAGTGCTGTAATAATTACATTGAAATATAGCGTTATCTCTACAGCATGATTTAATATTGGAATTTTTCATTTTATCTTCAGAACAACAGGATATGGATTTGGATATAGAATTTGATGTACACCTTGGAATAGCTCATACCCGTTGGGCAACACACGGCGAACCCAATCCTGTCAATAGCCATCCCCAGCGCTCTGATAAAAATAATGGTATGGACATAAAAATGCTTTGGAATGATTGTAGAGGCTCGATAATGGGAAAAGAATGGAAGCTCTTATGTTTTCATAATTTTAATTTGGAAAATTTAAAACATATTCATATATAGCGAATATATAGAACCTGAGGCATCCATTACCCAGCCTCCACATTTATCAATATCTGATCAGTTTATGTTTATCCATAGCCCCTACCTAGATTATCTTGGAAGCTAGTAGATATTGTATAGATAGATATATCACAGATAGCTAGATATCATAATATTTATTTTGTAAATATTTAAGAGTGTATCTCTAAAAGGTAAGGATTTAGTAGATTGATATGTCTCTTAAGAGACTTCTCCCTTTCTCTCCTTTTTCCTTACAGTTTACTCTGTTTGTCCTATAGAATTTTCTATAGTTTAGATCATGTTAATTGCATGCATCCTGTGGGTCATTTAATATGTTTCTCTGTCCATTTTATTTATTATAAACTAGGGGCCTGGTGCACGACAGACGTGCACTGGGGGGAAAGGGGGAGTGGTTCCCCTTAGCCCAGCCTGCGAACTCTCGCAGTCCGGGAGCTCTCAGGGGATGTTCGACTGATGGCTGAGGCCCAATCCCTGCCGGACCTAAGCCGTCAGTCGGACATCCTTAGCACTGCCACGGAGGCGGGAGAGGCTCCTGCCACTGCCACTGTGCTCGCCAGCCATGAGCCTGGCTTCTGGTTGAGTGGCACTCCCCCGGTGTTAGCACACTGACCACCAGGGGACAGCTTCTGCGTTCAGTGTCTGCCCCCTGGTGGTCAATGCGTGTCATAGTGACCAGTCATTCTGCCTTTCACTCTATTTGCATATTAGCCTTTTATTATATAGGATTGGTACAGTGTTTACAACTGGAGGTATATAATTGTTAAATGATAACCTTTGAGGTTGAACGTTTTTCTGAAAGAAAGGATTTATTGAGCCATAAGTTAGGCAGAAAAAGGACCAGTTTCTGGGACAATTTAGACCACCATCAGTAGGGCTAGTTGGGAAGACAAATATGCCCACCATCCTGGGATTGATGGAGTTCTTTTATACGATAATTTTGGAGAAGAAAGCTGTAAGTTGTTTTGAAAGAATTTACATTGGCTATAGATAAGGGGTGTGGGAATAGGTGAAGCAGGGCTAGTTCTGGGAGAGGTGTATGGTAAGGAAGAAGTGTTTGTTGCTTTTGGATTGATTGTGGGCAACAGCCCAGAAAGTTTATGCATAAACAGGATGCGGTGGGTGCCATCTGGTAGTTGGCTATTCTCTCTAGATAAGAACTGAAATAGGGGCCTAGAAGTTGATTCAAAGTTTCAACATACCTTAAGGAATGCTAGCAGTCTTTTGTTTGTTTCTGTTCCTGTTTCTGTTAACTGATTAACTCTCCCTACCTCTTCTTCCCACCCTCTGGCCTGCTGTGATTTAATTTAGGACATCTCAGAATTTCTTTTCTTGTCATAATGTTGGATGTTTTTCTTTGTGTTGTTAGCAGTCATTGATGATCATTGCCAAGATTATTTCTTTAGGGGTTTTAAATTGGTGATAGTCTAGTACTGTCATTCCTTCTTTCATTTATTATCTCAAATACTTCCCTATAAGGAGAATCTTCTCCATATCAACTGCTTGGTTACCCTGAGTTACATTGTATATAGGAAAGGCAGGATTAATGTTTTATCTCCCCCCGCCCCCTTCATTTACCATTTTTAAAAAACGAAGTGGTTCATATGTTCTAAAATGAATAATGAGTTCTTTTTAAAATTATAAAATCATGGGTTTAAAATATTTCATATGATTCAAAACACTGAAGTAATTGTCTATATTGATACACAAAAATCTTTGGCCATTGGGAACTTACTCAGGTTGTCTTCTAAGTCCTTTTGACATGACCCCTGTAGACTCAATAGTCTTTGTTATTTTCTGGTAGGCCAAGATGTTCCACGTTCCTCTACTCCTGCCCCATGCTTGGAATCGGCCATTTCTCTAAGGAAGCCCCAGTTCTTTTTAGTGGAAATGATACTTAAAGACTGTAAGCCAGGTCTTAGAAGTGTTCATCACACATAGATCTTTTCAGTGGGCAGAGCTAGGAGATACACATACCTCTGTGGGTGCACTTGCACACGTATAAATTTAAAGATAAAACAATGTAATTTTACACTAACAGTTCTAACTCAGATTCAGGGTTGTAAGGTTTTGACTTTACCTGATTGAGCTATGTATTTTCTTTTATTCATGTAGTTCTTAATTTTTTTTAAAAATATATTTTATTGATTTTTTACAGAGAGGAAGGGAGAGGGATAGAGAGTTAGAAACATCGATGAGAGAGAAACATTGATCAGCTGCCTCCAGCACATCCCCCAGTGGGGAAGTGCCCGCAACCCAGGTACATGCCCTTGACCGGAATCAAACCTGGGACCCTTCAGTCCGCAGGCCGACGCTCTATCCACTGAGCCAAACCGGTTTTGGCATATTCATGTAGTTCTTAACATCAGTAACATACTTATCTGTTACATGATATACATAAAATAATCATAATACCAACACTTCCTTAAGAATATATTTACTGTTGTTTGTTAGTTTTTCTTGTTAATTTTTTGTCCTTAGGGTATATCTCTTTAGGGATATATAATCAAATTTCTGTGTTTTAGAATCACTTGGAATAATCCTTCTATCTGTAGTTGTGCTACCAGCTGGATACAGCATTCTATTAATATATTTTATTTTATTTATTTTGAGTTTTAGGGATTGATTTTTTTAAAAAATCAATTTTATTTCAAATGAAAATATTTGCATTGTTCTGAGGTCACACCTATAAAAAAGTCATGTTAAACTCTGGCTGGTTTGGCTCAGTGAATAGTGATGGCCTGTGGACTGAAGGGTCCCAGGTTCGATTCTGGTCAAGGGCACTTACCAATGCAGCTGCATGTAGAAGGCAACCAATCGATGTGTCTCTCCTACATTGATATTTCTCTCTGTCTCTTCCCCTCCTTTACACTCTCTCTAAAAATCAATGGCAAAATATCCTCAGGTGAGGATTAACAAAAAAATAAATAAATAAATAAAATAGGCATGTTAAAATAAGTCTAGTTTCTGTCTTATTTTTCTTATTCTGTCTTTTCCTGGAAATAACCATTTAAGAGAGTCTATTCTTTTGTTTTTTTAAAAAAGAAAAGAAAGTCCTGGCCAGGTAGCTCAGTTAGAGTGTCCCTCCAATACAGCAAGGTTGTGGGTTTGATTCCCAATCAGGGCACATAGAAGAATCAACCAATGAATGCATAAATAAGTGGAACAACAAAACTGATATTTCTCTCTCTCCCTCCCTCCCGCTCTCCTTCTTCCTCTCCCTCTTCTTTCCTCTCTCTAAAATTAAAAATCTATAATAATAAAAGCATAATATGCTAATTAGACCGGACATCCTTCTGGACGACCTTCTGGATGAAGCCGGGGCTTCTAGGGAAGCCCGGCTCCTGGGTGCCAGAGGGAAGCCAGTGCCGGCAGCTGGGGGAAGGAAGGCCTACTCTTGCACAAATTTTGTGCATCGGGCCTCTAGTTAAATAAGTAAATACATACAAAAGTATGTGTGTGTATATATGTATGTGTGTGTATATACATCCCTTTTGAGATAAGATTGTATAATTTAATTAAGAAGCTGCCGTTTTAGGTTTCTATGCTTCACATAATTATCATTGAACCAGATTAGAATGCTAACAACCTAACCTCTCAAATGTTTAATTCTGACAAGGCCTTTATAAAAAATTCCTAAAAACATATATAGATTATATTTTGAGAATTTGGCTTTAATTAAGTCTTTATGTCAACTGTTAGCTATTTATGATTCTCTGTGTTCTAGCATTAAAAATATTTAGTTTTTTTTGTTAGTGGTAGTATTTTGTGGTATCATTTTTTTCTTTCTTAAAAAATCTAGTGAAAATGCTTAATTTATTATCTGGGTTGTAATGCATTTAGTCTTGACATTTAATGTCAGGTCAAAATATCAGATTGTTAAGTATTTTAAAAGCATTTTTATAATTTGATATAAAACTGAATTTAGTGGTAATTTCTCTCTTCACTTACATGAACTTTAAATAATAAATTCATATTAGTGATCTTTACATTGTCAGTAGTTATAAATAATAATATTGTCAACTCTTGATTATCCATTTTTACATTCTTCAAAGTTATTTTATAAAGCTGAAAATTATCCCACTATCATGTGTATTTGATGTTGGAATTCTGTTTTAACATTTATTTATCACTTAGGAATTGTCTGGACCTCAGATAAATAGATTTAATTATAGAACTGAATAATGTCTGGTTTTTCTTATTTATTTAACTTTAGTTCTTAAGTTCATTTAGTGCAATCAGATAATTGTATTAGTTTGAAAGGTTTCTCTTTAAATTTAGGAATGTTTTATGCATAAGAATGGATGAATAAAGAAGTGAGAATAATAGTTATTTAGTTCAACCTTCTCAATTTGCAAATGAGCACATATACCCAAGGAATTTGCTCCTTTCACATGATGACATTGGGTTAGTAATTTAGCCACAGCTGAAATTGATGACTCTAGACACCAGCTTATTGTATTTCCCCACTGTGCCCACCTCCCTGGCACTCTTTACTTCCACTAAGCCACATACACTGTGCTGCTGATCTACCCAAGGATAATCTGGTAACAAAAAGTAGATACTACTTGATTACACCTTGACGTATAGCATGTGACACATTTTTTGTCTTTTTTGAAAAATCTCTTTAACAGTAATGACTGTTGATAATGTTTACTAGACCTATAATTTTTGGTCATTAATTTCTTTATCTCTTTTAGAATTTATTGTTATTCACAATGGAATCATCACCAACTACAAAGACTTGAAAAAGTTTTTGGTAAGTAAATTGACCTAAAAAGACCACCAGTGTTTGACAATACTTCTAATGAGAGCAGTGAGGTTGTTTGTTGAGATGTGCAATAAATACTATCTAGGTGTGATCAAGTAATACCTAAGACAGTTTCAAGGGTATGGTGGTTTATTGGAGTTTTCTTTGTTGACAGTGGAACACTTTTGTTCCTTATATGAAAAGGAAACAATTATTTGGCTTTGTTATGAATGATCCAGAAACTCAACTAAAATTGGAATTTTGGGGTTATGTCTTTTGCATTAAGAGGAACCTTGTTTGCCATTAAATGAAGGTTCTATGCCCTAAATAGCTATGTACTTACCTAGTAATGATCATGATGATAACTTTTATAATGGCTTCTCAGGTCTGTCCAACTGAACTTTCTCTAGTGATGGAAACCTTCCATATCTGTACTGTCCAATATAGTAGCCACTGTCCATATATGGCTTTTGAGCTAGTATGACTAAGGAACTAAATTTGAAGTTATTTCACTTTAATCAATTTAAATTTGAATAGCCACGTATATCTAATGTCTATAGTATTGCATAGTAAAATATCATTGTTAAATAAAGAATTATCATATTCATTATGGGATTTGTTTTTATATATTTTCTTATATTTTAATTATTTAAAATTTATTTAATTCATATTGGCATATAGATTTATGTGAATATATTTTTATTGATTTTAGAGAAGAAGGGAGAAGGAGAGAGAGATAGAGACATCAATGATGCGGGAGAATCATCGTTTGGCTGCCTCCTGCACGCCCCCTTCTGGGGATCGAGCTTGCAATCCAGGCATGTGCCCTGACTGGGAATCGAACTGTGACCTCCTGGTTCATGGGTTGGCACTCCACCACTGAGCCACACCAGCTGGGTTGTTTATTTTATTTTTATTTTTTAAAACTTTATTGTTGAGTATATTATAGATGTGTCCTCACCCCTCCCCACCTTTCTTCACCTTATTGTCCCCCTCCACTCGGATCCACCCTGCCTCAGGCCTTCACCACTCTATAGTTTGTGTTCATGGGTAATGCATGTATGCATGTAAGTTCTTTAGTTAATCACTTTCCACCCACACCCCCCCTCTTCCCTCTGAGATTTGTTGATGTGTTCCATGTTTCCATGTTTCTGATTCTATTTTATTCATCAATTTATTTTATTCATTAGATTCCTTGTTCATTTATTTTGATTTTTAGATTCAGTTGTTGATAGATATGTATTCATTGCCATTTTATCGTTCATATTTTGTATCCTTTTTTTCCTTCTTAAAGAAGACCCTTTAACATTTCATTAATGCTCATTTGGTGGTGATGAACTCCTTTAGCTTTTTCTTGTCTGTGGAGCTCTTTATCTGACCTTTAATTATAAATGATAGCTTTGCTGGATAATCTTGGTTGTAGGTCCTTGCTTTTCGTCACTTTGAATATTTCTTGCCACTCCCTTCTTGCCTACAAAATTTGTTGAGAAATCACCTGACAGTCATATGGGTGCTCCCTTGTAAGTAACTAACCGCTTTTCTCTTGCTGCTTTTAAGATTCTCTCTTTGTCTTTAACTTTTGACATTTTAATTATGTCTTGGGTATGGGCCTCTTTGGGTTCATCGTGCGCTTCCTGGACTTGTATGTCTTGTTCTATCACCAGGTAAGGGAAGTTTTCTGTCATTATTTTTTCAAATAGATTTTCAATTTCTTGCTTCGTTTCTTCTCCTTCTGGCATCCCCCTGATGTGAATGTTGGTATGCTTGAAGTTGTCCCAGAGGCTCCTTACACTATCTTCATATTTTTAGATTCTTTTTTCTTTTTGCTTTTCTGATTGGGTGGTCTTTGCTCCTTCATTCCAAATTGCTGATTTGATTCTCATCATCCTCTACTGTTGATTCCCTGTAAATTATTCTTCATTTCAATTAGTGTAGCCTTCATTTCTGACTTTTCGTTTTTTATGTTGTTGAGGGTCTCACTAAGTTCCTTGAGGTTCTCACCAAGTTCCTTGAAGTTTTCATTGAGTTTCTTGAGTATCCTTTGAACTCTGTATCTGGTAGTTTGCTTGCTTCCATTTATTTAGTTCTTTTTCTGTTTTTCATTTGTGACATGTTTCTTTGTTCTGCATTTTGGCTGCTTTCCTGTGTTTGTTTCTTTGTATTAGGTAGAGCTTCTATGTCACCTGGAATTGTTAGAGTGGCCTTGTGTATTATGTGTCCTATAGAGCCCTGTGGCTTAGCCTCCCTAATCACCTGAGCTGGGCACTCTAAGTGTGCCCCTGTGTGGGTTGTATGTGCTTTCCTGTTGTAGTTGAGCCTCAATTGCTTTTGGCATCACTGGGAGGGATTGACCCCCAGGCCAATTGGCTGTGCAGACCAGCTTTGACTACAGAGGAAGAGCTGTTGTGTAGGAGACACCCTTATGGAGCAGGACTTGCTTTAGTGGGGCTTTGGTGCTCACCAAGTCTGCCCCTTCAGTATGTCACTGGTGGATGTGATAGGCTGTAATCTGGCATGGTCTGAAGCTGACCACCGGGTACAGTGGCTTTGGGGCCTCCTGGGAGGTGCAAAGTCAGCTACTGCTTGTGCCCTGCCTGGGAACACCCGTCAAGCTATGGAGTGATCTGCAGATGGCTGCTACTTGTGTTGGGCTTGGAGGTGCCCAGGAGAGGCCAAGGTGTGAACCAAGGCAGGCTGCTGCTATTGCTGGTTCTAGGGCCACTTATCGAGAGGTATGGGGCATGCTAGGCCAGCTGCTGCTTGATTGAGAGATATTAGGAAAGTCTGAAGCCTGAGCCAAGAGGCCATTTATATGGAAAAGCCACTACAAACAGGTTGGGTGGGGACACAATTTGGGTGTGGTGGGGTCTCAGGGAATCATGAGGGTGGAGCGAACTTGTGGGCCAGGTTGATGGATACTCAGATATTGCAACTGTCTGTTGGCATTGTGGCAGGGAGGTCTTCTCTGCACCTCTGCCAGCATTTTTGTGTGGGATAAAGCTGCCCCAGTTCTTGCCCTGATGCCAGACAAATTAGTTCCTCCCATATGTTCCTGGATCCTTTCAAGTTGCTGCCCCAGCACTGGAGCTCAGAGGCAGTGAGTCAGAGTAAGTCTGTGTGTGGGCCCTTTAAGAGGAACTGCCTGGGACTTCAGCAACCCAACTGTGCCACAATCTCCACTGATTTTTATAGCCTGAAGTTAGAGACTTACTTCCCAGGGTCTGGTGTGGGGCTAGGCCTGAGGGGTCTGGTATGGGGCTGGAACCCTTTGCTCCTCATTAGGAACCTCTGCATAAGCCAAGATAGTCCTCTTGATTAAAAAGATAACACATATGGATATCGGACCAGCCCCTGCACCTCTGCCCCTCCTACCAGTCTCAGTGTGTCTTCTTCTTTAATTCTCTAATTGTAGGACTTCCATTCAGCCAGATTTCAGGTGGTTCTGAATCATGGTTATTTTCTAGTTTAGTTGTAATTTTGATGTAGTTGTGGGAGAAGGCGAGTACTGCGTTTACCTATGCCACCATCTTGACTTGTCTCCTGTTACCTTAATTTTGAACAGTGGGTAATGGCGTATGGTGGTCAAAAAGATTAGAAATTGATTAGTGAGATTTTTGAGGAAAAAAAAATCTGTAGATAAGATTTGGATATGATGAATATTTCCTTAAATGTGTCAATTTTTTTTTTCTTTCTAATTACAGGAAAGTAAAGGTTATGACTTTGAATCTGAAACAGACACAGAAACAATTGCCAAGCTTGTTAAGTACATGTATGACAATCGGGAAAGTCAAGATACCAGTTTTACTACCTTGGTGGAGAGAGTTATCCAACAATTGGTATTAAATCACACTTTAAAAAAATTATTTTTTAATTACAGTTTTCACTCGATAGTGGTTGGGAAATCATATACTTTACAAACTGTTCCCCCTGATATTTCCAGTACCCACCTGGCACCATGCATAATTATTTCAATATTATTGACTATATTCCCTGTGCTGTACTTTACATCCCTGGGACTATTTTGTAGTTGCCAATCTGTACTTTTCTTAATCCCTTTACCTATTTCACCCCAACCTCCCTCACCCCTGGCAACCAACAGTCTTTAAACTATCCCTTTTAAAGATAATTATTACAAACATTAATCATAATATATCTTTTTTTAATAATAGGTCCTTAAAATTAAGTTTGAGAAGCAGGAACTATGCTAATTTTAAAATATTTTTGGCTTTTACTTTTCATATATAACTTTTCAACCTGAATAATTTTGAGGGATTGTTGTTTCACTGATGAACCCTCCTTTTCCACACACTTAAAATTCTGCTTCTTTCACTGTACTTTTGTGTTAGGGGAATTGAAGTAACCTAAAATCAGTTTGTCCAAAACGTATGCATACATACACACACACACAAACACATACAAACCCATACATACCACACACAAACATGCATACAGTATACATAGACAGGGACTCATCATTTTCTTGCTTCCTGCTCAGGTTAGTTTCAGTGAAATGTACACTTTTTATTCTGGGATAATGTTTGCTTATCTCTGAGTCAGTCTAGTCAACTCCTTATTTTTCGTTATGGGGACTTTTCCTTGGCTCTTTGCCACTATGGAAAAGTATTTCCCAGTCCAAGAGAAAAGTGGTATTCTTTTTGATCCCATCTAAAGTGCCCTAAATAAAGATTAAAGATCCACAAAAGTCCAAATGCATAGTGATTTCTATCCCCCTCCCCCACTCATAGCTCTAGCTTTCCCATTTAAAAGCCCTTTACTTCTCAGTGAAGGTCCAGCCCTCATTTCCCACCTCCTCCCATCCTTACGATGTCTACAGTAAAGGAGGAGACAGAAAGATGAAGAAAATAGAGGTCCATTCCATCCCTTTACTCAAGGCAGAGTATTGTGCCTTCCCAGTCTTGTCTTATTTCTACTCAGTGTATAACCCAGTTTGTGTTCTATGGTGTTTTCTTCCTTCTCCTACCTCATGTTCCTCCTTTATTCATTCTTGATTTCTTTAGGCCCTGTCCTTGAGGAGGTTGGGTGGAGGGGGTGGTATGATATGCATGTTAATAATTGTGATTGTATATATTTATCTCCAATGTCAAGGTAAAAAAAAAGTGTAAGTTAACAGTGGTATAAAATGGGTTTTGGGTATTGAACTTAGGTCCTTTCCTAATTCTATCTTCCCTTTATTAATGTATAATATGGGAGATATGATTTATTTATTGAGAAACATTGGTAGTATGTTTGAATTTTTTATAGGACTTTCAGCTATAAAAACCCTAGAACATTTTATTGATATAACTAGAGGCCCAGTGCATGGATTTGTGCACGAGTGGGGTTCAACCGGCTCACCCCAATGGGGGCCCATAGGCCAGGCCAGTGCGGGGGGATGGGCTGTGGGTGGTTGGCTGGCTGGCCCCACCCCCGATTGGGATTGGGGGGGCTGATCGGGGCCTGAATCAGGCCAGTTGGTGCCGCAGTATATGTCATAGCCACCAGTCATTCTGGTCATTCTGCCATTCCTGTTGCTGGGCTTTTATATATATAGATTAGACCAAAAAAAAAAAAAAAAAAGATGTGTTCTTTCCATTAAAATGGTCTGTTTTGGAGCTATTTATCTATTGAGCCTATTTGAAGAGTAAGCTTGTTTAAAAAGTGACTCTTTTATATACCAAAGCTCAAGAGGAAGTGTCTGCCTAATATTTAGACTCATTTATAAACTAGTGCAAAAAGTGGTTATGTAAACAAAAAGTTTCTGTGGTAAAGCCAGTATGTATTAGACATGTCATATTTGATAATTGATTATCATACGTATTGCTGACTCATTTTTTTCCCTCCATAGGAAGGTGCTTTTGCACTTGTATTTAAAAGTGTTCATTTTCCTGGCCAAGCAGTTGTCACAAGGTATGTATAAATTTAATAATGCCTAATAATTATATGTATTTTGAAACTTTTGAATTATAAGTTTATTCTCTGTACACTATAAATGTTCCCTTCACCATAAAGGCCTGTATAGCAACTACTCAGTTTTGCTCTTGTAGTGTGAAAGCTGCTGTAGAAAATATGTAAAAGAATGGACATGGCTGTGTTCCAATAAAAATTGACAAACCTGCTCTGTGGGTCAGATTTGCTTAGCTCTGTTATTGAATGTTTTGTTTAAAAAGTCTGTTTATATTGATCTGTTGTTATATCTGAAGTTGAGCTTGGAGGGAGAATTTAAACTTTATTTGAAGAGTGTTCTGTTGTCATCACATACAAATTTTATATCATTCATGTGTGGTTTATAAAAATGGTTTAATTCTGTTTAATTTTGTACTAACAGACGAGGTAGCCCTCTGTTGATTGGTGTACGAAGTGAACATAAACTCTCTACTGATCACATTCCAATACTCTACAGAACAGGTAAAAACTGTTCCTACATCATGCCATGGGTAGAATGTATAAATTGAATGCAGTAGATAATGAAGAATTGTTTTCCTTAAATTGAAATAAATGCTTCTTTGGTCAGGTTCACTCATATATACTTCTGTCTAGACATGAAAAGTATTTGTTTTGTGATTTCTCTGACAAGTAGAATTTTTTTCTGTTGTATATCCATAGCTAGGACTCAGATTGGATCAAAATTCACACGGTGGGGATCACAGGGAGAAAGAGGTGGGAAATGCACTGCATGGATGGGGAGGAATCTTATCCTGTTTTGTTTATGCTTTACTAATTCTTTGTTCTTGGAGTGAATGAATGTGCTGGGCCTCTAAAAATGTGCTTATTTTATGGGGAAATATATTTTGACATTTTTTCTAACTTGCAGAGTATATTTTGTCTGTCTGCTTTTGGCATTTAGGAAACTGCTTTTAGTAATTCGTTTCTTTAAAGTCTCTAAGATTTGAAAAAAATAGTTTTTTTTCCTTTGCTTTAAATTAAAATCATGTAGGATACCTTATTATAACTAAGATGCCAAGATGGGGAAAAGAGCATTGTGTTCTAGACTACTATAGATTGGACTTAGTTACAATTTGAATAATTCAGCCTAATTGAATAGTCGGTTTTAATGGTTTTTATTTTATGCATGACATTTTATTTTTAGATATACATTCAGTATCTTGATTGGCTTTGTTTGGATTTGGAATTGTTCTTTTTTAATAAGTTTGAATTTTTTATAAGACTTTCAGCTATATGAACTCTGGAACATTTCATGGATATAATTAGATTTTTAAAAAGATCTTACCATTTGCTTATTACTAAAAGTAAATTCAGGAAATTAGAACTTATATTATTAATGTGTAATTCTTGATTTCTTGAAAAAAATTTAGTGAAATACTCTAAACCTATTCATCTTTAGATTGTAACTGCTTTCACTATTTTATCTGTAGCAGATAAAAGTTCTGAGATGTTAGAATTTTTTATCTTCCTCATCCCCCTCCCTCCCTTTTCAGAAGAAAAACTAGTCTATCAGTGAGAGTGCAAATTTTGGATCCAGAGTTCCAGATTTCTGTTAATAATTCTGCTGTGTATACATTACCTATATATTACCTTGTATATTGTTTTAAGCTGCTTTTAGAAGCAATGGGAAAACGTTGGTTAAGGTTTTAAGAAATTGGAGGAAACGTTTATCACGGAATAGATCTTTTTGAGATGAGAGTTTGTTTTAGTAACCCTTACTTCTCTAGCTCCTAATAGGTAGAGAGTGTGCTCAACAGAGTAATTTAAAAAAATAGGCCTCTTATTGAAGAGGCTGTGTAAAGAGGAGAACCCTGAACTGGCTTTTAGGCTGTTACTATTTTCTCCAGGTGACTAAATAAAGTGGAATGATGATCATTGTATTCCACTTAAATGAAATCAGATGAGAGAATATAGAAAGACATTTTATAGATTTTAAGAGTCATATAGGTGTCAAGTAGTAGTGTTCTTTTCATTTAAATTGGCAATGATACCTTAACTTCTTCTGAATATTGTAATTAAATATACTTTGTTACTTGAAGAATGAAATAACCAATATTTGGAGAAAGAATATGTATAGTGAAACTCAGCCCCATTAGGGCATTATATAACCAAAGCTGGTTGTGTTTATTTAAAAAAATGTAGGTGCTGGGCTATCATTTTGCCTATTTTTTTAAAAAGATGTTTTTATTGATTTTAGAGAGAGGAAGAGAGCGGGAGAGAGAAACATTGATCAGCTGCCTCCTGCACGCCCCCTACTGGGGATTGAGCCTGCAACCTGGGCGTGTGCCCCCACCAGGAATCTAACTGGTGACCTCTCAGTGCATGGGACGATGCTCAACCCAAATGAGCCACACTGGTCAGTACGCATTTTACCTATTTCCTGATTCACTTTTTATTTTTTTTTAATATATTTTTTATTGATTTCAGAGAGGAAGGGAGAGGGAGAGAGAGATAGAAACATCAGTGATAAGAGAGAATCATTGATTGGCTGCCTCCTGCACACCCCCAACTGGAGGTCGAGCCTGCAACCCAGGCATATGCCCTTGACTGGAATCGAATCTGGGACCCTTCAGTCCACAGGCCGACGCTCTACCCACTGAGCCAAACTGGCTAAGGCTTGATTCACTTTTTGAAAGACAATAAAACTCACTCTTTTTCATGTAAAATTTCCTGAGTTCTGTCAAATGCAAACAGGTGTGTAACCACTACCACAGTCAGGATACAGAAAAATTCCATCCCTCAAAAAGTTCCCTCCCACTGCCACTTTGTAATCAATCCTGGTCCCCATTCTCAGCCTCTGGCAGACACTGATCTGTTTTATCTTTTCTAGGATGTTACCTAATATTTATTTTTTGTAGTGCAGTATCTTTTCTGCTATTGAATTTGGATGGGAAGAAATATTTGGTTTTCATGCCTAAACCTCACCAAATAATCATGGATTGTGGAGAACTTTGGATGTGTATTTCTAAGAATAATTACTTCCAAGTCTTTATAGACATGCATTTTAGAGGATTAACACATTATGAATTTTTTGCAAGTATATTTATGATGATGTCTGGTCATTGTGTACGTAGGTTATATAGTTACTATGTCCTGATTTTAGAGAAAGGTGCTCTTTTGTCTCTTTGACATTTATATAGTCTTCAATTAATAGATTAAAAAATATATTTGCTAATTTGTCAAATTTCAGGATGCTTTCCAGTTTTGACTTTAGCTATGAATGAGCAAAAAGGAAAAAAATCTTCATCAGTGATTGACGAATTAAGTAGAGATGCCAAAATTCTAAAGTGCTAGAATTAAGAGGATATTGTCAATGCAAATGGACCATTACTCCTTTTTTCGAACTTAAATGTTAGAAAACTCAGTTTTTGTTGGTTTGTTTGTTTTTTAAAATATATTTTATTGATCTTTTACAGAGAGGAAGGGAGAGAGACAGAGAGTTAGAAACATCGATGAGAGAGAACCATCGATCAGCTGCCTCCTACACACCTCCCACTGGGGAAGTGCTCGCAGCCCAGGCACATGCCCTTGACCGGAACCGAACCCGGGACCCTTCAGTCCACAGGCCGACGCTCTATCCACTGAGCCAAACCAGTTTCAGCAGAAAACTCAGTTTTAAGAAAGAAGAGGTTCTGCGTTTATAATATTTTCATTCCTTATTTGTTAGAGTTATAAGCATCTTTGTTTTGTTTTTAAATTACAGTTAGTGGAGACTATATCTTGATTTGTTAGGTCAGTTTACTATTTTTTTAATTGTTTGCTTTTTATTTTTAAAAAAATAGTTTTTTATTGATTTTAGAGATAGAAGGAGAAAGAGAGAGAGAGAGAAAGATAGAAACATCTATGAGAGAGAAATGGCTGCCTTCTGCATGCCCCATATTGGGGAATGAGCTCACAACCCAGGCATGTGCCCTGACTGGGAATTGAACTGTCAGTCTCTCAGTGCATGAGTTGATGCTCAAACACTGAACCACACCAGCAGGGCACAAAATTATTATTAAACTCTAGAGAAGTTTTGTTATGAGATAATAAAAATTACTATGCCACTTGTCTTTATTTTTTATTATACAATTTTGATATTTGTAATGTGATTTTATGATAAGTTTAGGTATACAAACATGTATTAATTCCATATATATATATATATATACTGTCTTAAAAAAGAGTGATATTAATAAAGTATTTTGACTTTTACCTGGAAAATAAATATTAAAAACACTTATAGCACAGTTATCGGCCATACTCTCTTTGATAGTTGTTATTTCACTGTACATGCTTTGTCTGTTTTTCTTCTTGCATGGAAATAAGTGATCTTTTTTTTCAGCATTTAAAGTTGCTCAAATTACTTTGTGTTGCTATGGTTTTTTGTTGATTTTTCTAGGAAATTATGTATATTTTTATATTGGCCCTGGTTTTCTACATGCTTACCTATTAACTCTGCGCTTTAGGCAAAGATAAGAAAGGAAGCTGCAATCTCTCTCGTGTGGACAGCACAACTTGCCTTTTCCCTGTTGAGGAAAAAGCGGTGGAATATTACTTTGCTTCTGATGCAAGGTGAGCTCCCTTAGTTGATTCAAAGAGAATTTGTAGTGAAACTTGTGATGCTACAGGAAACCAGAAGGTCATTTTGTATTAATGTGGTCATGTTGTACAGGAGAACTTTGTTAATTAAGAAAGTGAAGGTGACCTTTTTTTGGAGATGGGTTTTAAGAACACCTTTTCTCTCAATTCAAAGCACACAGATCAATAAAGAACAGATAATAAACCTTGAGACTTGTTCCAATGTATTTATGCTGAGCTCATGTATTTTTTTCTCCTTTTTTAGGAGCCTTATCTAGGTTTTATAGGGAGGAGAGATTTTTAAAGATTTATTATTTATTGATTTGAGAGAGAGAGAAATAGAAACATTATTTGGTGTCCCATTTATTTATGTATTCATTGGTTGTCTCTTATGTGTGCCCTGACTAGGGATTGAACCCACAACCTTGGCATATTGGGACAGTGCTATAACCAACTGAGCTACTCAGCCAGGGCAGGATGAAAGATTTTAGATTGGAGTGTTAATAGTTTAGTATCCCACCAATTATAGGAAAGTTGCTAAACCATTTTACTTTTAGTCTAATGTAGACGTTTATCTTTTTAATTCAGAAGTAATTCGCAACATAATCAGTTTTACAAAGGAAATAGTACTAGACTATGTGAGAAAATTCAGTGGGATGCTTAGATGCATTTATAAATGAAATACTAATAATCCTATATAATAAAAGGCTAATATGCAAATTGTCCCCTCGACCGGGAGTTCAACCGGGAGTTCGACCAGGGGCCAGGGCTGGCTGACCAACCGCCTATGGTCCCTTCCCCCAGCCGGCCGTCCCCCTGATCATGGCTGGGGCCGGCCGGCCAACCACCCGCGTCCCCTCCCCCTGGCTGGCCCTGTCTGATCGGCTGCGATTGGCTGCCCCCCCTCCCCATGCACAAATTTGTGCACCGGGCCTCTAGTAATGGATATAAAATGGAATCATTCAAATTGCTAACATGTATTTGAGTCATTCATTGTGCCTGAAAGTAGAGGGACCTAAAAGTGAAAAGTGATGGAGTTTGGGACTTTAGAGAATTTATTATCTCAGTGGGAAAACAAGCTTTACGCTTTAATGTTTTACAGGTGTATAGTCAGTGCTAAGATGTGTCATTGCCGTCATTAAGTAGGTTTGTTACAGAGTTGACACTTACAGCTTAAATAAATGAGGTTGCAGAAACACCTCAGCCGTTTTTTACTCATTCAAACGGTCTTAACTGCATACTAGCAAAGCATGTACTGTGCTTCGGAGATAATGGTGAGTAAAAAATATTACTTGTCATTAAGGAGCTCTTTTTTATTTTTACATATTTTTATTGATTTCAGAAAGGAAGGGTGAGGGAGAAAGAAACAGAAACATTAATGATGAGAGAGAATCATTGATTGGCTGTCTCCTGCACGCCCCCTACTGGGGATCGAGCCTGCAACCCTGGCCTGTGCCCTTGTCCAGAATCGAACTGGGGGACCCTTCAGTCTGCAGGTTGATGCTCTATCTGCCGAGCCAAACTGGCTAGGGCAAGGAGCTCTTTCTAATGGAGAAGACAAATTTTAATCAATAGTCACACAAGTGTAGAATTCCAGCTGTGATGAGAGTTATAGAATGCTTGTAACAGGTGACTTACCCTCATGAGTAAACTTCTTTAACGGAATGATGCTTGAAATGAAAGTTAAATAGGTGAGAGATGGAGGAAAGGACATTCATTCTCTGCAGATTGATCAGCCTGTGAGAGCTTGGGATGGGTGGGAGTGTGGGCTGGAATAGAGGTGGGAAATGAGGCTAGAGGAGGAGGTAGGGGTCACAGTTATGCATTTTGTTGATTTCCTAAGAGCCAAAGGGAAGCAGTCATGTGGTTTGCTGGATGAGGGAGAAATCCTGATAAGAGTTGCCTTTTGATATTCATTTTGGCAGAAATGGACAGTGGATGGAGAGAGATTAGAGGTAATGTGGGTGGACAAGTTAGGAGGTTGCTATAGTAGTTCAGCAAAGAATTGATGATAGCTTGGACTGGTTTGTGGTGGTGGACATAGAAGCTTTGAGAAATACTTAGGAGTTAAAATTGGAGTATTTGGTGATGGATAGAATGAGGAAGAAACAACCATGTTTTCTTTCAGATCTAATCTGATTTGGTTTAGGTTGCTGCATAGAGATCCTTTTATTTACTGTCCATAGTGACCACCCCTCACCCTGACTTCCCTGTAAGGAATGGCGTCAATAACCAGAAAGCTATCAGAAATATTGCAGGATGATAGAGTTTGTATTCTTTTTTTAAGTTTATTTTTCAAATATAATGTTACATGCAATAAACATTAATATTTCAAGAAAAAAAGGATTTCAAGTATAATAATACTACCGAAACTGTACTAACAGTATATCACAAAAGTTGTAGGAAATAATTAAAAATCTGAGTTTTTATTTAAATTTGATTTTTGTGTCCTAATGATAGTTTTAATAATCATCCTTGATTATTGATTATAATATGTCCTTGAATGTTTTATAGTGCTGTCATAGAACACACCAATCGCGTCATCTTCCTTGAAGATGATGACGTAGCAGCGGTGGTAGATGGCCGTCTTTCTATCCATCGAATTAAACGAACTGCAGGAGATCACCCTGGAAGAGCTGTGCAAACCCTCCAGATGGAACTCCAGCAGATCATGAAGGGTGAAAGTTTTGTCATGTTATAGCTTGGTGTCCTTATTGGAAAGGGTACATTCTACTTCCTGTCCTAGTGTAGAAATCTGGTAACACAGTGCTGAGTGAAATTGTCCACATGAATAGTGAAGGGACAGCCACAGGAAAAGAGATGATTCTTTGAAGAAATTATCTGTTAGTTTTATAATAGTTTTCCTCCAATTAATCCATGGTTTTCTTTTCTAACATTAAAAAGAGATGATTTAAATAGTACTTGAAAATTTGAAGATGCTTTATAAACATAGTTTGTGTTCTGTTCTTTATTTCTTTCTTATTCTCCCTGTGCTTGAGTTTTCTTATATATAAAGTGAGGATATAGGATTAAGGGAGCCAATACATGTAAAGCCCTTAGAATAGTGCCTGACACACTTGATGAACCCTACATAACGTTTGCTGCTCTTATCTATTACTAGAGGCTTGATGCACAAAATTCATGCAAGAGTAGGCCTTCCTTCCCCCAGCTGCTGGCACCAGCTTCCCTCTGGCACTCGGGACCTGGGCTGCCCACCAGCCACAGGCAGGCACCTGGGACCTGGGTGTCCTGAAAGACGTCCAGTCTAATTAGCATATTACATTTTTATTATAGATTCTTTCTCCTTGTTCATTGTCCTCAATGGCATGACCTTTTGTTTCATTTCATTTACTAAGATTATGTCAAAGGAGATAGATTTTCAGTTTTGTACAAATTTATTATTATTTGGCTTATTTTTTTTGTTTGTTTGTTTTAATGATATAATTTATATCCCTTTAGGCAACTTCAGTTCATTTATGCAGAAGGAAATTTTTGAGCAGCCAGAGTCAGTTGTGAACACAATGAGAGGAAGAGTCAACTTTGATGACTATACTGGTAATTACATATCAATTATTTTTTTATTTCAAAGTCTGGGGGTTGGCATTGACAGCCTGAAAGTTCATTGTCCTCAATAGCCTTATAGAATATATGGCTGCCAGTTATCTTTTTTTGTTTGTTTAATATATTCTTATTGATTCCTAGAGGAAGGAAGAGGGAGAGACAGATAGAAACATCAGTGATGCGTGAGGATCATTGATTGACTGGCTCCTGCACACCCCACACTGGGGATCCTGGGCATGTGCCCTGACCGGAAATCGAGTCGTGACCTCCTGGTTCATAGGTTGACACTCAACCACTGAGCCTCAGCGGCAGGGCATCCCTGTCATTCTTGATCATAATTTGAAATACAAGTCTCTTTGACAGTATGTCTGCTTTTATACTGAGTCATCTCCAAACTGATTTGCCTTTGTGCAACCTTTACCCAACCTCTTAGTGTTATTTCCTTTCTTCCCAAACATTTTTGCTACATGCCAAGGTCAGTGGAAGAACATTGTAGGTAGAAGTACACGAACAGGCTTGGTCTAGTGCAGGAATAGCCAGAGGGTCAGTTTGGCTGGTGTGGCCTGGGTGAGAGGGGAAATATGAGGAGATTAGGTCAGAGTTAAGCAGGAGACAGGGCATGTAGAAACTTGAAGGCCATAATAAGGGGTTTGGATTCTATTCTAAGATATTTGGGAAGCCAGGGAACCTTTTTGTTATTTTATTTCCCACTTTACTAATTTTTAAAAATAAAGAAATACTGTAAAGGAAGAACATAAAATTATTCAAAAAGATCAGTAAAAACATACACCTTGGTTCCATATTTTAGCCAATTAAGGAGATGAAGAACAGGGACAAAGTAGGCAGATGGATGGTGGGTCATATGCAGGAGGATGCTGCCTGGGTGTGCACATCTGTCTCCTCAGCCAGACTCTAAACTGAGAGCTCTGGTTGCCACACAGTATAGCCTTGGACAGTATGTTCACTGGGTGGGTGCTCAGTAAATATTAGTTCAATACTTGAATGATTCTTGAATGAAAATTTCTCACAGGTAGAAAACCAGCCTTGTGTAGAAGTGTTCATAGACAAGGTACTCTTAGAAGAATATATACATAGAAGGAGGACAGACTCATCAAGAGGCTTTTAATATCAGATTCATATTTTTAAAGAATCACTTAAACGGTTATTTTGGCTGTGTGTGGAGAACAGGCCAAGTGGAAGTGGAAAACTGAAGAGAGAATAGTTAGAATGGTCTCATCCAGGGGAGAAATGTTGGACTGGGGTGATGGCAGTAGAGATATGATTTGAAGGTAGAGCACCTAAGCCTTGCTGGTGGAGTGGATGTGCAGAAGGGATAGGAGCAATGAGGATGATTCTGACATTAGGTGAATGAGTTGGAAAAGACTGAGAGGAGCCCTAGCCAGTTTGACTTAGTCGATAGAGCATCAGCCCTTGGACTGAAAGGATCCTGGGTTTGAATCCGGTCAAGGGCACATACCTCAGTTGCAGCTTCAATCCCCAGCCCCAGTCGGGGATGTGTGCAGGAGGCAATTAATGTGTCTCTCACATCAATGTTTCTCTCTCTGTCTCTCCCCCTCCCTTCCATTCTCTCTAAAAATCAATGGAAAAATATCCTCGGGTGAGGATTAACTAAAGATAAAATAAAATATTTAAAAAAAAAAAAAAAGACCGAGAGGAGAGTGGGTTTATATTATGTTCAGAGCACTGTTCTGGGTACCATAGGAGAATGTGGTAGGGAGCTGAATATAACTAAGTTATTTTTCCCCCATGCAGGCTTATAGAGATACTAGAGGCCCAGTGCATGAAATTCATGCAGGGGGGAGGGGGGGTTCTTCAGCCCGGCCTGCACCCTCTTGCAATCCAGGACTCCTCAGGGGATGTCCGACTGCCGATTTAGGCCTGATCCCTCTTGTATATGACCCACCATCCATCTTCTGGGATCGGGCCTAAACCGGCAGTCGGACATCCCTCTTGCAGTCCGGGACCACTGGCTCCTAACCGCTCGCCTGCCTGCCTGCCTGCCTGCCTGATCGTCCCTAACTGCTCACTTACCTGCCTGATCACCCCTAACTGTCTCTGCCTACCTGCCTGATCACCTCTAACTGCTCGCCTGCCTGCCCGATTGCCCCTAACCACCTCTGCCTTGGCCCCCGCACCCAAGACCCAGGCTTCCCTCCCTCTGGCTGGCTGCAGGCACCCGGGACCCGGGCCAGCTAAGCCTGGGCCAGCCACAGGCACCTGGGACTCTGGGTGGCTTTGCCCGGGGCCCCGGCTTTGTCAGGAAAGACGTCCGGAAGATGTCCGGGCTATCTGGTCTAATTAGCATATTACCCTTTTATTAGTATAGATATAATAAAATTTATTGTTCTTATTGTATAATTCAGTGAGTTTCAAAAAACTTCCATAACATGCTCATAATGCTGACCTCTACAACAATGAAGACATAGCACAGTTCCGTTACTCTAAAAATTCCTTGTGTCCTTTGTAATCAGCAACTTCCCCACCTCCAGACATCAGCATCTACTGTGTCCATATAGTTTTGCCTTTAAGATAACTTTTTTTTAAAAAATATATTTTATTGATTTTTTACAGAGAGGAAGGGAGAGAGATAGAGAGTTAGAAACATCGATGAGAGAGAAACATAGATCAGCTGCCTCCTGCACATCTCCCATTGGAGATATGCCCACAACCCAGGCACATGCCCTTGACCAGAATCGAACCTGGGACCTTTCAGTCCGCAGGCCGACGCTCTATCCACTGAGCCAAACCGGTTTCGGCTAAGATAACTTTTAATCTAAAGAAAGGAATGGCCCTAACCGGTTTGGCTCAGTGGATAGAGCGTTGGCCTACGGACTGAGAGGTCCCAGGTTTGATTCTAGTCAGGGGCATGTACCTTGGTTGCAGGCACATCCCCGGGGGGGCGGGGAGGGGTGTGCAGGAGGCAGCTGATCGATGTTTCTCTCTATCGATGTTTCTAACTCTCTATCCCTCTCCCTTCCTCTCTAAAAAAATCAATAAAATATATATTTTTTTTAAAAAAGAAAGGAATGTAAAATTGACCAAACAAGTTAAAGTCTGATACATACTGTAGTAGTGTGGACATGTGGTAGGGAGCTGAATAAGGCTCCTTACAAGTCTGGGGAACCAGTTAAGTTGTGCCTTATTTTAATTACTTTTCAAAAAATAGGGACCTAAGGAGAAAAAAAAAAGAAAACAAACGAACTACAGAGAACTCCTAGGTGGAGTTCCTAGGACTTGCTGGTCGAGTGGATGTGGAGAAGGGATAGGAGCAATGAGGATGACTCTGACATTAGGTGAATGAGATGGCAAAGACTGAGAGGAGCCCTAGCCAGTTTGGCTCAGTGGATAGTGCACATGCCTACTTCTATAAGAGTTCCTCAGAGGAATACAAATTCTTTAAAATTCTGTTACTTCCCAGATTGATAGTGGGCACTTATCAAAAATGATTCCTTATTTCATATGGTTCTTTCCTAAATAATTATATACATGAACTTTTATTTCAGTGAATTTGGGCGGTTTGAAGGATCACATTAAGGAGATCCAGAGGTGCCGGCGCTTGATTCTTATTGCTTGTGGAACAAGTTATCATGCTGGTGTAGCTGTAAGTAGCTTCTTAAAATCTTAATTGTAATATGTTTGGTATCAGAAGATATCTGCAAACAAATAGTACCTCCAGTAACACACCATGTAAAACTCTCCTTTGTTAAAACATCATGTTATATTTTCAGTTTGCATGACAAAAATCAAGAAGGTTGGAGGCAGAAATTTTAATAGATCCTTGGAATTATTTATTAATGGAAGATCTGCTTTAGAAAGGATCTTAGAATGCCTACAAATGACTTTGTTAGTGAAAGGCAAAGAGAGGGAAAGTTTTTGCACCATCTTAGCCTTGTGGTCTAGTGCACATGCCTACTTCTACAAGAGCAGCCATTGAGTTTTGCTTCTCATTGTTCACTTACCCCAGACAGATGAGATGGCTGGTACCATGGGTGAACCTCACCAGGATTTTACTTGGCAGGCAGGGTTCTACAAGGAAAGGAAGTCTGCCTTATGTCAGATTTTGTTCTTTAAACTGTTATTTTGGAAGCTGCAATTTTATATTAAAGAAGTGTGTTGTTGTCAGTGCACAAGCTTAGGAATATAACCATCTTTTTTACTCCAATAAATCAGATCCATGTGTAGTTTATGTGCGCTGATGTCAGCTCCCATAAGTACAGAAGACCCTTTCATATTCAGTTGCTACTTTGAGGATGATTCTTAAAGTTCATGACATAGTAATTTTTTATTTGCTGGGGCATAAATATTTGTTGTCTACACCTGTGGGAGCTAGTTATTTAGTGATTTAAAACTAGCTAATCACCCAGACCTTGAATTTCAACAGGCTTTACTCTTCTCTTAAAAAAGAAATTACATAGTCCTAAAAAGGAAAGTCTGCAGTATCAAAGGGAAGAGTTGTAAAAAAGTGATGTTTTTGAGCATGGGAAAGAAAGAATGAATTAAAGACGATAGTGTAAATTAAGTGATTGGTTAATTTAGTGGTGGTTTAGGTCTATTACTGAATAAGCTCATTATTCAGAAATTAAAAATTTGAGTAAATGTTGTATCTAATGCTAAGTTTGAATTTTGGAGCAGAAGTTATATGCTCTGTTAGGCTTTTCTAATCTGAAATTTGAGAAGATTTAATCTATTTTTTAAAACATGTATTTTTTAATTCATTTCAGAGAGGAAGGGAGAGGGAGAGAGAGAGAAAAACAATGATGAGAGAGAATCATTGATCGACTGCCTCCTGCATGCCCCCTTTTGGGGATCGAGCCTGCAACCTAAGCATGTGCCCTTCACTGGAATAAAACCCAGGACCCTTCAGTCTGCAGGCTGACATTCTAGCCACAAAAACAAAACATAGCCAAACCAGCTTGGGCTATGTTTTGTTTTTATGGATGCTGAGACTACTATAGTTAACTAACATTAGCAATCTCATGGTTTATCATCCCATCTAATAAAAGAGTAATATGCAAATTGACCATCACTCCAACGCACAATATGGCCGCCCCCATGTGGACACAAGATGGTTGGCAGGGGAGGGCAGTTGGGAGGGACCAGGCCTACAGGGGAGGGCAGTTGGGAGGGACCAGGCCTGCAGGGGAGGGCAGTTGGGAGGGACCAGGCCTGCAGGAGAGGGCAGTTGGGAGGGACCAAGCCTGCAGGGGAGGGCAGTTGGGAGGGACCAGGCCTGCAGGAGAGGGCAGTTGGGAGGGACCAGGCCTGCAGGGGAGGGCAGTTGGGGGGACCAGGCCTGCAGGGAAGGTAGTTGGGAACCAGGCCAACAGGGGAGGGTAGTTGGGGCAATCAGGCCAGCAGGGGAGCAGTTAGGTGTCGATCAGGCTGGCAGGGGAGTGGTTAGGGGGTAATCAGGCTGGCAGGCAGAAGCGGTTAGGGGCAATCAGGCAGGCAGGCAGGCAGGCGAGCGGTTGGGAGCCAGCAGTCCTGGATTGTGAGAGGGATGTCCCAGATTGGAGAGGGTGCAGGCTGGGCTGAGGGACACACTCCCCCCCCCCCTGCACAAATTCTGTGCACCGGGCCTCTAGTATAAAATAATATCATTAATTCTATGTAGGTTTTTGTTTGTTTTTGGTGGTGTCAAATGTGAATGACACATTTGCATAATTGCTTTTTTAGTATATACTGTGTATCCTGAACAATAACAGTTAACTAAAATCATTCTAAGTATAGATTGCTTTTCAAAATGTTTATTGTCTTGGGTTTTTCCAGTGGCATGCAATGGAATTTAACATTAAATTAGCCTCTTATGATGAAAATATGTCATTCTGTCTATTTCTAAAGAGTTGCTTCTATTGAAAGAACAAACTATTAGCACAGATATACCTTCAGATTACTTTCTGAGGTGTATTATCTATATATATAAAAGCCCAGCGACTGAACAGCAAAACGACTGGTCGACTAGTCGCTATGACACACACTAACCACCAGGGGGCAGACACTCAATGCAGAAGCTGCCCCCTGGTGGTCAGTGTGCTCCCACAGTGGGAGTGCTGCTTGGCTGACTGGGATGAATGGCTGCTCCTGCAGCGGGCCAATCCCTGTAGGCCATGCCCCCCACCAGTGCACGAATCCGTGCATTGGGCCTCTAGTATATATATAAAAGCCTAAACGACCATTTTACTGGTAGCTATGATGCACACTTACCACCGGGGGCAGATGCTCTGACCGGTAGGTTAGCTTGCTTCTGGGGTCTGGTTGATCAGGACTGGGCAAGATGGGCCAGACACACCCTGGAGCCCTCCAGCAGTCCCTCCCCAGCCTCGATTGATCGTGCACCGATATAAAAAAAAAAAGGACCCACCAGTCCACGAATCTGTGCACCAGGCCTCTAGTTTTTAAATACTTGGTAAGTTGCCAGATTTGTATCTTTCTTTTTTAACTTTGAAGAGTATAATTTCAGTATAACTTTACATTGTAAACAGGAGCAGGAAAGTTTGATTTATGTTTGAGGGAAAATATTTAGCATCTTAGTGTCAGTCATTTATGTAAAACTAGAGGCCCAGTGCACAAGATTTGTGCACTTGGGGGTGGTGTCCCTCAGCCTGGCCTGCACCCTCTTGCAGTCTGGGAGCCCTTGGTGGGTGTCTGACTGACAGCTTAGGCCCGTTCCCCCTGAGGAGCGGGCCTAAGGTATCTATAGGATATCCTTAGTGCTGCTGCAGAGGCAGGAGAGGCTCCTGCCACCGCCGCTGCGCTCACCACGGCTTCTGGCTGAAAGGCGCTCCCCCTGTGGGAGCCCAATGACCACTAGGGGGCAGCTCCTGCATTGAGCGTCTGCCCCCTGGTGGTCACTGCACATTATAGCGACTGATTGTTCCGCTGTTTGGTCGACTTGCATATTAGCCTTTTATTATATACTAGGGGCCCGGTGCACGAAATTCGTGCACTGGGTGTGTGTGTGTGGGGGGGGGGGGGGAGTGTCCCTCAGCCCAGCCTGCCCCCTCTCACATACTGGGAGCCCTCAGGCATTGACCCCCATCACCCTCCAATCGCAGGATCGGCCCCTTGCCCAGGCCTGACGCCTCCGCCAGAGGTGTCAGGCTTGGACAGGGGACCCCCATCTCCCCTCGATCACTGGCTCTGGCCCCCGCCCAGGCCTGAGGCCTCTGGCTCAGGAATCATTCCTGGGCAGGGGACCCCCATCTCCCTCTGATCGCTTGCTCCAGCCCCCGCCCAAGCCTGACGCCTCTGACCCAGGCTTCAGGCCTGGGCAAGGGGACCATCATATCCCCCCAATCCCCGGCTCCGCCCCCCACCCAGGCCTGATGCCTCGGCCAGAGGAGTTGACCCTCATCACCCTCCGATCACCAATCACCGGATCGGCCCCTTGACCAGGCCTGAGGCCTCCGGCAGAGGTGTCAGGCCTGGGCAGGGGACCCCCAGCTCCCCGCGGTTGCAGGCTCCGCCCCTGCCCAGGCCTAATGCCTCTGGCCGAGGCGTCCGGCTCAAGCAGCGGGGACCCGCAGCTGCAGCGGCCCCGCAATCGTGGGCTACGCTTTAGGCCCAGGCAAGGGACCCCTAGCTCCCGGGACTGCCAGCTTCGACCGTGCCCAGCTCCCATCGCTGGCTCCACCCCTACTTCCTGCTATCACTGGCCAGGGCGGCAAAGGTGCCTGATTCTCCAATCATGGCTAGGGGGAGCAGGGCAAAGGCGGCCCCAGGGCCGCCTTTGCCCTGCCCCCCAGCTCTTAGCTCCCCCCTGGGTTTCCGATCACTGTCAGTGGCAGGGGGCTTCTTCCTGCTTTCCCTTTCGCCTCCCTGCATTGTGCCTACATATGCAAATTAACTGCCATCTTGTTGGCAGTTAACTGCCCATCTTAGTTGGCAGTTAACTGCCAATCTTAGTTGGCAGTTAATTTGCATATAGCCCTGATTAGCCAATGAAAAGGGTATCGTCGTACGCCAATTACCATTTTTCTCTTTTATTAGATAGGAGGATTAGTAAATTTAATACATCAATGGAAAAAAGTTAGTTAAAAATAGGAACATTTTTATCCTCGAAGACTTTCTGTACATGATGTTATAACATTTTTAAAAAGGGGCCAACCAAAGTTATAGAACAAAATGATTTAGTTCACATTTGTGGCAAGAAAGTTAAAGGGATATGAAGTAAGGAAACCTTTACAGTTTTTCACTTCTGTGAAGGAGGAGGAATGCAGAGATGGGGCAAAAAATGGGTAGGGCCACTTACCTAAATAAGTAGGTGATCTACATAGTTATTAAGGCAACTAAATGTATGTGACTGAAGGGCCTAAAATTTTACTTTTCTATTGTTTTTAACTTTCTGATGTTTAGAGTAAAAGGAATTTAATTAAAATGAATTTAAAGGTGCTCTTTGAGCAAAAGCATACTACCTCCTACTTTACTTTCCATACTACAAAATTTGAAAGTAGTGAGCTTTTTTTCAAACTAGATTTCTGAAGTGTATTGACTTTTTTTTTTTGGAATGGTACTACTTATGAATATGTAGTATTTTTGAAGTGTTTAATTTTTCACTGGGTGTTTATCTTATTTGGAATTTCACTGGCTTGGTATTTTATGAATCATCATTTAAAGATTAGAATTGGGAAGTTAGAGATAACATACAAGCTAATTCAAAACAGTGCTTTTGCTGCTTCTCAAAACATTTTATACATGTGCTTTTCCCTGCATGGTGAAATTTTGAGTATTTTATTTTTTGTGCTTTAATCTGTATTGTTTATATTTTCTAACAATGCACGTTTCATTTTTATAATCAGAAAAGTGAAAACTATACATTGAGGCCAAAGAAGGCCAGTGAAAAAGAGTATTTGAAATAAAGTTGTTTGACCAAATAATTTTTTCTTTACAGACACGTCAAGTTCTTGAAGAGCTGACTGAGTTGCCGGTTATGGTAGAGCTAGCCAGTGATTTCCTGGATAGAAACACGCCAGTTTTCCGAGATGATGTTTGCTTTTTTATTAGTCAGTCAGGTATGCTAATTTTAAAGATTTGGCGAAAAGGAAAGTCATTCTTTCTAAGAATTATCTTGGCAAAAATTGTTATTTAAAGATAAAATGATATTGCAAATGGCAAATAGAGATTTATTTTGATATGTGATTCTTAATGAATTAGTAAAATAAACACGTTTTACACTAAAGAGCTGAATTTCCAAAGACAAAGAAGGAAAGGAGATCCTAATAAGTAGGATCCTGTTAAAGTTTTGCTCATTTATTATTTTAAATGCATATTTTAAATTTTATTTAAAACGAATGATTTTTTGTTGAAAGTGTAGTCAGTTTTTTGTTTTTACATCTAAAAAAGCATATATTAACTGCTGTATGTGTTACTTTTGTCTTCCTTTATACACAGGTGAGACAGCAGATACCCTGATGGGTCTTCGATACTGCAAGGAGAGAGGAGCTTTAACTGTGGGGATCACCAACACTGTCGGCAGTTCCATATCAAGGGAGACAGACTGTGGAGTTCACATTAATGCTGGGCCCGAGATTGGCGTGGCCAGCACAAAGGTAAATTCTTGACTTAGTTCTTATGTAATTATTTAATCATAGTGTTGGTGAAATAGACTAATCCATATCTTGTATTTAAGTTGTTAGCACTTATAGAACTCAGAGTTTACTAATTATTGTAAGACTTAAGGGTCAACAATAGATAAAACACTTGTTGTCCCCTTCATCACTTCCATATTAAGAATTTGAAAGGACAAATGTATATAACGTAAGTCCGTTTTGAAAAGGTCTCTGCTGCTGTCCCCATTCATCACTTATATCCTCCTGCCAGGTACATAGGTAAGTATAATGTTCCCTTCTTTTATTATATGTAGTAGGGAATTAGAAAAATAACAGATTAGAAACATTCAGTTTAATTTTAATAATTTTTGAAATTTTATTTACATATTTATAGTTTCTAATAAATATGTCAAAATATACATACTACCTTTGAAATCTTGTAAAAAGGAGTACACCTTTAGTACAGAATTTGGAAATTAAAGAAAGAAAAGTGAGTATTATATAATTGTCCGTTTCTCTTTAGATACTACATTCGTGGAGATTTAAAAGCACCCTCATTTTTTTTAAGGCCTAGTGAGACTACTTTGCTCTTTGAAATTGGGATGTGCATAATATGTTAATAAAAATAGGAATCTTATTAAGTGTATATATGCAAAGATGTTCTCTTTCCACAAATGTATTACTTTTATGATTACAAAATTACAGTTGTCTAATTTTCTGCTTAAGTTCAGTATTTCTTGCTGATTGTCTGGTAAGATGCTTAGGTATTGGTGGATTTGATTCTAATTAAAGGAGTGTGAAAGATGATATTAACATATATAACCACATTTAAATATTTTTTTCTTTTAAAGAACCTCATGGAGAATTTTTTTGTGGAAAATTCGTTCTTCTTATGTAAAAGCTCTGATGAGTGTTTGTTGGTTACTTGGATACTACCAACACTATACTTTATAGAAAGCTGAAACCTGAATTTTCTCTGTGTGATAATTAAAACATGTAAGATATTTGTGTTTGGGTTTCCAGTCTGTGCCTGAATAAATAACCAACTGCTCTAAACAGGGGCTTGTGGATTTCCGGACAGCTTTGATTGGGGATTGGAATCCCAGGGCCCTTTTATTCACAATGCATTGTGAAACAAGGGCTTCATGTGGTATACATACAATTGAATGGATGCTATTTTGTTGACTTACTTTTTATTAAATCTTTCTTAAACTGTGAGTTGCCATGGGAAAGACTTTTTAAAATTTATAATTGTATAGCTTATGAAAACTTTAATTTTGCTCAACATTTTGTTACAATAATTTTCAAACATATAGCAGAGTTAAAAAAATTTTACATTAACAATTCATATACCATTACCTCAATTTTACTGTTAACCTTTTTTCTATAGCTTTATTGAAATATAATTTTCATATTATAAATAACACTCACCAGTTATTAAATGTATAGTTTTAGTAAATTTGGATCTGTAACTATCATCACAGTCCAATTTTAGAACAGTTACTCACTTGAAAAAGTTTCCTTGTGCCCGGTATAGTCAGTCCTCATTTCTACCCCTCAAGCTCAGACAACTACTATTGTCTTCTTTTATATCATTTTCTAGAAAGTTCTTAAAAAGGGAATTATATAATACATGTCATTTATAGCTGTCTTCTTTCATTTAACATGAGGTTTTTGAGATTTATTCATGTTATTTATATCAGTGGTTCTTTTTTTGTAAGTCCTTTTTTAAAATAAACTTTTTATATTGAAATCACTAGCTTTATAGGAAGTTGTAAAGATAGTACAGAGAAGTCCATGTACTCTTTACACAGTTTCCCCTAGTGGTTACATCTTACATAAGAAAATAAGTATCTTTTTAAAGTACATACTTTAATTTCTTTAATAAAATAACTCCTTTAAAAATATTAATAAGTATGGTAATTTAGTCACATTTAATTTTTCTTGGATTCTAAAGTAATTTTGTGTTCTTTAATAGCCTTAGACAATCTTGAAAAGTTTAGTCATAGACCATTTCTGAATGGCAAATATGATCAAAGAAGCTCATCATTGGGGGCCTGGTGATGGAGCTAGCACAAGAATACTGTAATCTTGATTATGAATTCCCAGCTTTGCCTGAGAACCTATCAGGGTTAGAAAGATATTATTAACTTTCTCATAGTATCATACCATAGATAATTTGATATATCTGTAGGAATTGATGGGTATAAATGTACAGGTTCAGTGATTTTGTATGTTATTGTAGGTGTTTAGAATTTCACCACCATGCTGACTTTTGTTGATTTTAAAAAATAAACCAATATAACTTTATTTTTGGCTGAGTAAAAGGTAAAACCAAGTTTAAAAGTTCAGAGTCAACATTTTTCTGGTAAATTCTTTCAAACCTCAATAAATTCAAAATGTGAGGTATAACTTATTTTTCTCATAATTGGTTTCCTGGTAGTTATTGAGGAACTGAAAAACATGAAACTGAAATTAAGCTGTGATAGGAATTCAATGGAAAAATATGTGCATTAAGATTATTCTGTTTAATATTTGTACTTGAAAACCAGTGTTTAGATGTTTCAGGTCCAAACAAAGAAACATTACTCTAGAGAATAACATTTTTAGTTGTGGTATAGAGAAACTGAAATACTCATTATCTGATCAGTTTGGATTAGAAACAATTTAGGTATCCCAGGCATCCAGGATACTGGGTCTCTCCCTCTGTCCTGATAATATAATCTGTGATTAGTTGGCTTATTGTAAAGTAAACTTCAGTAGGAAGAGGTAGACTGGGAGTAACTGAAATTTAGAATATAGATGTGCTGGAGGCAAAGAACTGCAAATCCACTTCAGTGCTATAGAGAAAAAAAAAATCCCAGTGCATCAGTAGAATTCATAGCAGCACAGGGACAGGTAGCTGTCTGTGGAGGAATATCTGAGCAGCTGATAGCTGGGAGGTCTAGTAAGAGGAAATTAGGAATTTCATTGAACTATTGGGAAGGTAAGGAGCATTGGTAGACTGATTTTGTTATATTGGAAGCTCAGTATCCACATTCTGACAGGAAAATATTCACTAATGAAGTGATTCCTTATCCAGAGAAGAGTAACAGAAAGTCAGCATATAATCCACACACAAAAAAACACTCAACATAAATTTTCTAAAGTTAAAGTTATAGATAACATTATAGCTGACCACACCACAGTAATCCTAGTGATTTAATAATAAATGTGTCAGTAAAAACCTCAAATACCTGAAACATTAAAACATTCCTTTAAATAACTGTTGAGTTAAAATGATATCAGAACTACTATTTTAAAAGGCTTAGAAGAAATAATGATAATGAACATTGTGAGTAAAAGTTTAGAGTATGTGGCCAAATTTATAATTAGAGGTAAATTCATAGCATTAAATGCTTATCTTTAAAAAATGAATTAAGTATTTAACTAAAGAAGCTAGAAAAAGGAAACTCAATAAAGCAATGGAGTTAAATAATAGAGAAAAGTGAATGAAGGAACTGCAAAACCGAAAGCTTCAGGACCTTCATCTTAGAGGGCCCTTGCTGTTCTTCTGGAATCTTCCTAGGATTTTATCTTTATTACTGTGAAGTGAAAAAGGTGGCCTTAGACTAGAATCTTTTTCAACATGATGTTTCACTGTGAGTACAATGAGTTAGGATTGGCTCTCTGTGAAACATATGCTATCCCAGTTCTAGGAGTTCTATCCAGTTTAATAGGAAAAAATAAGTAAAACAATGGGAAAGGAGAAATAAAATTCTCCTTAGTTGCAATTGATATGATTGACTACCTGTATAAAGCTCAAAAATAGAAAGTAAAATATTTCTCAGTGCTTTATATAAAACATATACAAAAATACTTTCTTTATAAACTTTTTAAAGTAGTGACTACTTAAAAATGATATAAATGTGTGTGTTTGGAGGGGGATTCTATTTTTAATGGCTATAAAAAACTTAAAATAATTTTACCAAGAAATGTGTAAGGTGTTCCATAAATATTTGTTGAATATAGATGGTAACTGTATAACTTTATAGACTTTTAATTCCTAACACAAATTGGTGGAATACCATATTTCTGGATGGGAAGATTATTTTGTAAAAAAATGACAGATCTGTGAGACGGAATCAATAGTTCTGCAACATAACTCCACTACATTAAATGAATATCGCAAACTAGTAGAGAAAGGGTGGAGTGAAATTGAAATGAAGGGAAAATTGGTTATTTATAAAAATAGAAAAACATAAGTTAACACTTTGTACTAAAATTAATTTCAGGTGGTTTAAAAATGAAGTGAAAAAGTCAACTAAAATGGGCCCTTGCTAGTTTGGCTCAGTAGATAGACTGCCTGTGGACTGAAGGGTCCCAGGTTTGAGTCCAGTCAGGGGCACATGCCCGGATCCCCAGTAGGGGGCATGCAGGAGGCAATCAGTGATTCTCATCATTGATATTTCTATCTCTCCCTCTCCCTTTCTTTCTGAAATCAATAAAAATATACTTTAAAAAAAACTCAAATAAATGAAATGTTGAAAGTAAAAAAAAAAAAAAGCCAAATAATATGGGACAATGATAACAATAGAATTAAGAAAATATAATAATACTTAACTGATGTTAGGATGGAAGGACTTTAAATTTAAAAGTACTACATGAGAGTTTAAAAAAAAATGAAACTTCTGTGTCAGTAAACACCATTATAAAAGGTTAAACCAAACTGCGAAAAAGTATTTGATACATAACAGTAAAGACCTTACAACCAACTTTTTTTTTTATTAAATCTTTATTGTTCAGATTATTACATTTGTTCCTCTTTTTTCCCCTCATAACTCCCCTCCACCCAGTTCCCATCCCACCATCCTCCCTCACTCCCCACCCACTGTCCTCATCCATAGGTGCACGATTTTTGTCCAGTCTCTTCCGGCATCCCCACACCCCTTTCCCCCCCAAGAATAGCCAGTCCACTCCCTTTCTATGCTCCTGATTCTATTATAATCACCAGTTCATTCTGTTCATCAGATTATTCACTTGATTTTCAGATTCACTTGTTGATAGATGTGTATTTATTGTTCAAAATTTGTATCTTTACCTTTTTCTTCTTCCTCTTCTTAAAGGATACCTTTCAGCATTTCATATAATACTGGTTTGGTGGTGATGAACTCCTTTAGCTTTTCCTTATCTGTGAAGCTCTTTATCTGGCCTTCAATTCTGAATGATAGCTTTGCTGGATAAAGTAATCTTGGTTGTAGGTTCTTGGCATTCATCACTTTGAATATTTCTTGCCACTCCCTTCTGGCCTGCAAAGTTCCTGTTGAGAAATCAGCTGACATTCGTATGGGTACTCCCTTGTAGGTAACTGACTTTCTTTCTCTTCCTGCTTTTAAGATCTCTCTTTGTCTTTTGCTCTTGGCATTTTAATTATGATGTGTCTTGGTGTGGTCCTCTTTGGGTTCCTTTTGTTTGGGGTTCTCTGCGCTTCCTGGACTTACAACCAACTTTTTTAAAAGAATATATTTTTATTGATTTCAGAGAGGAAGGGGGAGGGAGAGAGGGATAGAAACATCAGTGACAAGAGAGAATCACTGATTGGCTGCCCCCTTCTGGGGATCGAGCTCGCAACCTGGACATGTGCCCTTGACCATAATTGAACCCAGGACCCTTCAGTCTGCAGGCTGACACTCTATCCATTGAGCCAAACTGGCTAGGGTACGACCCACTTAAAAGGAAAAAAAAGGCCAAAGTTGAAAATAAGTGAAGAACAATGAAGTTAAACCTTAAAAGAAGAAACATAAATGGCTAACAAGCATGAATAAAAATCTTAATTTTTTTAGATTCAAGGTGTGTATGGTAAAGGAGTAGAAAGAGTCCATTGTCTATCAGTCAATGGTAAAAATTTGTTAAAAGGATAATTCTCAATATTGTAAAGAATGTGAAAAAGCAGTCATATCTTACATTTATATACAGCTAATGGGATTAAAAATAGTCCCGGCAGCATGACTACAAGTTTTAAAATACTCATAGGTCTGTAGTTAAGAAAAAATATTTTTGAATTAAAGTCTTAGTTCAAGCTTTCATCAGTAAAAAGTTTGTTTTTAGCCTATATGTCAGACATTATGTTGATTGATTTATACTTGTCTCATTTATTCTCATGATTATCTTGTAAGTATTGTGTACTTTTAACAGATGGGCCATCTGAGGCCTAAAGAGATGGAAAAAGTTCCTTAAGATAATTACACACTAGTAAGTAAGAAAGAAAGCATTCTGTCTTGGGAAAGTATTTATTATGTCAAAAATAAAAGCAAGTTATAAAATTATACCTACTAAGAATTAATTTTCTAAACAATATAAAAAGGAAAAACATAGTAGAGATTAGAAGGCAGTATTCACAAAAGTTATTAATAGCATGTTATTAATGTAATTATTCCTATGGATCAAATGGCAGTTCCAGTTTTAATTTTTTTTTTAAATGTATTTTATTGATTTTTTTACAGAGAGGAAGGGAGAGGGATAGAGAGTTAGAAACATCAATCAGCTGCCTCCTACACACTCCCCACTGGGGATATGCCGGCAACCAAGGTACATGCCCTTGACCGGAATCGAACCTGGGACCTTTCAGTCCGCAGGCCGACGCTCTATCCACTGAGCCAAACCGGTCAGGGCACCATTTTTAATTTTTTGAGGAAACTCCACACTGTTTTCCATAGTGGTTGTACCAGTCTGCATTCCCACCAACAGTGTGCTAGGATTCCTTTTTCTCCACATCCTTGCCAGCATTTAGGCAACCAATCGATGTTTCTCTTTCACATCCATGTTTTTCTCCCTCCTCCTTCCGCTTTGTTCTTCTCCCCTCCCCCTCTTTCTTACTCCTTCTCTCCATAAAATCAGTAGCGTGTCCTTGAGTGAAGATTTAAAAAAAAAGAAAATGGACAATATGTGCTTATAAAACCAATGGGAATTTGTTTGCGTATTTTTTAAATGAAAAACTCTAAGTTCTTAAAATACAACTGCTTTTTTGTGGTATTTTAGGCTTACACCAGCCAGTTTGTATCCCTTGTGATGTTTGCCCTTATGATGTGTGATGACAGGATTTCCATGCAAGAGAGACGCAAAGAGATCATGCTTGGACTGAAGCGGCTGCCTGGTATGAAGATGCTCTTATACTACACTTTTGTTGTCTAAGGGAGCCGTAATGGGTGTCATTTTCTTCTTGTACTTGAAGCTGTGGCTTCTAGCTGTTTAGTCAATAAATCTTTCTACTTTTGCACCTTTGTATTTAAAAATTCCTCTCTGATATCACAAGGGAATAGAAACACTGGTCTTTTGTCAGTTGCTACCAATATATTATTGTTTTTATATTGGTTCGGTTAATTATCCTTTTTCATAGATGTTGCTAATGTTACTTCTTTTTTTATTTTTTATTTTATTGTTTAAGGTATTACAAATAGTAGTACATATGTCTCCTTTTTTCCCCCCAGTGACCTCCCCCGAGCCTCCCCTACCCCCTGACACTTGCCTTCACCACCCCCTCACCCCCCCCCAATATCTTGCATCTGTTGGTTGTGCTTATATGCATGCCTACAAGTCCCTCAGTTGATCTCTTACCCCCCAACCCTCCCCTACCTTCCCACTGTAGTTTGACAGTCTGTTCAATGCTTCTTTGCCTCTGTCTATTTTTGTTCAACAGTTTATAATGTTACTTCTTAACAGATTTGATTAAGGAAGTACTGAGTATAGATGATGAAATTCAGAAACTGGCAACAGAACTTTATCATCAGAAGTCGGTCTTGATAATGGGGCGTGGCTATCATTATGCTACTTGTCTTGAAGGGGCACTAGTAAGTCTTCTCACTTATAATTTCAGCCTGTTGACTTATGGACCTTGTACATAGTCATACTTTTAGTTTGAATGAAATAGGTGAAACTTTTACAAGTGCTTTTGTTTTTATGCATTCTGGTTTGTTTGCCCTGAGAAGGTGTAACAATTTATACTTAATGAAAAAGTGAAAATAAAGAAGAGTACATTTTAGCATGATAGCTTGGGTTTAGCAAGTAGCTTTGATTATTTTATTGTCCAGATACGACTGAAATAAAGATTAAGTTCTCTAAGTGTGGGATTTAATTCAGGTCAAACATTAACCAAGTAGAACAGTTACATGAGTATGTTCATGAGAATCTAAAATGTTGAAAAGCCCTGGTTAGAATGTCAGCCCACACACCGAAGGGTCTTGGGTTCGATTCTTTGTCAAGGGAACATACTGGGTTGGGGATTTGCTTCCCACCCCTGGTTGAGGCATGTGTGGGAGGCAATCAGTCGATGTGTGTCCCTCTCACATCGATGTTTCTCTCTCTCTTCCCCCACCCCCTTCCACTATCTCTGAAAAGCAATGGAAAAAATATACTCAGGTGAGGATTAACAAAACAAATTTAAATTAAATTAAATCTTGAAAAAGCCCTTGTAGGTCTTAAAACTTCTAGTCACTGTAGATATTATAGAAACAATGATCTGTTAGCCTGTTGGCTATATTTATAGATCGGTGGTCCTTTAATACTTTTGGATAAAAAAGTGACTTCAGATATCTAATATTTGTGTAATGCTTAATTAAGAATGGGTTTTTGAAAAAGAGACTGAAGACTAATCTAGTTCTTTTCTATTAGAAAATCAAAGAAATCACTTACATGCACTCTGAAGGCATCCTCGCTGGTGAATTGAAGCATGGTCCTCTGGCTTTGGTGGATAAGTTAATGCCTGTCATCATGATCATTATGAGAGATCATACTTATGCCAAGTGTCAGAATGCTCTTCAGCAGGTGGTTGCTAGGCAGGTAAGTCAGGGGCTGCTGTGAGGACACCTTGGGGAATCTAAGAGATGGGCCATTAAAGCTTAATTGAATTTTATGACATTTAAAGTGATAGACCAGGGCCCAATAGATAGCTTACAAAACATGTTGAGGTTTACATGTGAGGAATTAGATTCTCAGGGTTTTGACAGGACCCAGCTCATAGATCTCACAATAGGCAGAATTGAGACCAAAACCAAAGTCTGGCTCTCCAAATCCTGTCCTCTTTAATTAGCTTATGCTGCTCCCTTTTAGTTTAATACGTATTCTTACATGTGTATTTCAGGAGGAACTAGATTTTATATTAAAACTACTGGTGATGTGCTTAACTGAGTTTTCCTCTGATCATTTGGCTTTATAAAGATACTTTTATAATATACTAGGGGCCCGGTGCACGAAATTCGTGCACTGGGTGTGTGTGTGTGTGGGGGAGTGTCCCTCAGCCCAGCCTGCCCCCTCTCACATACTGGGAGCCCTCAGGCATTGACCCCCATCACCCTCCAATCGCAGGATCGGCCCCTTGCCCAGGCCTGACACAAGGGGACCCTCATTTCCCCCCATCACTGGTTCTGCCCCAGCCCAGGCCTGATGCCTTTGGCCCAGGCATCAGGCCTGGGCAGGGGACCCCCAGACCCCTGCGATTGCTGGCTCTGCCCCTTGCCCAGGCCTGATGCCTCGGCCAGAGGCGTAGACCCCCATCACCCTCCGATCGCCTGATCGGCCCCTTGCCCAGGCCTGATGCCTGGGCCAAAGGCATCAGGCTTGGACAGGGGACCCCCATCTCCCCCCGATCACTGGCTGTGGCCCCCGCCCAGGCCTGAGGCCTCTGGCCCAGGAATCATGCCTGGGCAGGGGACCCCCATCTCCCTCTGATCACTTGCTCCACCCCCCGCCCAAGCCTGACGCCTCTGACCCAGGCTTCAGGCCTGGGCAAGGGGACCATCATATCCCCCCAATCCCCGGCTCCGCCCCCCATCCAGGCCTGATGCCTCGGCCAGAGGAGTTGACCCTCATCACCCTCCGATCACCAATCACCAGATCGGC